>NW_008825619.1:2192733-2265666 GCF_000699105.1 Pygoscelis adeliae | reverse complement strand
TTTCCAGCCACTCTTCCCCAAGCCTGTAGCGCTGCATGGGGTTGTTGTGGCCAAAGTGCAGGACCCGGCACTTGGCCTTGTTGAATCTCATACAGTTGGCCTGGGCCCATCGATCCAGCCTGTCCAGGTCCCTCTGCAGAGCCTTCCTACCCTCGAGCAGATCAACACTGCCGCCCAACTTGGTGTCGTCTGCAAACTTACTGAGGGTGCACTCGATCCCCTCATCCAGATCATTGATAAAGATATTAAACAGAACTGGCCCCAATACTGAGCCCTGGGGAACACCGCTCGTGACCGGCCGCCAACTGGATTGAACTCCATTTACCACAACTCTCTGGGCCCGGCCGTCCAGCCAGTTTTTGACCCAGCGCAGAGTCCACCTGTCTAAGCTGTGAGCCGCCAGCTTCTCCAGGAGAATGCTGTGGGAGACGGTGTCAAAGGCCTTACTGAAGTCCAGGTAGACCACATCCACAGCCTTTCCCTTGTCCACTAGGCGGGTCACCTGGTCATAGAAGGAGATCAGGTTGGTCAAGCAGGACCTGCCTTCCATAAACCCGTGCTGGCTGGGCCTGATGCCCTGGTTGTCCCGCACCTGCCTTGTGAGCGCCCTCAAGATGATCCGCTCCATGATCTTCCCCGGCACTGAGGTCAGGCTAACAGGCCTGTAGTTCCCCGGATCCTCCTTCCGGCCCTTCTTGTAGATGGGCGTCACATTGGCCAGCCTCCAGTCGTCCGGGACCTCCCCCGTTAACCAGGACTGCTGATAGATGATGGAGAGCAGCTTGGCTAGCTCCTCCGCCAGCTCTCTCAGCACTCTCGGGTGGATCCCATCCGGCCCCATAGACTTGTGAGTATCCAGATGACGTAGCAGGTCGTTGACCGCTTCCTCTTGGATTATGGGGGGTTCATCCTGCTCGCCATCCCTGTTTTCCAGCTCAGGGCGCCGAGTACCCTGAGGGTAACTAGTCTGATTGCTAAAGACTGAGGCAAAGAAGGCATTAAGTACCTCAGCCTTTTCCTCATCCTCGGTGACAATGTTCCCCCCCGCATCCAATAAAGGATGGAGATTCTCCCTGGCTCTCTTCTTGTCATTAATATATTTGTAAAAACTTTTTTTGTTGTCTTTAACGACAGCGGCCAGGTTGCGTTCTAGCTGGGCTTTTGCCTTTCTCATTTCCTCTCTGCACGACCTAACGAGATCCCTGTACTCTTCTTGAGTCGCCTGCCCCTTCTTCCACAAGTGATAAACTCTCCTTTTTTTCCTGAGTCCCAGCAAAAGCTCCCCGTTCAGTCAGGCCGGTCGTCTTCTCCGCCCGTTCTTCTTGCGGCGTACAGGGACAGCCTGCTCCTGCGCCTTTAAGACTTCCTTCTTGAAGATCGTCCAGCCTTCCTGGACCCCTTTGCCCTTCAGGATGGTCTCCCAAGGGACTCTCTCAACCAGCGTCCTGAACAGGCCAAAGTCCGCCCTCCGGAAGTCCATGGTAGCAATTTTGCTGCCTCCCCTCCTTACTTCACCGAGAATTGAGAATTCTACCATTTCATGGTCGCTAAGCCCAAGACGGCCTCCGACCACCACATCTCCCACCAGTCCTTCTCTGTTTGTGAACAGCAGGTCGAGCGAGGCACCTCCCCTGGTAGGCTCACTTACCAGCTGTGTCAGGAAGTTGTCTTCCACACACTCCAGGAACCTCCTAGACTGCTTCCTCTCTGCCGTGTTGTATTTCCAGCAGATGTCCGGGAAGTTGAAGTCCCCCACGAGAACAAGGGCCAGCGATCGAGAGAGTTTTGCATGATGCAAACCATCTGTGTACTTAAATAAAAACAAAGGACTGAGTGCAGTAAAAGATACCAGCTAAAATCAAAGAATAAACTTCTGGGATCTTCTAGGGACAAAATTAAAAACTAAGGAGGTCTACATTTGTTCTATTCTTTGGCGTGTGGTTCTTCGGAGGGATGGAGGATTTTCTGGAGGTTACAGTTCTCTTTGAAAATATTGAGAAAATTTCTCCATCTCTTCAGCTGGGAAGATTACTTACAAATATAAGAAAATTATCTATCTTCCTCTTTGGATCATACATAAAGAAGACCTGAAATGTCCTGTTGGTTTCTGTTGATTCACCCTGTTTATTGGACATACCCAGAATAACCATACCTCAGTGCCAGGGCCCCTTGGGGCTGGTGGCCTCCTGGGGGCCAGGAGCGTTGGGGGCTCCTCATGGTGAGCCACCCACCTGTCCCACCCCCAGCCAGGAGCAGGGCAGCCAGGGGGCACTGTGGCAGACCCAGAACTGGGCATTGGGCACCTCCCTGGGGATGGGGACAGGCCAAGGCTGGGCCAGGACATGGGCCCATGGGTGGGCCCAGCTTGGTGGGGCCCATGGCCAGGCAGGGCAGGGCTGTGGGGAGCTGGAGACCGGCCCTGTTGCAGTCGCTGGGGCAGGGGCTGATGGTCCCAGGGGGCTGATGTGGGGTCCTGGGCTGTTGGCAGGGTGGGGGGAGCCTGGGTAACTGGGCAGGGACAGATAGGGCTCGTGGCACCTTCAGGGATAAAACAGTCTCCTTGTAACATAAACACAGGTTGAACCCAATTGAAAGAAGCAAAAATTTAACATCATAATTCAGAATCTGCTATAGAGTAAAGCTGAGGTTTGATAAATGCCCATTTGGTGTCAGGGCTGTGTGCCATAGGAGTACACGAGAACCTTAAAGTCTAACTGCCTATGGTGACCATTTCTATTTGTTATAAACAATTAAGATTATATAGCAATGCAAGTTTTAGGTCTTTTTTACTAATAAAATTTACTAATAACTATTCAAAGTGTTCTATAACAAAAAACACAACCATGCATTTTTGCTGGGCTTTTACTCATAACTAACTTTTTGTTACATGTTTATCACTGCCATCCTCAAAACGAAGAATTGTGGGCTCCAAGATGTATAATCTTTCCCTCCCCCCTGCACTGCCATCTAAAGCAGTGATAAGTGCTAATTGGGAAGACTTTCTTATCAGTTCTCAGGGAAGCATATTAATGCTTGTCCTACTTAGGAAGCAGATTGTACCCATAAGAAGGGAAAGTGGGTGGGGGCCTTCCCCATCAGCCCTGAAGGGCAGACAGCTCTAGCTCAGGCACAGCGATGGGGTAAGGCTGCTGTTTGGCTGGAAGGATCCAGATGATTAGTCTCTGGGAAGCACGGATGAACCAAGTTGGTAAGCGTCTTGCATGAGGAGCTCTCTATCATGCTCCATTGTGTGAAGTCTATATCCCATAAAATAAAGGCTAAGTACTGCATGTTTCTATATTACTTTAAAAAGTTAGCTTGTATAAACATTTGCAGCTTTTTGTAGAAAAAGGCATTGGGGTTGAACACCACTGACTGGAAAAAGAGTTCAGATTAGTTAAGACTAATAAACCTCTGTTTTCAGACTCAGATTGTAAATTAGTGTTAGTCTAGACCAACCTGACTTACAAAGATAGAAGAAAAAACAGAATTGATGCCATATAAATAATTTGAAAAACTCTTCATTAATCCCAGTGTTATAAAGAGTTACCTCACTTCAGGAGGGACAGGCCAAGTGAAAGGGTGTAGGAGTCTTTCATAACATTAAATAGGGACAATTCTGAGACTTCCTGTTAGCATCAGAGCATCAACCATATTGCAAACAGGATGATAGTTTAATATAGAATAAAAGCACTTGTACACATTGATGCCAGTTAATGCCAATCAATGCTCAAAGACACAATGCCACTTCAACCACAATTTGAGAAAGGCAGCTCCCTTTGTTTAGATTTTTGCATGTTTTTCTCTCTCCCCGTCCTTTGGTACTGTATCCCACAGGAAGACAAACAAGCAAACCTTTAAAGTTTAAGTCATCTTTAAAACTCAGTTTTCTTTTCAAGAGTTTAGATAAAAGGGGTGGGGTCAGAAGTGATTTATCTCCTTTTCTATTTGTCTTCCTTGAGGTTCATGGAATAGACTTATCAACCATTAGCAACCAAGATAACAGTTTTCCTCAATGGCCGCTATTCAGACAGTGATTGACAAAGGTGATCCATCTCCCCACAGTACCTCTTTACTAGATGGCTTCTGCTATTTATCTGAAAAAAGAATAATTTCAGTTTAGTTCCCAGCTGATTTGTTAAAAAAAAAAAATTACTTTTGTATGAAAGAACAGTAGGAAGTATTTTTCTTTCTCTCTGGAATGAGTTCACCTTTTTTATTTGCAGCATCATTAAATGCTGGGAAAAGGTCAGAAGCTACTTCTTTGGTGGTTTTTTCCCTCCTTTCCTTCATACTGCTTGAATATTGTATATACAAGATGGTATTACCTGAAGACCTTCTGAAACAAAGATGTCAGGGGCAAAAAGCAAAACTGAAAAAAGGAAAAAAAAAATCACCTATATTTTCATCACATCTCTTCCTGTGTTAGCTTCTTGTTTAATAGAGCCCCGACGGCTCTTCCAGGGAGTCCTTTTGACTTGGCAGAGACCCTACGGCTTCACAGAGCCACTCTTCATGCATGTCTGGATTGACCCAGGTGTAGGTCTCAAAACCTAGGTGTTGTGTGGTAGGTCGGTGTGATTCCCAGTGGGAGCATTTTAATGGAGTCTCTAACCAAGTCAAATGGCAGTGATTATTTCTGACTCCTCCCAACGTCATTGCAGTCTAATACTTAAGTCTCCCTAGTTAGTGGAATCTAGTGCAGGCAGAACAGCTGCTGTACATTTGATATTTGCCTGCTTTTGAGCTTTTTGACCAAAGGACCTGTCCTCTTTATATTTCTGGAAAGTAGGATACAAGACTATATAAGTGACAGAGCTGGTAGAAGAGATTTAATGAAACAATTAAATGATGTAAGTGTTCTTAATTCTAAAATCTTGTCTCAATAAGAAATAGGAGAGTCGTATTAATTTCTGGTTTATTGATTTTAAGTTTTCCTTCCTCCTTCTTTCTCACTACTTGCATACTTTCAGTAATAAAATGGAGAGAAAGCAAGAAGAATAAGAAATAGCAAGTATCTGTATTGAAAACCAGTTTTCAGATAATGCAATACAGATTTCTCTGCAATGTTAAAAAATAATTGCATAAGTTTTTTGTTGTTGTTTTCCCTAAACTACTTCAATACAAAATAACAGTTACAACTGATCAAAGTAATGCCTAAGAAGGTAAAAAACTAGTTATAATATCATTACCGATATACCTGCTCTCATGGTACAGTTGTACAGCATTCAAAATATTTTAGCCTTAAAGCAAATGGGTTTCTTTGCACTGCGTTTCTCAGTATATACTGAGCTCCTATGTTACATGAAGCAGGAGCTTTAGCAGTCAGGATAAATCTTTTCAACACTGGAAATATGAATAAATACTGCACTGTGAATGCAGAATATTGCACCAAATGAGTACGTGGTATGTTTTCTCTCTACAACTAGCTACAACTTTCCTGTCCTGGATTGGTTTTGTTTTTTCTCTGGATTTCAGATTGTCCATTTAAAAACACTACAAAGACTACAGCAGAAATTGCACTATTTTTTTAAAAAAACAGGTGCTGCCTGTACCTGCATGATATTTCATGAGAAATAACAAAGAGAAAGAACAGAATCATTCCAAGAACTGGGCAGAGGGTGTTACGATGGAGAGGTTGAATGCTATAGTGATATCATGCAACTTGTGTGATTTGGGCTTGACCTAGTTAATATTCTCTCTTGTGGATAATTAGAAAGTTGCCACTAGAATGTTAATGAGCCAGTGTTCTTCATCACCACTTAGTCACAAATTAATCCCACTTTGTCAAGACATAGTGAGAGGGTTTTTTTTTGTTCTTTTTTTTTTTTTTTTTAAGGGTTCAGATTTGCTAGTAAATATTCATCTTAACTTTTGAATGGTGCAAACTGCAGTTGTTTCAGGTCTCACCATAACTAGTATCACTGAAATTTACTGCTTTTAATTTTCTTAATGGAAATGTTTTGATATTTGTGGGTTATAACTCCATTCACAAATGGAAAGGTCATTACAAAACCATCTGTTCAATAAAATAATTCTTGTTCTAATTATAGTTCAGGGGGTGGGTAGGGGTGTTTTTTGCCCTTTTTTTTTTTTTTTTTAATAGAGCTCCCATATAGCAGCCATTGCTGGTGACCACAAAGAAAACAGATATTGTCACAGAAAACAATGATTGCTTTTCAATTTTGTTTTCATCTGAAACCTTTTTGCTCTTGGTGAATCTTCACATAATAGACCTGGTGGTTACATGAATTCATTAAAGAAGTCATTATGACTGCTTCAGTAATAAGTGCTGATGCAGCAGGCAGAACGTGTCATAGGAATGAGATCTTGAGAATCTAGTATCTGTCTACAGTTGGAAGGTATTGACAAAAGACCCAGAGAGCCTTAATGAGAAGCCTGCCCTCTTTTCTGTAATCTTTTTTTAATGCTATACTCTTAGGAAGTGTTACAGGTAGTCATAAAGTACAGACATGCAAGGATTTCCGTACTAATGCTGAATAAGGTATCTGAATGAAAACACTTTTCCCCGTTAACGGTTAGGTTCTATGAGATGGTAACGAGAAAATACACAGGACATAATCCACCTCCCATTAATTGACATGGAATGTTTTTTCTTGCTTTCTAACAGGAACCAGATGAAATGTCTATGCAGTAAGTGTTAATTCTATTTTTTTTTTAATTAAATATATATAAAAGAGAAAAATAAATTCTTGAGAACTTTGTAAGATGTTCTTACAAGTACTGTGGAAAGAGATATTTGCTAAGATACATGGAGCTGTGTTTTCTATGGTCATCTCTTCTAAACTTGATTGTAGCACAACCTTTTGACCTCAGCATTGGATCTTGGTACACAGTGATAACCTGATATGGTTCTGTAAGTTCTGTGCTAAAATAAGTTAAGATATTTGTTTGTTCCATCAAGTTTTGAGATCATTTCAACCAAAATATTTCCTTCATCTGTCTTCTTCTCATTTCACAGAAACATGATGATTTTGCTAGATAGTTTTGATGTGTTGTGTTGCTGATGTAATCTTTGGAGGAAAAAGCAAACAGTTATTGTCTATACCTTTAATGAGGAACTTCTTGTATAACATCAAGACTAATTTGGACGAACACTGCAGGTATCCACAGAGCACGAGCAATATCTTTTGCAAAGAACTACCATAAAAAAGTCTTTGGGGAAGATACAATCTGCCTTGTACAGAAATAAAGCCAATTCTATTTCCTACTCTCCCTTAAATGTAAGCCACTTAGTGAGGTATCTCAAAAAAAGGATAAAAACTAGAGATTAAAAAGTCATATGACACATAAATCAAAAGAACAGAAGGGGTTGAGAATGAGTTTGTAAAGAAGTAATTTCTAGCATTCACTATAATTGGTCTGCTACAGTACTTATCCATTATCTGCTTTTTTTAGTTATCACCATTTTTTCTGGAACATGATGGATAATTGTACTTAGGAATTTGAAAGTAAAATGTGGCATTTGCATAAAGGATTCATTTTTAACTAAATTTCACCTTTATGCTTTTTAGCCTCATCTTGTTAGAAAAAGGCACCTGAAAAGCAAAGTTAGTTTCCATAAGGGCATATCCTATATTGATATAAATCACTGGACCTTTTGACTTTTGAAAGATAGCTTCCTACACTTTACAAGATTTCTGTCCTCTGTGTCACTGTGACAGCAACCTCAATTTGATACTATAATGTAACTGACTAGAGAAGCTGGCACAGTATCTTTGAGGATTCAAAATGAAGGTAAAAATATCACTTCAAGAATATGTTCAGTATTTCTAACGAGAGTGAGGGAAGAAAGCAGAAAATGTACAAAACTTCAGCCTTTTCATACCACAAACTGCTGAAATACGCACATCACACATTTAATCAACAGTAGAGGCCCTTTTGGTGAAAGCCATTTATGATCAGATAGACATGGATTATGATAGGTGATGGGACACAGGAGAGCCTGTTTCTCTGCGTGAGTCTGAAGAGACATCTGCTCACATGAAACATTAAGGTTGCTATACCTGGGAGAGTTAATAAGGGATTTAGTAGGGCATATCCACTCTTGGGTTATGCTTCCCTTTCAAACATTTACATAAGCAAGCACTCACAAATGTGTGCCTGCTAAACGCTCTTGCCTCTACTCTTCCAACAGAGGTAGACAGCTTTCTGGGCTAGTCCAGTTTTCCCCCAGGCACGGTTCTGCTTTCCATTGTGTACCTTCATGTGCATCACTGTAGCATGTGCAGTTTCTTCAGGGTCGGTAAGAATTATTCAATTTCGATTTAACATTTGAAAAGTAGTCCTTCCATGAAAATATCGTAGCAACTGTGTATCAAATAAAAATAAAATTTCCATGTAAATAGTTGCCTTTCCATATCTCTCAGTTGATTGTGTTGCTTTGTGTGTTTATGTTGTTAGAATAATTTCTTTAAAATACATCACTAACATCCCTTTCCTATGGTGCTTTGATTATGAATAGATTTTTGTTATGCTTAATTTTGCATTTGAATGTTGCCTTTTTTTTTCCTTACACTTGTTTTTTCCACCTGTGGTCCTTCCTCCTATTTTAGGGCTGTAGAGAGATCCTCAGCAGAATTAAGTTGGAATAGCCCTGCTGATCTCTGAAAAAGTAGGGCCGCTTACACACACAGAAAAAAGCAAAACTTATCTCATTTTGCACCTGGACATATGAATTGGGTTAACACATACCAAATCACATCGCAAATGTAAAAAAACCTCCAAAACCACAGGGAGAAACTGCTATAAGCCTTACCTCAACAGTGAGAAATTTAACTAAAAACACATTTAGGCTAAATTTGCCATGTTTCAAATAACTTCCTTTAAATTCACTGACTTCTTGTTTGCGTGCTCCTCCTACTGTCTATCTCGTTTCACGTTTATGCCTTCAGCTTTGCCTCTCATTCATGTTCTCATAGCTTTCAGCTTTGTTGTCGACCACTGCTGCAGTTATTGAGGTCTTGTTCTTCGCATGAATTTAAAGATGCATGGTGGGATTCATCTTGCCTAGTCTGGCTGTCTAAGCTGAGACGGGTAAGTCTTAGCTGGTCCCTCAGACTCTCTTTATCAACAATTCAAAAAATACCTAGCTACACAGGATTTCATTAATTTTATTTTAATAAAGGACAAGTCATTCCCATTATTTAATTCTCACGACAAATTATCAAAGAAATCAAGACACACTAACATGCTCAGAGATCCAGCTTTTAGATGCTTCAGAGTCACGGATTTCACCTCTAATTTCCATTTTTTTTTCCTTGTTTATTTTTTGTATATAACTTCAAAATTTGTCTCGCAGGTAACTCTAAGAGGAGGGGTGAGTTATTAGTGTTACAAACACTGTTCTGCCTATGGCTAGAAGTTCCTTAGAAAGGTATACGTTGTGCTGGTTTTGACTGGGAAAGGGTTATTTTTTTCCATAGTGGCTAGTATGGGGCTATGTTTTGGATTTGTGCTGAAAACAGTGTTGATAACACAGGGATGTTTTCGTTACTGCTGAGCAGTGCTGACACAGAGTCAAGGACTTTTCTGCTTCTCACACCACCCCACCAGCAAGTAGGCTGGGGGTGCACAAGAAGTTGGGAGGGGACACAGCCGGGACAGCTGACCCCGACTGATCACAGGGATATTTTGTACCGTATGATGTCATGCTTAGCATATAAAGCTGGGGGAAGAAGAAGGAAAGGGGGGACATTCAGACTTATGGTGTTTGTCTTCCCAAGTCACCGTTACGCGTGTGATGGAGCCCTGCTTTCCCGGAGATGGCTGAACACCTGCCTGCTAATGTGAAGCAGTGAATGAATTCCTTGTTTTGCTTTGCTTGCCTGCACGGATTTTGCTTTACTTATTAAACTGTCTTCATCTCAACCACGAGTTTTCTCACTTTTACTCTTCCAATTCTCTCCCCTATCCTGCTGTGAGGGAGTGACCAAGCGGCTCTGTGGTGCTTAGCTGTCAGCTGGGGTTAAACCACGACAATGTAAAGTGAATCAGACTGCAATCTGTCCTCCATTTTTTTTGTAGGGTTTTTTCGTATTTCCTTTTTTTGTCCCTAACTTCTTGTTCTTTTCTCTTGACTCCAGCATTTTTATTGTCCCAGAAGAGCACAGCTGTCAGTTTTCAAATCAAAACTCAGTCTTTAACATAGCTGTGTCTCAATCCATTAATATGCATAATAACACTAAGAAAAATGTGTTTCTCAATGAGAAGAACAATAAGCAACAATGCTCAAGATGTGGAGTGAATATATATATATGCACATGTATCTATGTCTCCAGCAGTAAGAGGTTTGTGGGGGATTTTCAGCTGACTACTCTGACTTTCAAAAGGACTTGTCATGTAGCTCCTCAGTCATCTGGAATACTTTTGAAAACACTTCATTCTTTTCCCCTGAAGCTTGCTCCCAAACTTTCATCCATCAGTGCCTTCTGGCACAAGCCTGTGTGGGAGCTGCAGTCCACTCAACCTACACAGCCAGAAAGCTTAACACGCATCAGGAGCAGAACATTTTGGAAATTGGCTAGTCTCCTTTTCCCTGTAGAGTCAGTATTCTACACATTTAGCTGCCACATTCAGAAGTCAAATGCCTTTATTTTGATCGTTCATTGCCAACAATGTGCTCTGCACTGTGCAATATATAATACTGCAGGCAGGGTCTTCTCTAGGGACAAAGAATGTTGTTCTCTAGCTAATGGCAGGCAGTGAGACTGTAGGGATTTTGAGGGCAAAGTATCTTCTTAGGCTTTACAGCTACAAGAAGAGAAAGAGCAAAGCCTTTTGAACCAGACAGTGCAATCCTTACAGCTCCTTATTAGAGCAGGGTTTTTATTTGTTTTGGATGTTCTTATGTTGTGGACACAATTCTAGACACTTTCTCAAAGTAAGTCAATACTTACATTACACTTTGCCATTGTTTGCTTGTTTACAGAGGAAACCATTGTCTTTCTGTATATTTTAAGATGGGAAGTGCGGTCACAGAGAAGGAGTAACACGTCCTTTATCATGCCGTATGCCAGTGACAGAAACAGAACCTAGACTTTTAAACAGTACACTGTCTGTGTCCAGAAGCTACATCCTTTCAAATGATAGTGTTTTGGAAGCAATGTAAATGGAAGCAAGCTGTACAGTGGTGGAGTGTCATACTAAAGGTATACTGTACACATATTAATGCAACTGCATCATGCCAGCGAACTCAAAAAGTCTACTGAACACTATGCTAAAAGACACCAGTTGTATTGTCCATCATAAACTTCTGCAGATGACATTTGGAAGCATTTGCAAGAATCTGAGATTGCCCGTGCTACTTCTCCTTTTGGCTCTTCAGATGGACACACCAACCACCGGTAAAATACTTTCTCCTGTTGTTCTTTATAGTTAATATCTTGTACTGAACTTTCACACACTTGCTTCACGTTAATTCTCAGTGTCATGGATTAGATCTTCTTCGTTTAGCTGTAAGATATATGACAGCATTCTGGAATAGCCATTGAAATAGAGATGAAGGTTGAGTTTGGCAAATGTAAGATAGCTACTGTAATGTCAGCTGGCAGTAAACACACTTCTCCTAGCAGATGAAAATAAGAATGCCTAAAGGTGCTATTTTCCAACACTGTGAATGAAAAGGAAACTTAGAAATAGCTATTATTAATCCATTTAGTGATGGATGCTACTATTTTTCAACAGTATTAAATTATTTTATAAGGGGCCATGGCTTCATAACAGTGAATTGCTACTTACCTGAGCAGCCCTAGTCACTCTGCAGAGAAGAATCACACTGTAATTGCCATATTTGATAAGAATGAAATACTATCTAACACAGTGTATGATTTACAAATGCAGCCAACACCAGATACTTCTTATAAAGATTAGGGAAATCCTATGATCTTGGGATAGAGCGAGCCTCCCTGGTTATTTTATAAGAGGTTACTGTTAGCCTTGATACACGTTTAACAATCTAGTGGCCAAAGTATGAGAGGACAAAATTAAAAGTGTATTACAGTGATGTTAACACCAGTAAACATCATATGCATTTCATTTTCATTAGAAATATTATTGGCTTTTGTATATGAGAACATGAGGATAATACTAACCTAAGATAGTTGATTTTTGAAAAATTATTTGCCCTAAGTTGCTAAACTAGCAACTCACTAATTTGTTTGTTTCTATTATTAACGTATTTTTTCCTATTACAATGAGATCACTATATCCTGCTCAACAAAGAAGTGATAAGGTAAAAAGCATGGCAGGAAAAAAAAAAAAGGCAGAAAACAGTTTTTAAAAGCATTTTGATCACCTCAGGGCAGAATTAGGATCAGAAACCAAGATCCTAGGCCCTGTGTCAGGGCCTAGACCATGGACCACATGGTCTTCTCTGCAACAGCTGGTAATGATGTCAGAGAATAGTCAGTCATGCACTTACCCTTTTCTGCTGCAATACAATCATACTCCTTTGAGTTTTAAAGACCCCTACTGCTCTTTTCTTCTCTGGATCCAATTTTGGAGATGAGCCACTGTCACTGGCAGTAATACTAGGCTTAGTCAGAGCTTGTGCTTTGTTTGTGGAGAGATCCTTTTATTAGAGATAGAGGATTAAGCATTAGTATCAGAAAAGAAAAAAAAAAAACAAAACAAAACCAAACCACAGAGGAGGAAGATTAGGCTGCAAACAGTTTATTTCACCACTGACAAATTTAGAGTTAGATGCTAAGAGCTACTAGTACTGGATGGTGTTAAATATCTGATTTGGCTTGCAGCTCACAAAGTTTATGGAATTACCTTGCTAGAGCACCCCATTGCAATCCTTTTCTATTTCTTTCCCATCTGAACTGACATCTGTCTTGAGTATGCCACCTTCCTTGGGAAAACTTTAAATAGTAACAATTCCAAGTGAGCTGTCAACAATATTGATTTATATTAAAGGATGATGTATGTTTTCCCCCTGCATTTTTTTTATAAATTCATTCTTCACATTTGCAAAATTTCAGCTATGGAGAATGGTCGTTCAATACTACTGTGATATCTCCATGCCATACCCCTGCCAAGATATGATTGGTCTCAATGATGCAGTTTTCATGACATTGTCCAGTCCATTTTTTTAAACAAATAGTATCTTAATCCATAAATAAGGTTTCCTATATAACACATCGACTCATTTCCTACCTTTAAGGCTGGTGAAACTTGTGAATGTAAGACCTAAGTTCTGAGGGAATTGATACTCCTAGGGATGAAAATTGCTATGTAACAGTGCTTGTGGGGAGAGAGAGGACAGGAAAGCTGAGGAGATATTCAGAATTAGCCTTGCACTGTACGTTGTTCCCTGTCCTTCACTTATTGAAGTACTAGCACCAAGAACCCCAGTAGGTGGAGATTTTCTCCTCCTCTAGATCTTTTTTCTTGTCAATGTCTTTACTTCAAACTTTTTTCAAGTGACCATAAAATCATACCTCAATAGTGTATAAACAAGCAACTAGCTGATAGAAGAGTGATCCTTAAAATAAGTATTCACAAAAACATTGTGTATGAACTCTAATACTCTTCAGTGAATGACTGAGATTGATGAGAAATAAATTAAGCTGTTTTTAGAAAACGCAGCATTATGGAGAAATGTACCTTGCAGGCGGAATCTGTTTTTGTATTACAGATACTATTTTGCTTTTACTTTAGGTTAAAATAGTAGCAATATCAAGTTAAAATACTCAGAATGACTTCTTTTTAAAAGGCACTAATAATGCTATGAGGAAATGGAAAATTAGTTTCTTGCTTCAATCTCAGTTGAAAAGTTTCTGGAAAAGGAGGGGAACCAAACTGAAAAACAAGTCCAATGTAATTTTCATTTAAGTTACCCAAGTTACCTGGTCTGACCTCAAGCTGACCTTACTTTGAACAGAAGTTGGGACTAAATAACCTCCTGAGGTCATTGCAACCTGAATTATCCTACAATCCTACGATTTAGATATGATTTTCCACAGACTTTAAACAGAGTTAAGACAGATCCTTTTATCTGCTGGACCACTTCTGAATTACGAGTAAATTTCTATAAATACACTATAAGGCTGTCATCAGAGATATTATTTAGGATTAATGGTGTATCAAATTGCAATACTGCTTTCACACCCCTTTCCAGCACCTTTGTGAGGCCTAATTAAAATGTTCATTAATGTCTATGTTCTATGGATTTGGGAAGCACTAAGACTGGAAACTCACAGTAATCTTAATGAGAAAAAAGGTTTATTCCCTTCTACTTGGTACTGATGAAGTTGCTTTTGGAATACGGTCTCCTGCTTTGGATGCCCAGTAGACCCCTGGAGACTTTGCACCGGGAAGTGAAAATAGGTCAAAACAATCACCTGTTAATCACTCTCTGATAAGTCTTCCTCTCTCTAACACTGCATAGATTTATGAGCAACCTCTATACCAATCAATAAAGTGGGTTAATATGGTTCCTGACCCACACACCCCAATTAGTGTAAGCACTGTCCATGCCCAAGCACCTTCTGAGAGGGTGCTAGATAGTGCAGGCCAAAAATGTCCTGGAAATATATGGATGCCCATTTGACAATATTTGGGGCTGCTATCTGTCCATATTTAGTTTACAAGTATAGATGAAGCCAGAGGTCCAACCAATTCAATGATTAGGCATTAATATCCTTGTACTGAGAGCAAGCATACATCATGAGGAGTATTACAAACTTTTCTTTATAAATTTCTAAAAACAATTTAAAAGAAAAAGCTGGAGAGATAAAGATTAATCATTATAACAACAATAGGCACTTAAAAACAACTCTGTATAAGAGCTGTGAAACAGTAGTAATGTCAAAATAGGAAATTAGATTTATTAAATACTACTCCAAAAAAGAAAGTAAATTAATATAGTGAGTCAGAAGGTATGTATGTAACAATTGTTAAAATGTGATTAAAGTCTAAAAATACAACATAGCTGGCAGAAGGAAAAAAGAACATTGTTCAAACAATAATGCAGGAAACAGGAGGTGGAACAGCTGGGTGAAGCTGAGATTTCTGAATGTCTGTGATCAGTTACCTCCATTCTTAGTCACAACATTTGGCTTTAGATCCAAATGGCTCCAAAGATCAGGCGTGTTATTGTGTGAAAAGCTTTTCATTTAAATTCTGTTATCATGTATCTGTCAGAGAACTAGGTGTGGCAGCTTCAGTTTCATAAATACCTGTTAACAAAAGATGTGTTGATTTTATGAGACTGAGATCAAATGCTAGTGACTTCAAGGTAACTGATTGTTGTGGTTTAACCTCAGTCGGCAACTGAGCATCACGCAGCCGCTCGCTCACTCCTCCCCTCCCCCCCCCGGTGGGATGGGGGAGAGAATTGGAAGAGTATAAGTGAGAAAAACTCGTGGGTTGAGATAAAAACAGTTTAATAATTGAAATAAAATAACAACAACAACAATAATAATGTAATAATAATAATACACAAAACAAGTGATGCACAATGCAATTGCTCACCACCCACCGACTGATGCCCAGCCAGTCCCTGAGCAGCGGCCCCCCTGGCCAGCTTTCCCCCAGTTTATGCACTGAGCATGACATCACATGGTATGGAATATCCCTTTGGCCAGTTTGGATCAGCTGTCCTGGTTGTGCCCCCTCCCAGCTTCTTGTGCACCTCCAGCCTTCCAAGTCGGTAGATCACAGGAAGCTGAGAAGTCCTTGACTAGTGTAAGCACTGCTCAGCAACAACTAAAACATTGGTGTGTTATCAACATTATTCTCATCCCAAATCCAAAACACAGCACTGTACCAGCTACTAGGAAGGAAATTAACTCTATCCCAGACGAAACCAGGACACTGATAATCACTAGAACTATGTTTGTTAAAGCTATCTCTGTTAGCATCAACTCAGCAGACTTTAATTAGCAAGTCTACTTCTTAGACAAAAGAAAGAACTCCTTAGCAGTTTTAAGGGAAATGAAATAAAAGTTAGGATTTGGAGGTCTATTTCCACCAGGCTGAGCACTGGGATAAGGGATGGGTCATGGCTGAGTGCTTCCTAATATCCTTGCTCCCAATGGGGATGAGGTGGAAAGAGGGACACGGGTTCTCCATCAGGGCTAGAAAAGAAAAAAAAAAACAAAACAAAAAACCAGCAAACCAACACTTTAGGATTTGGAAAATATTTTAGCAAAGTATTTTAATGTCCACTCATTCCAGTCACTTTCTTTACATATTTGCATGCCATGACCTCCTTACAGGTTCCAGATTTTCTGACTGCTTCAGTTGTTACTGTACCTTGATTTCCACTTTTAAAACTCAGCTTGTGTTATCTCAGTACAAAAAGTTTCTTTTTTGTTAGGTTAATTTCCTATCAACTCATTCTTTTTTTTTTTTTTTCCCCAGTCTTATTCTTTTTGATTGACAAAGATTCCTTTTCCTTGATTGCTGCTGAAAATAAAAAAAAAAAAAAATAGTCAGGCAAACTCATCTGACAGAAAAATATTGCTTGGCAGTGGAGTATAGGTACATGTTAAAGCCTTGACATTAAACCACATTGCCTGAGTTAAAGATTTCTCTAACTAACTGAATACAACTTCTAAGGTAGTGAGACTCAGATCAGATCTTCACAAATCTTACGCCTAAATAGTCTAAACTATGTTGAACAGCTGGGTATAAATAAAATAAAGAATTAATAAATACTGGAACATGGAAAACAAGGTTTATGTCAATAATCAGTTTTAACCCTTAAACAGCTGTAAGTAAAAAGATATCATTTTAATTACTTCATATGAGAAAACTTGTTTTTGTCATTTTAACTATTAATCTCAAAAAATAGAAGTTGTTTTACCTGAAAAACTAACATGCACATTCTTTTAACTGTTTAGTAACTTTAATATTTCTTTAACTTGTTGTTGTATTGTACTATAACAAATGTACTATACAAACCAAAAAAATTTGAATTGAGTGGTAGAATTCCAAAATATTATTTGAGTTCAGGTTTTGGGTTTTTTTTTACGATAAGGAGTGATACTCCCCTGAACCTGGAAACAGATTAAATGTAGTATAAATAGAATTTTTGGCTCAGTACAGGTGATTTCAAGCCATTACATTTAGTTCACACAACTGCCTCTAAGATGAAACTGAATTTTATGTGGCAGCTGCATAGAAATTATTGAAGTGCTGAAATATGTGAATTTCATATTGATTTTGAGACTTAACTCATATTCCTTTGAGACTTCCTAACACAGTAAAATATTTTAGCTTTAGCCTGTTAGCTTCATGCTATCAATGCTTGTCACTACTTTTCTTCAGCTTTAAACCTCTTGTTATTTTGAAGTCAACAAGATACTTGATATATTATCATTATTTTTTTTCTTTAGAAGGAGAGATTCTGAAAAGGAAAATAAATAGCGCTATTCAATATCTGAAATGAAAGACAAATTGTGTGTGTGTGATCAGCCACTTGGCAAAATTTAGTGAAAATAAGTAGAAATATGTCTGGTAGCACAAATTATGGAAATGAATTCTGAATCTGTGTTAGTCCCTTGTTCCAAAAGTCCAAGAAATATTTTGTCTACCTAAGTGATCTGGGAATTTTGGAAAAGCAGTCTCTTTCTGAATATTTTCATCTGACCTGCTTTCGGTCTCTCAGAAATTGTTGTAAAGAATATGGGAATAACTTTGATTAAGTTTATTTAGTCCTCTAAAATATTAAGGACAGATATATGAATTGTGACAAGAGTGCATATCACGGGGATTAATTTGAACAAACAATTAAGACCACTAGGGTCCTGTTGTTAGCTAATTTGAGCTATTTTTCTATAGTCTGCCTCCCCCGTTCTTACTTGATGTCTACATGCAATTATAACCTGAGAAAATATACTGTGATACTTGAAAGGACTGGTTTTGCAGAAACTGTGTGTTTCCCTTATAACAAGTGACAAAACCAAAACAACAAAACAAAACAAAACCAGCTGTAATTGAATTCAGGTGAAATCCACAAGGGTCACATTTGCAGCATGCTCATTTCCTTTTTCCCTCTTCCTCTTAAAGGTGAAGAGGGGGTAGGAGGCTCCTGGTGGTGGGGCAGGAGGTGGTGGCCAGGGCCCACCTGGGCTTTGTTCCCTGTCACAGAATTGCAGGATCGTTAGGGTTGGAAGGGACCTCTGGAAGTCATCTGGCCCTTTG
The DNA here is from genome assembly GCF_000699105.1 of Pygoscelis adeliae. Lineage (NCBI taxonomy): Eukaryota > Metazoa > Chordata > Aves > Sphenisciformes > Spheniscidae > Pygoscelis > Pygoscelis adeliae. Next base: position 2,247,489 of record NW_008825619.1, on the reverse strand, counting down.
CTCAAGCATGGCCACCTACAGCTGGTTGCCCAGGACTGTGTCCAGATGGCTTTTGAATATTTCTCCACTGGAGACTCCACAACCTCCTGATGCTCAGACAGAGCTTCCTGTGTTTCAGTTTGTGCCCATTGCCTCTGGTCCTGCCACTGGGCACCACTGAAGAGCCTGGCTCCATCTCCCTTACACCCTCCCTTCAGGTATTTATAGTCACTGATGAATTCTCCCCTGAGCCTTCTCTTCTTCAGGCCAAACAGTCCCAGTTGTCTCAGCCTTTCCTCATAGGAGAGATGGTCCAGTCTCTTAATCGGATCTGTGGCCCTTCATTGGACTCTCTCCAGTATGTCCATGTCTCTCTTGTACTGGGGAGCCCAGAACTGGACTGGAAAACTTTTTCTACCATGACCTCCTCTCAGCTGCTGTTCTCAGCTGCTATGAAGGACACTGTCTCCAAGTATATTCCAGGTGTGGCCCCTCTTCTGTCTGCCTTTTATTCTTGTGATGGCTTCTTTCACTGTACTGCCCTGGAGAGGAAGGGAAAGTGGTGAGTGCGTGTCAAGAAGAAGAAAAGAAGGTGTAAGGCAAAGATATTCAAGGCACAGGAAAAACAGGTTCCCTCTTCTTAATGTAGATGCCAGGACCTAAACTAGTTTCACTGTCGAATAGCAATGAGCTGTAACTGATAAAAATTCATATCAGGCTCCATTACCTAAATTTCCTTTTCAAAAATAGAGGGGCCTCTAAACCTCTGCAGACAGTGTAGAAAAAAATTCAGGATAATATTTTCAGAATGAAGAAAATCTCCCAGCCTTTATCTAAAAGACAGAACCATTTTAGCTGATCTGTTAAAACATCATCCTGAGCATTGAAAATGCCATCCGTTAAAGTTGAGCAAAATTAAAAGAAAATGAAAACAGGCCATATGATGTTAAAAACTGGCCAATTTTGACAAGCATCATTAACTCATCTAATTAACTCTATCCCAGCCGAAACCAGGACAGCATCCCAGATTATAATGTTATGAACCTTGGTGTTTTGTGGATACTGTTTAGTATCTCTTTCCTTTAATGAACATTTTTCTGATAATTTAGATAATTGTTGGGTTACAGTGTCAGGAAAATCACAGCTGGAAAAGAGAAAATTACAGATAATTTAGCCATGTCTGTGCACTGAACTAGTATCAAGTACAGTTAGACCTTTCTGGAAGATATTTATCTAACCTCTTTTTCATAACCTTTTATGAAGGTATAACCTTTCTCATTAATATCTGGAACAGTCTAAAAAGCCTTATATTTTTCTAATATGTATTCTGAATTTTTCTTACAAGGGAAAAAAAAGGACAGTTTTCTTCTAGACCAACCTCCATGAGCACAGAAAAAATATTTCACAGTTCTACCTCTGTATATTATTTAGTCAGTGGAAAACTATTATCCTGTCCCTGCTCTTTAATCTTTGCATATTTAAACTTAACAAGCCCCGTTCTTTCAGCTTCTTTTCTTAGCTATTTTTTGTTGTCCATAACTAGACATTACCTAGCTTGTCCAAAATCTTGAAATGTGATGCCCTAAACTAGACGCAATATTTCTTTTGAGGCTCCATTAGCAAGGTATTAGATGACATAACTGCCTTTTGTTTCTTTTATGTGAGATTTGTCATTTTTTTGCAGTAGAATCACAGTAGTGCCTTCAAATACATCTTGTGATTTATTAACCATTTACTGTGGTAACATTTTGTAGTTATATTCAGCTCTTCATCATCAAAGTCATTACTGAAAATATTTAATTATTCTGACTCTTTGGAGAGCCCACTAATTACTTGTCCACTTCGATAGCAAAACTGGGTGCAGTATATTCAAGCAGTTGTACATTTAATTTGTGGTGGTTTTAGTCAGAACATACATTTTAAAATTGTTATGAAAAATATCCTGTAAGTTAGCTGTTCCTAAAGTCAAGGTATGTGAATCACACCTGGTATTTCCCTGTTTGCAGTTGGGTTAGTTTTCTGATCAAAAGAAGCAAACCAGGTATTTTATATGATTTCTTCAGAAACATGTGGTGGTTACTTTTATCACTATATACCACAGACATTTATAATTGTCTGATTATATTGCAAGTATAACAATTTATTTAAGTATTTCCACCTTTTCTACTTGTGCTCAGAAAAGAAAATCTGTCATCATTCATCTATACATCTGTGGCCAGATTTAAGGACAGGAGAGGTTTTGGGAAAATATATTTTCACTTTCACTTCAGGCAGTATGAATTCCTGAAAGGGAAAAGTATCTCATAGTATGTTGAATTCTTCCTCATTAAAATTGTCTGAAGAACATCAATATCAACACCTTAAAAAGAGAATTTTAAAAGAGAGAACTAGTTACCAGATTAAATGACTGACATATTGATGATAATCAAGAGACTGTGCTTCCATTTCTTTTAATTTCCAGTGTAAAGGACAGGTGGAAATTCAAACTAAAAGGAAGGAAAAACATTTAAAACATAACTTTCCTCCTCAATTTTTTTAACAGCTTTATTAAATCTCAGTGAAGGATAGCCTCAGGGACATTTTTAGGGTGGTAGGCTGACATTTTTTTTAGCTTTAGTGAACCTTGTCACATAATTGCAAATAAGTACATTTCAGTGAAAATATTACCAGTTAGATTTTAATTTTCTCTTAACTTACTCCCAACATGTTTAAAATACATTTAATGAATGACTGTCAATTTATAATTACAATTAACAGATAATCTATTAAATATCTGTTTAATTAACAGATAATTAAACATTAATATGTTTAATTCCAGATTAACAGGACAGTGAAATCACAGATTCAACAAAATTTATATTTTCTTTCAATTTAGCATGTATCCAAGACACATTCTGAGAATAGGAAAGAAAAAGCAAACCAAAACATTTCAGCAGTCAAATGCAGAAAAAAATGGAAGAGTTTAGAAGTGGAAAGAAATACTCTGGAAAAACTGTATGTGTATATATATACACCATTATTTTGGGGTTTTTTTGTCTTCTAATGCTATATTTTCCGACACGTTAGATTTTTTTTTCACACATTTTTTTAAACTCTTCCATTTGTTGATACTTGACATTTTGGGGCATGATTTTAGGTGAAGATGAGAATAAAAGAATAGCAGAGATAAGTGGTAGAATAACTGTGTATTACAGCCATGGCTCTTCTTTTAAATACTCTATTTTTGTAATTTTTATTGTTTTCTGTAGGTGAACTAGCAAGTCTTTTAAATTCATATTATTTGCCTGATTGCTTATACATGTGACAGTAGAATAGTTGAAGACTAATACTACTCTGTAACAACAGACCATGCTGTAGTGTAAATGTATTAGTTCATAGCTGTGTTCTCACTATGTTTCTTTAAGGTGCCAGTTATGCTAATTGATCACTTGGCTATGTTTTTCTTTTCTTATTTCTCATTTTGGTTTGTTGTTTGTGGTTTGGGGTTTTTTTGGTTTTTTTTTTTTTTTTTTTCTCCCATAAATATTACCTTGTATAAAAAACATTAAATGAAACAGCAGAAAAAATGCAAGTATAGTGGAATACCAGTAAGTGAAGCAGAAGACGTAGAAAGGTGGTGTTAGTCTGGATGATTTCTTCTTTTCTAAAGTGCATACTTAATTGCTTGGAATTGTTTTTGAGATTTAAACTGCAGGCATTTTTTGGTTTTAGTATAATAAACAATATTTTTATTCAAACTGCTCAGAAAAGTTGATGTTTCAGAAGTTCCTTTTAGTTACTGGTCTCTAAAGTCCATACAGTAGTAGAAAGGAAATAAGAAAAATCATGTCTTTTCCTTTCTTCTCCTACCCAGTTGGAAAGTCACACCAAGAAATTTAAGCTCCCATAAAATTGCTGAACTGTAATTGTAAAGTACTAATTAAATAACACATAACATTTTCTTGAGAATATGATCAAAATTAACATCATTTTCTCAAGGTATCTTGTCCTTGAATAAACTACATGTAAATTAATAATTATTCGCTATAGTTTGCAAAGCTTACACTTCCAGAATTACTACAGCATGAATCTCAAAAATTAGAGAGAGGCTGGTGCCTCAGCTGGTTCAAGTCAGATACCCCAATGGACTTTGCTGTCTTAAGTGAGTCCTAGTGAACAGGCTCCTCTTTGTTGGCCTTCAGTGTAGTTTGAAATTCAACTAATTCACAGAGATATCCTGAGGAGGGGAAGCTCATACATCACCAACTTAAAAACACCAGCTGCCAGCTGTTCTTTCAATGTGTGAACATTGCCTTTTTCTTGGAGCCCATGATATAGTGCTCCTATGATAAAATTTGAAACTGAAGTGTGTTCTATATATAAATAGATCCTAGGGTGGGATGTGAGACATGGAATATCAAGCCATATTGGATAAGATGTTTTTATATAATAAGAGGAGGAACAGTTTTCAACCTAAAATTAGTTAGGATAAGATGAGCATGAAAAGTTTAAGAGCTGCATTCTGACTTGCAATATGACAGTCTCTCATGAAAAAAACTTAGAAATGAGATAAAATCTACAACTCAAGCCACCTTCTTTTTCCCTCCAGAGTTACAGAGTCTTCTGATTGGGTCAACAGAAGCCAGCTTTGGTCCAAATTATTTATTTCCACACATATATTTTTTCTTGACATGACTTTCTTAAATAATTCAATTTAGGATAGCTTTTTAAAATGCTCGTATTAAAAAAATCTTAGGTGCTAAATTATATTTATAAAATTTTCTAGTATATTATTGGATCAGGCTGTGAAGAGCAACTGCAGGCATGAGAGCTGTGTAATTCATCACCCATTAAAGGTCTGATGATCAACACCTTCATGTTATTACAGTTAACTAGGTTGATCAAATCTGCAAAGCTCATCTGGCTGTTTTCCAAAAGTCTGTTTTACCTAGAGTGGTGCAACAGAATAAGCACAAGCAGGTATGTCATTCCTTGAGGAGGAACACATTACACCCTTTTGAACATGCAGTGTATTGCAACAGTGAAAACAATGGATGATAGTAGTATTTCATTGGCTTTCTTAATAGTTTTACAATAATATATTATTTTTTTAACTCATAAATATTTGTTATAGTGCTCAAACATGATAATTATGTTGCACGATTAACACTTTATTTAAGGAATTGTACAGAGGATGTGTACAATGTACAGGCATTTAGATTCTGTCAAAACTAAAACCATCTTTGATGTATTGGATTGGAAAACAAGTTTCTGAAATACCATGAGAAACAAGAGAAGTTCTCATTTCAGTCAACTTTTCAAGAACTGAAACAACTCAGAAAAAGGTTGATATCAGAAGAGGCACACAGGGGAGGAATTTGGCAGTTCTCTCCACCTTTGCTCATTAGGGTCTAATTTCCTTAGACCTCCATGTTTAAGATACTCAGTTACTCAGATAAACAGTACATATGTCTCATCTATAATCCCCTGGCAGGTATCTACACCTCTTGATCCAATAGATAATACCATAATGGTGGAAGTCTACCATGAAAACAAGCTCTTAACGTAGGTGTTGATTCTGAGGGGTCCAGAGAAGTGTTAGTGAGGCACCAAAAAGGCAGGAATCTGTCTCTGTGCCTACTTCCTGAACCACAGTAATTCAGATCTTGCCCTACACAAAGTGACAACTACCCACCAGCATTCTAAAGTAAAAAGGCCGCAGATCTACAGTTCCTCTTTCTCAGCACTTTTCCTTGAGAAAAAAACTTTTTGTAGTCAGTGAGTATCTAGAGGATAAGAAAAAAAGCCATTCTGTGATTATAGTCATAGACTTCTAGTGTGACCTCTGACTGATTATTCCACCTGTCATCAGTGCTTTTCTAGATGGTAGGTCAGAGTGGCTGGTGACATAGGGCTTGGAAACTTATTTTCATGTCACTGCTTTTGTTCTTAAAACCAAGATGAGTTCAGTTTTGGTAAAATGTTTCACTTAAAGCTTTTAAGTCTGTAAAGCACTTATGCAAATGTTTAATTTTAAACATGTGAATAGTACTATTAACTTTGATGGGACTATTCACATACCTAATGCTAAGGACATGTTTAAGTGCTTCGCTAATAACAGTGAAGGAGGGGGAAAGAACACCCATGACCTCCATTTACGTTATTGCTTCATTATGTTTTTTATTTATAGGCTCCTTTGTGGCATTAATCATCACAATATTGGAGCATGTCAAGAATATTAATGTTGCCATTCATTTGCCTTTGCTTGACAACTGTTGTGCTTCATAAAAAAGAGGATTGTGTGGAACACTGGATGGCTTCTGTGGGCAATTATTACAAATTCTTAATGCAATTAGAAAAAAGCTATTAAACTTTCCCACAAATCCTGAGACTTTTAAAATGATAGAGAATTGAACTTTAGTGTGCTCTAAGTTTTTCCACAATCCTAATTTTCCTTTTTTTTTTTTTTTTTCTTAAAGAAACACCCACAAATCAAGGAAATTATTTCTGGAAAACAGAAACCTTCTAATCTTCTTTATTTTATCAAAGTAAACCAAAGGAAGCTGTCATGTTTTTAAAACATTTGCTTAGAATCTACTAATAACTGTGTAATTTCTTCCTTTGCTGTTCCACAGATGGTATGTTAGGTCCCACCCTGAGAACTCTCTCCAGTGTTAGGTGTAGGACCTATGCATCTAATTCAAGAAATTTATATTGCCTAAAATATTAGCAAGATAAGATAACAGTCCTTCATACAAAATGATAGCCGTGCCACAACGGAATAAATTTTGAAAACTAATCTTTTGTACCCCCTGTTTTTCTTCCCTTTGCTCCTTTAGCTAACATTGGAAATGTAAATTTTAATGGCTGACAGTGCTACTGGCTGATGAATGTGAGAACTGGAGGGCCGAATAAAACGTAATGCCTAGCCTCTCAGCTGGAACTGCTGATTCTCTTGGGTGGTCTCCCTGAGTCGGTCCCCAATTCATTACTGACAGAAAAGATTACTTAAATGTGCTTTTTACAAATGTTATGAACTATAATAAACAAAAATGAAATATGACATAATTAATCACTTAGGCAGGATGATTACAAATTCCATCAAGCTAATTGAAAACTAAGCTATATAGTTATCAAACTAATACTGTTTAGCAGAAATGTTTGTGATAAACTTGGAATTATGGTCTATATTTCCTTGTAAGGTTGAGACTTAAGGTCTTGGCATTTTCTGCTGAAGGCAACATCCGGTCAGTTAGGTAGGCTTCACAGTATGGATCCTATCCGTAGGTTGTTTGTTGACCAGCTGGTGTAGACAGATCTGTGCTTCACCTTTGCTCTGATAAACAAATCAACTCAGGTCAAAGACTTGTGCCACCATCACACTGTAGTTTCGGGTGTGTTGAGGAACAGTTGGTAGTTAGCTCTGATAATTGTCACCCCTGTCACATCCTGTAAATGCTTTCTGAGCTAGAGCTGACTTATGGGCAGCCAGGCTGGACAGCACAGGCAGAATTAGCATGGTATACCTGCATGCGTCCATGAGTACATGAAGCTCAAATTTCCCAGATCTTTCACTGTGAAATTTAATTTGGTTTATAACATGGCTACCTATATTTGAGTTTGAGATTCCACTACTGGAGAGCATGTAAAAGTTGCAATACTAAACCTCAGTCAGCATTCATGGATTTAATGCTAAGTGCTTAGGAATTTTGCTGTTAAATAGTCACAAACTGATTGTGTTACAGAAGCCTTAATTATTTTACTGACCAGTAGCTATATTAAATAAAAAAGAGAATTTTTTTAGCTAATATATATTAGCTCCACCTAGAAGGAAATATTCAAAACTTGTTCAATTTTATTGTATAATCTGTCATACATATTTTCATACCATTTTTTTTGTATTTTAACAACCTTGACTTCAAAGAGCTTTTGTTGTATATAATGTTAAAATATATATACTTTCTGAACTGGTTGCTAAGAATAAGCAGTGGGTTTTTCCAGTCTGGCCTACTTCTGAAGTTGTGCAGCATCAGATTTCCAAGGTGATTCTGATGCGAGACCAGCAAATGGAACACTTTGCATGTGACCCTATCAGAAAGTGTTACGGATTAATGCAAAAGGTCAGTCTTATCACAGTTTGTGCAATACAGCATACTACAGCGCATTAGGAGTTGGAATATACCAAGGGCTAATATTCTAATACATTTTTTTCCTTAATAGAAAGACAAGAAACTAGAAGCTTTACATTATAAAGGTTAAAGTTTTCTGTAAGAGCTTAAAATAATGCAAAAGTATTCTTTTTAAACATTTAAACCTGCAATTAGAGGTGTATCCAGGACATACATCTATGATCTTGAATCCCAAAGAGAAACCTGGCATGTTTTTAGATTAAAGATTTTTATAAAAGATTTTGATTTATCTCGGCATGTTTTTGCATGAGGAGAGCTTAGAAAGAATATTTAGAACCTGTACCAGTTCATTTTCTGGTCAGCCCTAAGGTTAAATAATTGAGTCTAAAGTTTTGTTGTAGATCCGTTTCCAATTTTAATCTCATCCAGATAGTGGACACATAACTGTCTTTCAGTAGGTCTTTTTATCATTGAATAGCACACAGGAATATGTATCCAATTTTAACAGTTTAGATATGTTATACAAGCTGAAATACTTTGGCACAAGGTCTTCCATTCCCAGCATCTTCTGTTAATATTATGGCTACCACTCAGAAAGTGGTTCAGTAATATCAGAGTGTGCCATCATGGAACTCTGGGACCCTACAGATGTTAGCTAATAACTTAAGGTTTTTTCATTGTTTACTACAGGGAGCTTATTTTCTCATACTGACTGTACCATCCTCAGCTTTTGATGTATGACATGGGATTTAAGAAAATGGGATATATATAATCTCTTTTTTACCACTATTATGCTTTTTAAACAGTACTGTGTGGTGTTCTGCTGCACTGAATCCTATGACAACCAATATAATTTATAACCTCTCAAAATTGTTTTCAAAAATGGTGTACAATGTGTAATGAACAAAACATACATTATACTGTAAATATAAGTTCAGATAAATATAATCTAGTCTTATTAAAAGTAAAATTCTTGCAGGAACAGAAACCTTAAGTAATGGTTTCCTCAGGAAAATCAGTTTAGTAAGTCATTATAATGCATGTTCTATTTCAGGAGGAAGCTACTTCCAAAAACAATGCCAATATTGTGACTTTCTGGAATGTTGTGCACAAAAATACCAGTTGCTGCTGCCAATTTTAGCTTCATAGACAGTATGTAATAGTATCTAGTACATACTAAGAGTTCAGAATGAGTAGATTACATGGTTCTTTTTGTATACTTTTCAGAGATAAAGTAGCTAAAATACTAGATCACAGTTATTCCAAACTACTAAAGGTCATCCTTTCTCAGATTAAAGTCAGTCAAGAATTGAGTTCCCATGCTGAAATAGGTCTTGGCATTTTTTCTTCCTCATTGATTTTTTTTTTCCTTTATAGACTCAAGATACACAATATTTATCACACACAAGACTGAAAAATTGCCACATTTCCTAAAATAAGTATTCCTGAAATAAAAAATTTTGTTCTGTTTCTCCCAGACTTTCTCTATGTTATGCATAATCTACATTTCTATTGGAAGTAATCAATATATTGTATGAAGGTCTCTGCAGTACAAATATTTAGTAATGAAATAGCACCAAATAAAGGATCTATAGGACAAAGAATTATTAGGTAAATTTCTAGTAGTGCACAGTTAAAAATTATGCTACTGAAACTTCAAACTGAATCTTCTATATTAATTGTTTAAGTTTTATAAATCTATGTAGAACTGAAAGCGGTAAGTTTATTGTTACAAGAATACAAGGAAAAACAATGTTGAGCATAGACAGTGATGGTTTAACAATAGGCCTAAGTAGAGCAAGATATATAGGAATGTGTTATGGTTTTTGTCTACCAACTAAAAAATGAAAAAAAAAAAAAAAGAAGTAAATACACTGGCTGCAGTGATATTGAATTGACATACTTTCTTTCAAGGCTGTAAAACTATTTTTAACACTTTTCTGATAATCTAGTCTGACCCTGTCTTTAGTAGCATATTTAACTTATTCTCAAACAAAATGCCTCGCACATATAAAAGATAACAAGCCTTGGATGATAAATACCATTGTCAATCAAATGTATAATCTTCTTAAATAAGAATGCCAAGTATGTTTGACAAGATTGTTTCTCCATGATGTCATGCAGTTGATATTAATAATGCTTCTCATATTTAATTCCAGAGAGATATGTAGACCATATCATCCTTCCTGTGATTTTGCTCGACATCCGTGTCAAGTTGCCCGAGTTTGTCATTTTTCCAGTGTCTGTTCTCTAGAACTTCTGGAGTACTCTACACTCTCTTCCGTCAACTGTCGCTGATTTCTAAGGCTGACTTTCAACCCATTTTATTAAAACAATGAAGAGCTACTAATCTAATTTAGCATACTTTGAAAACTGTTGTTTTCTTAGTGTCCATGCTGATCTAGTGTAAAAGTAGAAAACTTGTTATGAGTTGTAAGCTCTGAATACACCCTTAAGACTGGAAATAAAAAGAAGAAATATTCATCAAATACTATTTAACTTTTGTATAGTTTTACCACCCTTCTTTACTAAAAAATCTGAATCAGTTTTAAGAATTCTTTTGTCCCTGATGTATACTTTTAAAAATGTTTAATGATAATTTAAATGGTATTGAAATAAAAAGGCTAGTAGAGTCTAGATTTCCATCTTTTATTCCAGCAGCATGGTGTTCATATGCTGTTGCTGTTCCTTTTTTCTCTTTTCTTTGGAACAGTGACTTCTTTTCCTAATTTCAACAACAAAGAAGTCATGCAACATTACATGTTCAATAGCATTGTATTTTAAATTTAAGCCCATAAATTTGTATCCAGTGACTACTGTTATGACATGCTTAAGAAGAGAAAAAGTATATTTTTCTTCTTGAATGGTTTCTTTTCTGTAAGGAAAGATTTTGGCAATTTACGTGTAAGTCCATATCTTGTCATCAGAACAAGTCATTTTAACCAGAAAAAGTTACTTTTTCCAGGCACATTAGTAATGATAGTCTAAGTTTACAACTACAGGGTTTGATAGTGACCATGAAGTTTACATATTCAGTACCGTTAATCAGGAAGACAATCTGTCAAGCACAAGTTATACACTTTGCATAAGAAAATACAGTATCAGTGTGACATTGCAGAAAGGTTAACCATGAGATATCAAGTAGACATTTTAGTTTATGGTAGCACATCAATTAAAGAAGCAATGGGAAGTGGCACATGCTTGAGACTTGAATTCTAAAAGCATGATTGCATGTTGCCTGCTACGGCGACCAAAGACTTGTAAGCCTAAAGCATGCTGCAGTCCTTGAACTGAATTAAGTCAATCAGTGTGGGAACACCATTTGCTGTAGGCAAAGGTTGCCTGTGTTCAGAAGAGACAAGACGCTGTAGTCAGTGGTTCAGAATTTTGATATCTTTAGACAGAAAAATACATGGGGGTGGGGACAGGAGCTTTTAATCTATGAAATTGAAACGTAAACCAAGGTATGCTATACTATACTAAGCTAGGCAGTTTCAAAACAGGATCCTTCTATTCTCCCCCTTAACAATGAAGATAATCGGAAGAACAACTTAGCAAGATTGTAGTACATTCTCTGTGATTGGGAATTTTGGTATGATCTGTCTTAAAATAGAAATCAACATTTTGGTGTGTATGCTGAGGCAAACATAAGCATCACAATCACATGCATATAATTTCTCCTCAAGGGGCTGTTTCCAAGAACATGAAGTAGTACAGTTATGACATGAAAGATGATTGTTACAAATGGGACTGAGAATTGCACTGGGTCTGACCTATGTGTAAATACAGAAAAGGGTGTTAAAATTCCACAACAATGCCAGCATCTGAAATATAGTCAGATGGCTATAAATGCCTCTCTATTTATTTCAACTTAAAAACTCCCACCAAACCAACCAATCAACCAAACAAATAAAATGCACCATACTTGAATATTCAACAGCATGGAAAAAAACCTTGAAATTACTGATACCTATAATTTGTTAAGGATAAAGTTTTGCCTGGCATTACTCTGATGTGGTAAGTTTTCTTCTAATGTGGAGAGCTATAGATTATGAAAACCTACTTTTGAAGAGTTCTATCCAATCTTTTCCTTCTTGAAATAATGGGTGCAGCTAGTTGTAGCCATTTGTTTCTGTTGAATGCTTTGGGTTTGACAGGTCTTGTGCTAGGTATTTTACATTGTGTATATAAAAAGAGAACTGTGTAAAAATTTTAAATTTTGGAAAGGTAAAAGAAAGCAGCATTTTTTAAAAATCAATCACATCAGGTTTCATCAGGCCTGTAAGGATATTATCTTAATTTCACTGAAATCAGGATAAATGGTACAAGCCCTCTGTTCAAATTAGGTTGTCTGTCATTGTCTTTTTGAAATACTAGTAATAGTGATTACACTAAACTACTTAACCAAAGAAAAGTAACCAGTTTTTATTTTTTTCTGTCTGGATATAGGATTCAGACTTAATGAAATATTATGTGGAAAAATAGGTCTAAGCTAGTTCAGAATGAAAAACTTATCAGACATCATCGATCATTTGATTTCTGCTTCTAAGCCAAAATACAAAATAAAAATACATCTACTGATATTTCATGTCAAAGTTTTATTTTAGGGCTGATTCCTTACAGAAAAACAGAACTATGACAGACATGTAAAATCCCTGTGAACATTGCTAACTGTGTAGTACTAATGAATAAATGATATTTTATTGCTGCTGAGGAGCTAGTGTTTGCCAACTGCTGATTTTGAACTAGTTGTGATAACAGATTGTTAAACTAAATTCAAAGGTTCAGGTGTAGAACCAGCTGTGTTCAGTGGTAGTGATGGTAAAGGAAAAAATTGTTGGAAAGCCTATCTTTTTTGCATTCAGCAAAATGTTAACTTTTGCTGCCTTTGCCTAGCAAATGTGGATGTTACTGTTAATTTTCAAGTATTTTTTATCTTCTAACTCTATGGAGACTTTTGGGTTTTTCAGTGCTTTAGTAGTTATTAGACAGCTTGTGAAGTGACAAATCAGGACTGACATGATATTTTTATCACCAAGAAGCAAGAAACTGGAGAAATATTGAAAGAAAAGCAGCCTGAGACTAGAGGCCCCAGGCAGGAGGGAGCTGAAATAGAGTAGCCTTAGGTGAATCCACCCTAAAAGTACAAGGAGTTTTAACATTATACTGGCACACCACTGCCCCAGAGGGAGCAGTGGGCTTTGAAAGTGGAATTAGGAGAGCCAGTCTGACAGTTTAAATGCAAGACAAGTTAGGGCCTGAGCCATTGGTTCTGGCCTGCTCATAACAGTGTGAAGATGCTCTAAGTTTACATCTCTGTTCAAGGTCCAAGGTTATCACTATACATATATACTGTCCTTTTACTGATTTAACATGAAATTGAAATGACAGTGCATTAGCCCAACAGACAGACAGACTGGGTTAATTAATAGTCAAATGTATTTTTCTTCTTTGAGCGGCTATTTATTTTGAGTCATGAAAGAGTACCTCCTAGAAGGAGCTACAAAATATCATATAGCTAAAGACATATTGATATGTTCTGAAGCAGCAACAAAACTAGACAAACTTTCAGGCTGTTAATCAAAGTGTTTACAGTTTCTATTTCAAGGTGGTTGAAAGAATAATAAATATTGAACAAAGAAAATTTATCTGTTTCTGCAGCTTTCTGTTTCACTAGTGTGGGGATGTTGAGTAACTTTTCCTGTCTAGAGTAACAGAAACACAAATGTCGTGAATTGCAGCTGCTGCTTCCTTAAAATTGCTTTCTCCCTTGTGTGCGTCCAGTCTTACAAGCGGTGTGAATGTCAGTTTAAATTTGAGAATGTAGGATTTGTGACTTGAAAAGATACAAGACAGTGGTGACATAATATTATCTCCCTGAAAATCAGAAGAAAATAATACCTACTTTTCTTTTCAATTAGAAGACAGAACACCTCATCAGCAAGAAATGAAAACCAACTCCAACCCTTCAACTTTCAAAGATGTGTTTATCATCAGGGAGGCTAAAAGCTCTGTAATTACAACTTCTTAGCATTATGGCATAGTGTGAACTTTATGGTATGGGAGATGACGAGCTGTGATGTTCATCTGCATTAAATCCTGTAAATTCAGCTGAGCCACTGAATAATGTCCACTGTGAAGGCAGAACTGCTTGTCCTGGAATTGCTGGCAACTGTGCTTTCAGAAATTCAGTCTCTGAAAATTGTTCTGTATAGATTCATATCTAAAATAAGACTGGCAATTTATTATGTGAATAATAAATCTGTGAATCCTGTGGATCCTAGATTTTCTCAGAAAGAAAAACGAGTATAGGAAGGTAAATGAGTTACAAACTTGTGGCAAATGTTAGAAAATCCAGAAAAATACCATGTAATCCAGACAGCACCAATAGCTAGAAAGTGCTATGAAGAATATATAGGACTTTTCAGATCAAGGACTTCATTTGGTAGCAGACAAAAATCCTAAACTTCAATGTATAAATTTATCAGTGAATTGCAGAAGAGGCAGCCAGTTTATCGTATTTTCTTATAACAATGGCAGCTTTTTCATCTTTGAGTATACAAAACTTAACAAAGTCCACAAACACCTACTGTCATAACAGCTAAAGGTTCTGAGGATGGAAGACTGACCTAAAAAAAAAAAAAAAAGGAATTACTAAATAATCATGAATTTAGAGAAAAGTTCAGTCTTTCAGATACAGGATTCTTAACTTAGCAAAACTCGAGGTTAGTCTTAAATGAGGCACAAAAGTCTTTAGCAGTAAAGGATTAGTGCAGTAATCTGTTTGGCTAATGAAAGAGAAGGAAGTGAAAGCTACAGTCTTGTGCATCGGTGAAGAAAAAGAGAAGGGAAATTACAGTGGTACCGCAGAAAATACTTGATATCTATCTGTCTGATACTTCAGGTTTTTGCCTAAAGCCATGTCAATATCTTTGAAGAGAAGCTAAAATTGAATGTTATTGTTGTAGTATTCTCTGAGACATTTCAGCATTTATTTGTTATTTAAGCTGGCTCATATGTTCACTCAGAGTTATGCGACTAGAATGTTACATTTTGTTACTTTTTTTTAAAATTATTTTTTCTAGAAGACTATTTCTTATAGCACCCTTTCATGAATAAAATTACAAGTGGTCCCCAGGTGGAATAATTAATATTTACCCATATTTGTAAGAAGATAAGTGAATACGCTTTACATTTTGGTGAATTGCACCTTTTTAGATTAGCATTATTTCTTTACTTGTGGATTAGCACTATTTCTTTACTTGTGGATCTGATAGTAAATTTAAAAAAATGTTAGACAGTACAAACTCCAAACAATCATTGGCCCCAATAGAGTCAAATATTTAAGCATATCTTCAGCTTGAACTGTATTTCTAAGTGCTTTGCTGATATGGAGTCATGATGAATTAAATATTTCTCCTTTTTTTTTTTTTAAAGACAAATGTGTAGATTTTAATCAAATGGCTTTGGCCACAAATAAAAATCACTCAGCTTCATGATCATACATAATGCATTTTTATACAAAGTGCAAACTCAGTAACATTTACAATCTACCCAAAGTCTTCCTAATAAATTAGGTCAAATTAATAGTTGATTTTATGCATACTGACATCAGTGGAATTACATTAAAGATTAATTCGGCCCACTGCTTAAAATTCAGTTTTGAAACTCTGGGGTTAGACAATTTGCATTATGAAGAACTGATCCTGTATTAAGGTTACTTTTGAGTATGTATGTATGTTCTGAAGTCTGATTCAAAGCTCAGATACATAAATGGATGGATTGATCAATTTTGAAAAGAACAAATTATAATAATATTAATAATAACCACTGTGAAACAATGTCTCATTTTCAAACTGGCTGTCATTGCTTTTTTGGACATTCAGTAAAGGCACAACTAGTTACACACATGCCTATAGTGTGGAGAACATGACGGGTGAGGTTCGGCTTGAGATAGAGACTCTAAACTGAACTCTAAGGTGATTGTGTATGAGGGCAGAGCAGTGGATATCATCTACCTTGACGTTAGCATGATCTGTGAAAACCTCTTTGTGTCTAAGCTGGGTTGTTATGGTCTAACTAGGTGGACTACTAGATGGATGAGAAACTGATTGGATTGTTGTGGTTCAAGTGGAACAATTAATGGTTCATCCTCTACCTGAAGGTCAGTTACAAGTAGAGCTCCTCAGGAGTATTTGGACTGTCCTGTTTGATATCCTTATGAAGGACCTGGTGGGATATAAAATGTAGACACCCTCATCAAGTTTGCAGATGGCACTATATTAGGAGGCACAGGTGATACACTTGAGGGCAGGACCACCAATCAAAGGGAACTCAGCAAGCTGGAGGAATGGGCCAACAGAAGTCTTTTAAATTCAACAAAGATAAGTTCTGCGCCTGGGATGGACTAAAATTCTACAGTAGCTGGGCTGGGGACTGATTAACTTAGGAGCAGGTTTGCTGAAAAGTGCATAGGTGTCCTAATGAACAACAAATTGAACGTGAGTAAACAGTGCATCCTCTTAGCAATGAAGGCTAACAGCACCCTGGGTCATATTAAAAGGAACGTCACCTGTATATTGAGGGACGTGATTATTCTCCTCTATTAAGCAGACACAATATGTGGAATAATATGTCCAGTTTTGGTCTCCCCAGAACAGGAAAGATATCTACAAATTGGAGTGAGCCCAGAGGATGGCCACCAAGGTAGTGAAGGGCTGGAGCACTTGCCTCATGAGGAAAGGCTGAGAAGCTGGGAGAGTTGGGCTTGTTCAGCCTGGAAGCTACTTGGCTGACTAGATATGGAGTACATGAATCAGAAGACCCTATCAGGGCAGTTAGTGCTACTTGAGGGTAGGATATTTGAGACATCTGTGTAGCTAATACGACATAGGATCTATAGAAAACCTATGTTCCTTCTGGAGCAGCAGGTAGAGGCCAGGCAGGATATTATTGGACATCTAACATGGATCTAAGAGCTTATGTTTGAGCAACTGGTTGCTAAACCAGTGACTAATAGGTAGTAATAGGACCCCTAGTGACTAATTGGTGGTAACAAGTGCACATAAATTTAGCAATGATGAGATAGGGTAAGTTAGTAGTAGGTTAGCTGAGAGGCACAATGGTAAGCTAACCAGTACTTACTACATTTTAATATGATGCTCGGTGCTGCCCAAAATGTATAACTGCAGTCATCTAGGAAAAATGTGAAAGGGAAATAAAAAGCACTGAGAGGATATGCAGCTTACTAATAGTTCAATGTACTGTTAATAGTAAATTATTATCAAGAAAATCAAAGAACAGAAAAGGAACAAGAATTGAGGACAGGTTTAGCCCAAAGAGCTTTTATTTCACAAAGTTATAAGCACCTGAAAAAAAATTCATAATAAGAAGGTTTCTCAGCTATAACTGTAAAGTTGTTAACTAAAAAATTAATTGTCCTTGTACTACCATTAAAAACCCTATAGTTCATTGTGAAGCCAGGTTTCAAAGGTAACTTCTCATCATACACCTCAGATTTTCCTACTGTGACCTTTTCTTCAATGTGCCACAAGTGTCTTGGAGAAACACTGGGCATGTACAGAGAACTACTGAGGACATGATCGCTAACAAGTGTGAAACAAATCATAAACTATTAATTTATAAATCACATTTCCTGTGAACTAGACTTTTCCTACACTTTTGTGTCTTTTAAAAATTTGGGTACAAAATTTAATAAACACATTGATACTCTGAAAACAAACACATTAATTTTTTGTCAGACAAAACAGTATATGCAAAAATTAAATAACTCATATTCAAACTTCTAAAGTTCCAGTTGCATTATTATTTGTATGTCAATAATGCCTACAATCGCAAAGAAAGCTAAAGGTGGTGTTGCTATTGCTATAAATATTGAACAAATACTTTATAAGACACACTCTAATTCTTCCAGTTTAAGGAAAAAAATTGAGAGAGGGGAATATAGCATTGTTCCTCTTTTCTCGGTGCAAGTACTGGTGCAGAAATTAGGTGGTTTCTTTAAGAGTTTTGACTTTAGCTCTCTTGAGTTCTAGTTGTATATAAAGTCTCTCACCTGTCCATAAAGTCTTTCACCTCTTTTGCTGATCTTATTAGCTGATCTAGGACTTCTGATATCATTTCAATTCTTTTGCTTCTTGCTAGCTTTCAGGTTTACCAGGTGTCAGCTCTGGAATAGCAGATCTCATTAGAAAAGTTGCCATTCAATGGGAGTATTCAGGGATGTTTTACCTGAACTGCCTTAATTCTGAGAACCATGGTCTTCCTCAGGCATGCGGTTCTAGTTGACTCTAAATCTTGTAGGAAACAAATGTCGTCTTCCAGAAAATCTCCCAGATTCCTATACAAAAGTGCATTATTGTTATTTTAGCATAGTGTTGGTAAAAGTTTTAGATATTAGAAAATGGGGCCATGATTTTTAGCTCATGTAAAACAGTACCATAAGTCTTAATAAAAATGAAAGCAGGAGTTCCTATAAGATATGTTAAATTTTTGAGTCCTATGTATTTTGGAGAGCAGAATTTGGAACACTAAGTATATTAGTGAGCTTTTATAAATTTTGATAAATATTTACAGATAAAAATAATTCAAGAAAAGTAGAAAAACATTTATTACAATACTTATGAACTTTTAAATTTATTTTGATTAAGTTTAGCTAAATATTTGTTTCTTCTTTAAATAGAATATTAAAAAAAATACTAAGATATAATGAGAATCGTGTTTAATGGAACAGGGAAATACTCAATGTGAAAAAATAGTTTTTGGAGGGATGCAGTGCAAAACCATGCTTGAACTAAACAACTTTCCTTCATCAAATAGCTTACAAAATCAGGTTTTGCATAACACTATTAATTTTTTTGGTCTCATAGGCCTTCTATCATGTCTGTAACAATTTTCAAATTAAATTCAAATTAGGATGGCTATTGGGCCTTAAGTGTGTTTAACTAATGGGAGGAGTTTGAGGAAAGGACACATGAACTGCATATTACAAGAGGAAAAAAATGTTAGTTTTCCACAGTGGGACAAAGGGATGCATAGATTGGCATATACTTATTAAACCCTTTTTTTGTTCATTAATAATCAAAACATTGGAAACCTCCTGGCTGATGATGAGGCCAAATGAAACCCTGGGAGTGAGGAGTCCAAAGCCAAAGATGAGGAAAGATAGAAAGTAGATCTGAGTGCAGCTGTGTGTCTCTGGAAGAGATTTGATGCAATTCTGTAAGATGTCTGGGTTAGTCTAACAGCCCTCTTTTAAGTATAGCAAGACACTGAATCAGCTCAGCTATACTGATTGATTGGATCATCACAGCTTCCATGATCCTCCCCTCTCACCCTACTTCTGACCATGCAATGCTACCCCCAACTATTCCAGTAAAAAGAAAGGGGGTAAAGACAGCAGGATAAAAAGCTGGGTCAGCTTCCCAAACAAGCCCATTTCAGAGTCACGTGAGTGACAATGTGAGTAGAAGTACGAGTTTTCAGAAAATGTCTTAGGGTAAAGTTACATTTTGGGTCAGAGTTAGATCCAGACACAATCACCTCAATTCTTGTGTCTGCAGTACAGATTTCTACATGTCATTCTAGTGTCTTTATCTCTCATCACAGTCAATGGAGATCTCTAGTGGTCTTCAGTGCCAGCTTAGGTGGTGTGAGCTATCCTTGACCTCATAACAGCTTTCAGAAGAGCACAGGTTTCCCACATATTTTATGTCTGCCAGTTCTGTCTAAGTATCTCAAATACATCCCAAGTGGCACTACATACCTATGTTAAGCCCACTAAGCTCAATCTGTAGTCAAATTATAACTGGTACCTAGAAAACCATTCATCTGATAAAATATAGATGTTCACTTCTGGATAACATAATAGCTTTCCATATTCTTCTAATTAGATCTCCACTGGCTTAGACATACTGACTGCATATAGACACTTTTTGCTATCGATTTATGCACTTGTGTTGCTCTTCAACTGTCTTGATAAGGAGCTAATCTCATCCATGATGTTTTAGATGATCTAATAGATCTATTGTCTGGAGAGGTTTGTCAAATTACCTACCAACTGAAAAATGAACTGAAAAAGGATGTAGATCCTTCACAGAAAACCTTTTCTTTGATTCCTACAGTAGTCAGAAAACCATCCATCTCAAGCAGAATTACATCAGTGAAATAACTTCATGTACTACTAGTGTTTCCTCCTAATAAACCACGGGATCCAAAATGTAGCTAATTATGCAAGTACAAAAAGATTAAGTCTTTATATATTAATTCTTCTAGTGCAAAATGAGTCAAAGAATCTAGCAACTGCTACAGCAACTGTTACATATAAAATGACTGCTCAGGTAGTATTACTTTCTAATAAAGTAATACTTTATTAGATGGTCTTTCCTTGTCCTTTTGCACCTAACCATGTGGTGAACCAAAACCGCTCTCCTTACCCCTAAAGCCTATTGGATTTTATCTAAGTGAGGATTCAGTGCAATTACCATACATGCTTTGCTACGAGAGTGCGATCACTTATTCTTTACATGGTTATCTAGAACATACCTTTCTCACATATGCTGTCATTCTTATTGCTCCATGATTATTTATACTCTGCCAGTTCATTATGTGGCAATCTAGATGCACAAACTTTAACCACATTTGATATGGCCATAAATTCACAAACCCATTACGGCACATGTTGTGGAGTCTATGCTGGTTGGGGGTGAGGTGATCTTAGCATAGACATAACCCCCACTAAAAGGTTAACACTTTTGGACCACTTAATCACTTCTGAATAGTTAACACTTTTGGACCAGCACTGGAAGTTTATACTTGATCAGCACTCAGCAGGTTTTGGAAGAGGCATTTTGGATATGGAGCTATGAAGCTAAAGTGATGAAACTGCCATATGGCAGCACAGGAAAGGACAGAAGGGGACTGGAGGTTGGTGTCATCTGGATCTTTATGACTGTCAGAGCCAGACTAATTCTCTTAGAAAATCTTGGGTCTTCAACCTCCTCACCAGGCATCTAGCTTATTTAAATATTGTTGCCTATGTAATTAGGTGTGGTTTGAATTACAGTTTCAGATGAAATATAAAAACAATACATAGATTAAGGTGTTTTCTTAGACAGGATGATTTGAAATAGTGTGGGCAGAAGAGTAGTAGTGAGTTATGGGTCTCCTAACATGATAGTGTATACTGTAAACTAAATATTTAGCAATAGTCTGTGAGACTGAATATTACTGGAATCTGTCCTGGAACGAACTAAGGAAAGCTTTCATGGCAAAGCTAATGGCACAGCAATTGTGCATGTGTGTGAAATTTTGTTTATGTTGACTAATTCTTATATCAAAAGTTACCTCAATATGTGTGAATTGTTCAAAAATTAATTTGCATCTGACTGTCTGTGAGAAAACATACACAACAGCACACAGAAATAAAAATAAAAAGGTCATTCAATGATGCCCATGATCTGCAGGGCACCTTCCAGGTAGGTGCTTTGCAGAACAAAAGGGGTACAAAAAATTCTAGCTTGTGTGCTCAAAGTCAATCACATTATGTTGAAGCCAGATAGAAAATCTTTTTTCCCCCCTTCATATCTGCCAATCATTGCTACTACGTTTCAATTGTTGTTACTGAAAACAATTCCTCATGTATAAGTGGTATGATCAGTTTTCTAAATTCCAGTTATCTATGACACATTTGACACACAGTCTTGAGTGTGTATATGACTATAACCCCACTCTACAAAAAAAGATCCATTCTAAAGACATAAAACGTATTTCTGACATACTAATTTGTCATGAAAATAATCAGAATTTATCAAGTTTCTCTTTGCTACTCTTAAGCTAAGGGCTCTTTGGATGCATGATGCAAATAGGTAATTTCATAAGCAGTTGTCAGAAGTCATATTGCTTCTGGAGGGGCACCATGTTTAGTTCTCCAGCCTACAGACTATACTACACCTTTGAGTGATTCAAATTCAAAGTGATTGAATTCAAACACGAATGAGCAAGAATTTAATCTTTCAGTGGTATTTGATTTTATCATCCCAATTACGCTAAAGGGATGACTTTACTCAAAGAAGTTAGGCACAGACATAAATGTCTGTGAGACAGAGGCTTTGGAGAGTTTTGCAATAGAAGAACATTAAAACTATAGTAAACACTAAGGCTAATATCAGCAAACAAGTCAGCGATATAAGTAAAAAGTTAATTTTGTTTTCTACTCTGTGTACTATTTATGCCTGTGTTTGTATGTATGAAAGCAATTTCACATCTCTGAAAAACCTTTTCTGCAATCAAAACTTTTTCCTAAAGTAACACCTGTAATATTTACAGCACAAACATTTCTGTAAACTCTGGTAATGAGATTCTGAAACAGGAGAGATTAAGGATAAAGTATAATTGCTTTTTTGACTCCAGAGATTCTTGGATAAATTTTAACATCTGGCACCATATTATATACTGAAAGACCTACACACTTTCATAGGAGAAGCACTGTCATGATTCTGTAAGCCCAGGTCACTCTTTTGACATCTGGCTTATTTTTGATTACTTTTATTTCTGTTAAAATGAGGTATTTTTTAACTTGTTTGTTTTAGATAAATTCCTGTGCTACATTGAAAATAGTTGCATTCAAAGGTAGATATGCTTTTCTTGCTTCCTGTAAATAGAAAATACACAGCTTGCCTTGCTGGAAAGATTAATGATTAAAAATTAATTTTTTATAATACCTAGTAATCTGTCCTCTGAACCTACCATCCTGAGAGTGGTCTATTACTTTCAGATAAGTGGTCTCATATTAGCTGTTTATTCTTATACAACTGTTATAGATACATTGGTTGGTTAAGTTAACCTTGGAAGATAATTCTTACTGGCATCTTGAAAGTTGTGTTATTTATCTTTTTCTACTTTTAAGATTCAATTATCTGTGTCCAAGAGGTCATCAACTATTACATCTTCCCTTCATATTAAAGGATATCATATCAATATGTTAATATATGAAAAGTGTTATCTCGCTACAGTTATGAGATAGTTCATTTTTGTTTGGTTTTATTGTCATTTGCCTATAATCTCACTGTTCTCAGTTATGCTCTAGTAATGCATTATCTTGATATAAACCTCTGCTTAATCTAAATTTCAGTCAATTGCAAAAATTAACCTGTGATAGAAATGAGTTTTCTCTAAGTCATGCAGAACCAAATGGTCCTTCATTAAGGGACAGGTTTATTTTGCAGCAGAATAAAATAAGTATTTTAGTACTAATATTTCTGGATAGGAAAATCTGTTATTCAGAGTCACTTCTTTTTTGGCTCCTGTGACTTTCCAAAGAAATTTTTTTTTTTTCCCACTCTGCTCTCACACTCTTATTCCCTGAACACTTTGTCCTGGTTTCAGCTGGGATAGAGTTAATTTCCTTCCTAGTAGCTGGTACAGTGCTGTGGTTTGGATTTAGGATGAGAACAGTGTTGATAACACAGCAATGGTTTAGTTGTTGCTGAGCAGTGCTTACACTAGTCAAGGACTTCTCAGCTTCCCATGCTCTACCGACTGAGAAGGCTGGAGGTGCACAAGCAGCTGGGAGGGGGCAGAGCCAGGACAGCTGACCCAAACTGGCCACAGGGACATTCCATACCATGTGACGTCATGCTCAGTACATAAACTGGGGAAAGCTGGCCGGGGGGGCCACTGTTCGGGGACTGGCTGGGCATCGGTTGGCGGGTGGTGAGCAATTGCATTGTGCATCACTTGCTTTGTGTATTCTTTTATTATTATTACTACTATTTAACTTTATTTCAATTATTAAACTGTTGTTATCTCAACTCACGAGTTTTCTCACTTGTACTCTTCTGATTCTCTCCCCCATCCCACTGGGGGTGGGAGAGTGAGCGAGCGGCTGTGTGGTGCTCAGTTGCCAGCTGAGGTTAAACCACAACATCCTTCTACCAGTTTGAGGACTCCTTGGTGACTGCTGTGTGTTAATGCTTTAGAAAATGTAATACAAATGGACATATCTCAAGATCACAGATCTTGTCTGCTGAACATAATTATTTTGTTATGAGACAAAAATAATTTTTTCTTTTTTTTTAAAGAGCAATGAAAAAAAAGTCAAATAAGTCCGTTTCCTGTCTTTCATATGCACAAGGGACCCCCCTCAAGCTCAAATGCTGTCATTCCTGGGTGAAAAGAGAATGTGAAGGCTGGTGTCATTTAAATATTTTATTCCTTACACGTATTACCTGTTTCTCATGAACTGCGGATAGGAAGTGTGTAGGGACTATAAAGCTCCTTGGATAATGCTATGATAGCTATGAAACTATTTTTTTTCAGGATTTGAACCTATTTAATTCCTTGCAATGAATTATAGGACAAAAAGTCCTGTACCTCTTGGCACCCTACATAATGATTAATAAAGAAAGAAAGGCAGTACTAATTGCTGAAAAACAAAACAAAACAAAACAACACAGTAGAGATCTACATGAATATCTGCAATGATGTAATTGAACATTTCTTTCTGACTGTGCATGAATAAGGAATGCCATGGGAGTGATGAGGACATAGAACTGTATGTAGATTTCTGATAGTAAGATAGAGAAGATGATATTGAAGGCTACAGAATTACTTCAAATATGTAGCAGTGAATTTTTAAAGGACTCCCTCAAAGTAATTTTGATTTTTTTTTTTTTTTTATTTTAAACAAGCTTTATTTACTGTTATTTCTAGTATGGTTCATTACAGTTTCAAAATTAATTGTAATTTATACAGATTACTTTCCAGCAAGAACAGGTGTAGTTTTATCATTTTAGAGTTACTGAAGAACATTAGATGGTGGTAATTACTGCACTTGTAATTGTTATTCCACTCCAGCATTCGTTAATAAAAAGGCCAATAACATAAGCACTTAATGGTGTTTGTCATCAAATACAAAGGAAGCAGGCATTAATACCAGATCTCAAAATCTCATGTCTTCCTTTCAATTAAGCAATGGAATTTTCAATGTGTTAATTCACAAGGCATGAGATACAGTTTCTTCCTGATGAAAAAAAATATCCTGGGCAATTTCAGCCTCATTCACAGCCAAAGACAACTGAAAGAACTGGTAAGTACTAGCCATTTGATCAGGTCATCAGTGAAGGTTCAGCTCTGCATTATGTTATTCGCAGTTCTTGGTGAAGACAGATTATTTTGATAAAATATCAATTTCTGATGGCATATTTTGAGATAGTGTGAGCTTATATGTGACATTATGTTGTGATCTGTTTTCTATTTAAATAGTAGAACTGAAGCCTTCATGTTTTCTGCTTAGCCTTTAAAATTGTTGCCTTTAATATTAGCTAACTAGGTGTTCACATTTCTAAATGAATAATGTTAAAAAATTAATCAGTGCAAAGCTTTGTATATAAAATCCAAAATATTAATTTCTAAGGACTTACGTATTAAATGCAAACTTTATATGATGTTTGAAAGAATAGTCCAGTTTTGTTCTCAACTGGAGTTCTTAAAAACAGGCAAAAACCCAAATCTAACCCCATCCAGTATAATAAATCTCACCAGACAGGTATATCTCCAAAACAGAGACTTCAACTATGAATTTTTCAATCTCTGACAAAAATATGAAATATTAATTTTTTTGTTTGTTTGTTCGGTAACATGTCTCACAGGATTCCCTATCATTAGCAACTAGGTGTTGCTAAAAAATATGCATTAAAAAAAATGGACTAGCTAAGTGATACTGCAGTTATTGAAAACGTACTGCTAGAAGTTTGGTTCCTTTTATTTGTTTTTAGCCCTTGGGTCAGACAAACAGATTTGTATTTTTTCTGCTGATTAATCACTACAATTCAGATATTGAGAATGAAGTCATTATATATTAACAACCCATTTTATTTCCTTAGAGCAGGCAATTTCAGCTATTGAAGAATGTCAGATGCCCATGTTGAGCCAGCAGTGACACAAAAGATTTTTTTCAAAGTGACTAAATTGGTCTAGATGAACCAGACAGTTTTTTGAGAATCTGAGATTATGTCAAACTAAGATTTGAAACCATTAGCATGTGGGAATTCAAATTTCACCCCCTTCCCCCCCACCTTCACTCATCTAAATCCTCATAATCACAGGAAATGATGAAAGAAAAAAACTTTAGGACAGAAGGAACATAAAAAAAATCCTACAAATCACAAAGTGCTAAATGTTTTCCTCCAGCTCATAAGAAATTTAAGAAATACATTGCAAGAAACAGCAACATCAAATACATGGTTTAGAACAGGAGGGATCAAGACCACTGTTGATGTCCTATGTCTCTGCATTAACAGGAAATTAATTTATATAAAAATGTAAATGATCCTGTGACAATATCATCTGTTATTCAAGTAAGCAAGAAACCAAACCAAACCAATTATCAACATCAAATACATAAGATCTCTATAACCCTCTAAATAACCTTGTAGTTGTTCTTGGGGTAGGGAAGGATCTTTCTTGATTTGACTTCATATTTGGGGTTAGAGATGTTGCAAGCAAATGGAAAACCTCTGGAGAATCAGTGCACTGTCAGTAACATTGCATCCTTATACTTGGCCATTAAGGCAAAAAGTACTCCAGAAATGAATCTGAAAAAAACCTTCTTCTGTTTCCTATGGTAGCTACTGGAAATCTTAAAACAAGTTTTGGTTGACGGTTGGACTCGATGATCTTAGAGGTCTTTTCCAACCTTAATGATTCTATTCTATGATTCTAAGGAAGTGACACAAAATGATTGAGACAAAACATATACAATCATTAAGATAAAAATATTTCTTGTGGCTACATTCTGGTTTGTTATCAAAAGATGCTTATCTGAACTTTATAATTCCAGGATCATCAGAATCTCTTCCATATATATTCATAGAATCATAGAATCATAGAATCATAGAATAGTTTGGGTTGGAAGGGACCTTTAGAGGTCATCTAGTCCCCCCCTGCCGTGGGCAGGGATATCTTCAACTAGATCAGGTTGCTCAGAGCCCCGTCCAACCTGACCTGGAATGTTTCCAGGGATGGGGCATCCACCACCTCTCTGGGCAACCTTTTCCAGTGTCTCACCACCCTCAGCATAAAAAATTTCTTCCTTATATCTAGTCTAAATCTACCCTCTTTTACTTTAAAACCACTCCCCCTTGTCCTGTTGCAACAGGCCCTGCTAAAAAGTTTGCCCCCATCTTTTTTATAAGCCCCCTTTAAGTACTGATAGACTGCAATAAGGTCTCCCCAAAGCCTTCTCTTCTTTAGGCTGAACAACCCCAGCTCTCTCAGCCTTTCTTCATAGGAGAGGTGTTCCACCCCCCTGATCATTTTTGTGGCCCTCCTCTGGGCCTGCTCTAACAGGTCCATGTCCTTCTTGTACTGAGGGCTCCAGAGCTGGACGCAGTACTCCAGGTGGGGTCTCACCAGAGCAGAGTAGAGGGGCAGAATCACCTCCCTTGACCTGCTGGCCACACTTTTTTGATGCAGCCCAGATAGTATTTTATCAAATACTATACTTTTATCAAATACTATCTTAGAGCAATTAAATTAATTGTCCCCACAGTCCTGCATATAGGCTTATCTGAAAATTTACTTCATGACTGTAAATAGTTTTTCTTATTCTGTCTGGAAACATATTCATAATCAATTTATAGCTGTTTGCATTGCACCAGCATTATCTTTCAATTTAATTAGTTCTTTCTCACTTCTTCCAAAGCTTCAAATGTTTAGCTTAACAAAATTAAATGACTCCTCATATAAACAAGTCAAGTCCTTTAACCTCTTTTCATAAACTTGATTTTCCATTACTGTAATTATTTTGGCATTTCTCTGAACCTGTTTCAATTTAAGTTCATTAATGTAGGTAACCAAAACTGTATATTACATTCTATATGAGGTCTTAACCTCATAACATATATCTTTTTTCAATCTGTCTTTTCTGTTGCTTCCTAGAAGTGTGATGCTTTCTTAAAAGGTTTGTTACACTGATAGCTCAAAACCATCTCGTAGGATTTGAGATAGGAAAAGAAGTGGTAGTCTTATATTGAAGCAAAGGAGAGCTAGGTTCACCTAAAGGAAAACACTCTAATGCAACATCAGAGTAAGTGGTTTAAGGAGGCTGTGGAAGAGGAGAATTTCAAGAACAGCTTAGACAAATATCTCTCAGGAATACTTTAAGTTTAATTCTTCTGCCTTTTAGTGGGAGAATAGACTACATGACCTCTTAAAGACCCTTTCATTGTTACGGGTCTATAATAAAATATATTTCTATACCATCTCAGTAACTGTTTATGAATCATGTTTTATTATTTACAGCAGCAAATGCTATTCTTAATTTTGAAGTAAATTCTATTGCAAATTACTCTTCTTAATCCTTGAGAAACTGGGGTGAAATTGTCTATACTTAGTCTGAAAGATATACTGTGACAGGTGCCCACAACTATATTTTTCAGTTATGAATATGATAATCAGATTCCTGACTTTACAGATTTTTTTCATCCATACATCTTTTTGTTAATATATAATTTCTCTAGCATTTTTAATAGATGTGATCTAATGAGGGAGACAATCCCTTCCCTTGATCTATGGCTGTGCCCCTGTTCATATAGCCCTGGAGCTGCCAGGGCACACCATGATAGGTGTTCCCACCACCACCCCAGAGCCTTTTCCACAGATCTGCTCCGTTCCTCCAGCCTCTCTGGGTTGCCTGAATGGCAGCCCTGCCCTCAAGCATATCAACTGATCACCTCAGTTTGATGTAATCTGAAAACTTGATGAGAATGCTCTCCATTACCTCCTCTAGTTTGTTGATGAAGACTTTAAATGTAACAGGACCCAAGATAGACTCCTGTGGTGCGGCTCTTGTTAGAAGCATATTGGTAGAGTACAACCCATTACCATCTGGGTCCAACCATCAAAATATATTTTTGCTCATCTGGTTGTTCACTCATCCACTGCAATATCCTAATTTGTCCACAGGAATGTTATGGGAGAGAACGTCAAAAACATTGCTGAAGTCAAGATACTGGACATGCGCTCCTCTCTTCTTATCTACATATCCAATCATTTTACCATAGAAGTTGGTCAGGCACAATATACCTTTGGTAAATCCATGTTGACAGCTCCCAGTCATCTTCTTCTTCTTCCTGGGCTTCAAGAATACTCACTCCATGATTTTTCCAGGGATGAAAGTGAGACTGACTAGCCTGTAGTTACCCAGATTGACCTTTTGGCCTCTTTTGAAGTTGACTATGACATTTGCTTTGTTCTATTTGTAAGAAATGTCTTTCAATCTCCATAATTTTTCAAAGATAATGGAGGGTGGTCTTGCAAGGACATTGGCCATCTCTGACTTGAGTGCAGTCTGTCAGGTCCCTTGGACTTTCAATTAATCCATGACTTGTCCCTCATCCACTGCTGCTGTCTTTCCTCCTTGAACCCTGTCTCCAAGCACAGATTTCAGATAATTGTTCC
Source organism: Pygoscelis adeliae (assembly GCF_000699105.1). Classification (NCBI taxonomy): domain Eukaryota; kingdom Metazoa; phylum Chordata; class Aves; order Sphenisciformes; family Spheniscidae; genus Pygoscelis; species Pygoscelis adeliae. The sequence continues at coordinate 2,217,922 of NW_008825619.1, read as the reverse complement.
AATTTTGTTAATTCTAAAATCAATCTTTTTCTACAGAAAATTTGCAGTCATGAAGTGTACTCATTACCAAAATACTCAATCCAGCACAGGACTCATAGCCTGAAAGTTCTCCAGACATTTAATTTTAGTCACCAAAGCAAGCTCTGCGATATGCTCTGAAGTGTCATAATCACAAGATTAGAAAGGGTTTTTTTTGCTTATGAATCCCTCTGTTTCAGGGGGAAGATTATTACTTGCAGCATTTCATAGCCTGGTGACCACAACTATTTCAGTCCATTAGATTCTTACAGCCTTAGTCAAGTACCTGGGACCCCTAATTTCTGTCTCAGTTTTCCAAGCCCCTGGCTGTTTTTCAAAAAGTGTTCTGATAGCAACTGAGGCTCCAAGTGGGCGATGATGAAGTATTTCTCATCAGTTGTCTCTATTCTCAGTGAAAGAGAGGGACATGTGACATAAAAGGACTTAATGGCACCAAACTCCCCGAAATGTAAGTTCCATAGACTTTTGGGGAGAAAGAAGGAACATAACTTAAATGAACAGGATGTCTTTTGACTGTCTGGGAAATTATGAGATTATGTTAAGTGGATTTCTTCCTGTCGAGGCAGCAAATAAAATTTCATTGACACATTGCCATGTCTTGCTACCATTTGCTGTGTTCACTTCTCTTATTCCCTTGCTTTTACTTGTAATTTTTGGAGTATTGGCTCATGATATTCTTTTTGTTAGAACTGAAGTCAAAAAAGCTTTGAACATTTAAATGTCTGCTGTCTCATTCAGTAGCTCACCTCATAAAAGAGCACCTCAGTATTTCCCTTCATCTCTTTTTAACTTGTACTGTGCTTAGAGAACATTTTATTGCTGTTAATATTCTCTGCTAGTTTTAACTCCTTAGGTTTTCTGAATTTGCACCTTATGTGCTTTTATTGTTCTTTCATAGAGCATTTTGTTATGTTACTATTTTCACTTTTTCTATGATTGCCTTTTGCTTTTCAGATTATTAAAGAATTTTTCATTCAACTACATTTGTTTCTGACCTCCTAATCTTACCTTTCTTTGTATACAGATAGTTTACCTCAAAGCTTTTAATATTATCTTTTTTAGAAATACCACTTGTTCTACACTTTTTCCTTTAGATTACTTTCTGCACAAACAAGTTCTCAGACTTGTTTAAGTCCACTTTCTTGAAGTACAAGAAATGCTTTTTCTTTACTTTCTTCAGAACTGTGAAGTCTATAGTTTTTAAACCCTTTTGCTTACTTTACTCTCTACCTTCAAATAAATTATTGTGCAGAATTAAGTCTAAAAAATTTGTGAGCTGATTCTTGTACTTCTTATAATAAGAAACTCATCCCCAATGTGTTCCAAGAACTCACTTGATACTTTCAGTCCTGTGATAGTAATTTTTCAACATACATCAGATAGTTAAAGTCTTCCAAACTGGATTGCTTTTCAGTCAATACTTGGTGCTTCTCTTCTGCTAAATTTGACTTCAAAATATTCATTTGAACTGCAAAATTTGCCAAATTAACTTCCTGGTTTATTCAAAACCAGGAAGTTAGAAAGCTTGGTTGGCATTTCTACCATTGATATTTTCCCCATAGTTCTTGCTGCATTTCCTGTGTTTGTATTTCCTTTATCTGGAAAATAAGCTGGGCCAGTTTATACTAGACTTAATGTCTTGCTACAAACAGACAAAATAATATCAAGCATAACAAAAATACATATAGCGACTACAAAACATTCCTCAGCTTTCTAGAAGGCATTCCTTATTACCGTGTATAGAGTAAAACAGATTACCAGAAGTCTTCAAGGTATTACTAAAAAGCACTTTGAAGGAATTTGTAGCCACACACAATTTTGGAGTGAGTGGCTTTACAAGCACCACCACAGTTACTGCCTATTATGGTCACTAAGGCTTCCATATTTCTTTGCTTTCTCTCTGTTTAAAAATACATCACTCACATATTTCAACTTTACAGGGAATGTCATATATTCCAAATTTTTGCGCTGTAGATTTATTGTTAGTGTTCCATTAAAGATGAAAGAGAACTGACTGATGTATCTAAACATACGACTCTTGTACCATTTTAAATACCTGTAGGCCATTAATTCCTTATGCTCTTCAGCTATCGTTCTAGGATGGCACAGTTATTTACTAGGCTGTATCTGCCAGCCCAGTAGAAGTATCTGAGATAGTCTAGTGCATCTAGAATGGCACTAGATGCCAACTCTGAAGCAACTGAGTTACTCTCATTTTTTCAGGCTACCATCTGACTTCTCCTTTTAAATAATGTGCATCGCTTATAGATCAAGCTTCATTTAAAACTCCTCCAATTATCTTTCACATTTCTGGACAGTTGCTGTGTTTTCCCTTAGTTTCTTTCAGTTGTTTCATTCATCATTGAGCAGTCATTCAGGAAAAAAAAAAAGAAAAATAGTGTTTGCTAGAGGTTTTTGCTATGTACTGAGTTTTAACTTCAGTATTGTGCCTTAATGCATGTGAACACAAGAAGCGTCCCATGGATTAGAAAGTAGAAGGAGATGCTAATTCAGGGGAGCATGTAAGTCTGGCCACTTTCCTTGGTCCGTCTTCTTTTAACTCCCCCAGCATCTACAACTGTTGGATCGGGGATTCTAAAAGGTATGACCCTGCCTAATCCCTTTATCATCTGTTCATGGACTTGTTAATAAACCTGCTGGTATCTCCACAGCCTCCTGTGGTGATAAAATCTGGAAGTTCACTATCCGCTGGGAAGAAAAAAATATTTCTTGTGTTTGTTCTGAACTGGTATTTCACAAGTTTCAGTAAGTGCAATAAGTTCTGGTATTGTGTGTTTTGATAAATTATGATTCTTCATTCTTCCTATCCACCACCATCATGTTTTTATAAGTCTTGATGTTTCAGCCGTCTTCTCTCCAAATTTAAGAATATTAGATATTTTTTCTCTCTTCTAAAGTGGTACCTCCATCCCCTTGTTTGTTGCTCTCCTCTTTACCTTCTATAACTCCACTCTACCCCATTTCATGCCTCTTGAGATGCATACACCAAACCTGTACACAGTACCCAAGAAACCAGTCCAACAGGCTTTTTTATAGTGGTAAAATGAGGCCCTCTCTTTTGTGTTCACTTTCTGATGATGACAACATTTTGCTACCTTTCTTTGCCAGCATGCACATTAAGACAATGACTTCAAAGAACCTTAGGATCTCTTACCTGAGCTGTAACTACCAGGCATAACTGACAGAGTCCTGTGAGATACTTTGGAAACCACACTTTGTAGTAGGGATATATGCCAGTTTTGTACTGCAAGAAAGAACAATGCGCAGGAAAAAAAAATTGATGTTAATTTATTAACAGACTTTAAGTGATCTGTTTTAAACATTCTTAGAACTTGTGAACAAATATTATTACTGGAGTTACTGCTTTAGAGTTATATTTCCTGGTGCTTTCCAGAGACTACCTATGTTGGTGTGTTTGTTTAAGCCTAATTTCAAGGGGGAGAAACATACAGACATATATAAGTCCAATGGTAAGAGAAAATGAGCATTGGGAAATGTTTAAGTGTCTGAATATTCATTCTTGTAAGTGTGTGATGGTCATATAAGGATAATTTAAGGTTTACAAGGATCTGCTATTAAAACTTTAATAAAATGAGTCTGGAAAGATCATGCATCATTAAGGACATCTGTCATATGGTATGCATGTGAGATCCTTGCTGAGTGGCATGCTGGAAATGAAATACATTAAAAATGTGTTCCAGAAAGAAAAATGGGACAAAAGCCAAGTGAATGTGGGGTAAAGCCAGAAAAGGACCCTTCTGCATTAATATCTTCAAAATAACATGTGGAGGATTGGTACTTTGACAAAGAAATGTATGCTTCCCATAGATTTCATTCTCTGAAAACCTAATGTTTTGAGGTAAAAAAAAGTCTTTGCTTCTACTGATTTCTGTGATATGGGAGAATAGTGACCAGTTCAGCTAAAAGGAAAAGCTATGGAATAGTATTATATCAGGTAATTATTTTTACTGATTTTTTGCCCCAAAACAAATAAGCAATAAATATAGTAAAAAAGTAACATTTACTTTTATACACATTCAGAAAATGTTCATGAAAATTAAATCTTTACAGAACATTTTTCTATCTGGAAAACCTTTTAATAAAACTTTTGGTCAACAAAAATGCTAACTACTAGTACATTGGACATGAGCCGGTAATGTGTACTTGTAGCCCAGAAAGCCAGTGGTATCCTGGGCTGCATAAAAGGAAGCGTGGCCAGCAGGTCGAGGGAGGTGATTCTCTCCCTGTACTCTGTTCTGGTGAGACCCCACCTGGAGTCCTGTGTCCAGCTCTGGGGTTCCCAGAACAAGAAAGACATAGACCTGTTAGAGTAGGTCCAGAGGAGAGCCACAAAATTGATCAGAGGGCTGGAACACCTCTTCTCTGAAGAAAGGCTGAGAGTTGAGGTTTTTCAGCCTGGAGAAGAGAAATCTTATTGTGACCTTTCAATATATAAAGGAGGTTTACAAGAAAGACAGAGAGATACTGAGGCCTGTAGTGACAGGACAAAAGGCAACGGTTTTAAACTGAAAGAGCATAGATTTAGTTTGGATATAAGGAAGAAATTTTTTAAAATTAGGGTAGCGAGACACTAGAACAGGTTGCTCAGAAAAGTTGTGGAAGCCCCCATTCGAAATGTTCATAGTCAGGTTGGATGGGGCTTAGAGCAACCTCATCTAGTGAAAGATGCCTTTGCCCACAGCATGAGGGTTGGACTAGGTGATCTTTGACGGTCCCTTCCAACCCAAACCATTCTATAAGGCACAGATTAGGAAGGGACTGAGAAGGTAATCCTGAGTAAAAACTTTGGGACAACTAGTGGAACTTTAAAACATTTCTAACTTGCTGAAGCAATGATGAATGTGAAATTGTTAAAGATAGTGATCTTAAAACAGTTCTAATGATCATATAAAACTGAAAATTATCTCTCATTTTGTGGGCTACAATAACTACATATCCATGGTGAGGTAATGTATAGTTCAGTGACATGTAGTGCTGGCAAAGTATTGATCTTTTACAAAGTCAGGAGATCTGGCGTATGAAATATAGAACTACTGAAGTTTGGGGATAAAAGATAGGCTTGTGATCAAACTTGATTAATAGAGCCAACTTTCTTAAGAAAGTACAAAAGCAATTATGTTAATGAATTAATATCCTTTGACAGCGTGCCAGCCGGAAATGGAGAGACAAGTAAGCTCATGCCAAATTAATTGTCCTTTCCTTCTGAGACAGGGAAATAAAAAGTAAGGAGTAACTTTTAAAAAAATGAAAACTGAGGATAACCAAAAGTTACTTTGGTTTTTTGTTTTGTTTTGTTTTGTTTTGTTTTGTTTTGTTTTGTTTTGTAAGATATTCAGACAGCTGTGGCTCCCATTGTTGAAAGAAAAACTCCTATATTCAAAATCATAACAAATTCCTTTATGTCAGCAGAAGGAAAACAAGTGTGCAAAAATTGCAACAGAACTTGAAGAATCTACAAATAAGAAATTAATTAAGATGTTATGGACAAACAGAACAACTGTCAAAAACAGAGCAAAAATAAGTTGTTTGTACTTTAAAATGTTCCAATATTCTCTGCTGTGGTGTTGAACAGTATAGAATGGATGGTGCAGAAGACAGATTGCTGTATGTTTTAGTCAGATATGGAGCCAGAATAAAAATGGAGTGCACATCCGGATCTACAACGGTGAAACATTCCTTAAGTTATGTCTATTGTGTAAAATAAAAAGAACCAATATTAGTTCCTGGCTCTGAAATCAAGGAGTATGGACTTGTTTACATCAACACTATGTTTCTTTAGACTTAATTAGTCTAGACATAGCCCCTGCATTTTGACTGTCACTAAAGTCAAAGGTCTGGGTTAGTTGCAAAGTAAACTTCATCATTTTGCTTGTGTTTGTCTCTTTCTTTCTCCACACAATTTTAATTTGGAAGCACAAAACCAGTATCCTCACTGTTTGTCAGACTTCCACTTGTCTGAAGATGGGAGGTGTCACTGAAGATGAAGACATTTGGAGAACAACTTCATGACCAAAGTATGACTCATAGTCACTTGTTGCATATAGAGAAATGGCCACATACGACAGCTTTTTAAAACTCTGGCCTTATCTCTTCACAAATACTACATCACTTACTGCCATTTTTTTTGCCCTCACAGTCTCTATTTTCTGCTGGTGTCCAAAAAGCCATCATTAACACCAATGAGATTCAGTGAGACTGGTTAAATAGAAGTGAGAGAAGAATTTGAGTTATTTTACTCTGTGTTTGCAGTAGAGTGGTTTAAGGAAAAAAAAAAAGTGCTATTTTCACTTTGTTCTCTGAGCTATTTTTCATGTACAAGTCAGGACCGGAAGTGGTTACTGGCAAAAAATTCCAAACTGGATTCTTACATTCCTGATACATTTATGAATATTAGCAGTTATGTAGGAAATGGTACTTCACTCTTTCAAACTTTATAAGCCTATTTTTCCCCTCAATCAGATTACAATTTCTCAACACAATTATGGAAAGGAATTGAACTCATAATATTTACATTTGCAAACCTTTTCTGTTCTCATTAGCAGAAAGATATTTTAAGTATAGACCTGTATATTATATCATCCATTGATATATAGTAACCTGAAGTACAAAGAGGATGGGAAACTCGAAACTTAAGTATGTTCTTAGAATAATTTTCTGAGCAGCTGTCTGCAAAAAAAACCCCAACAAAACCCACTTGATTACTTCAAAGTGAAAGAATATGGTGAAGATTATATTAACACCCAAGTGTGGCATTTTTTTCAACAGAAGCAATAAACTATCTGCCACAAAGAAAAGTTAATCAACAGAGAAGAACACTCTTCCCTTATTGGAAAATAGAACTGCAGCTTTTTGATAAACTGATTAAATTAGATTGGAGAAAAATGTATATTCCTTGTGTATCACTTGTCTAAAATGCATTATGCTTTAATTAATTGCTAACATCTAAGGAGGAGCATTTCTGTTTTTGAATATGTGACCAAAATAGAAAAACACACTTATTTTCTCTTGAATTATGCCTACACCAATGCAGCTACAACTTTTCCTCTGCTTCTCATGGTAAATTAACGTATGATCCTTTCTGCTCCTACATCTAGACTGTTCCCAGTCCCTAAGACGGCACATTGCTAACAAGTTTGAGCCCGCTTGTGCTGCACTGAAATGATTTCTGCAGAAGGCATTGTCCTCTATGACAGAAGAGATCTGATCCAGACAAGAAAGTCTAAAACCAACAGAGAATGAATTAGCAGAAACCTGAGGAGAGGAACTGCAAACAGAATTCATAGCAGGAGGTTTAAATGTGTATGGTAACAGCAGGACCTGGTCTCCTATCCAGTCTTCTAACTACATTTGTGAGGGTTACACCCAAGCCTTGCTGCCTTAGCCTGCATTCTGTCTGCATTTATAATGACTGCAGACTACATTTTCATGCCAGCAAGTCCCTGGAAGAGTGGGTTAAAAAAAAGTGGGCTAAAAGAAGCCAGTCCGAGAAGCATTGGGAAATATGAGTGTTTCATCAGTATAAAGGAAATTTTGGAGCACTATGTAGATAGCTAATTTAGAGGTCTATAGCAACATCAGCAACCAGAGATGATCTGATGCTGGTAGTAATGGCAAGGCAATCTGTGAGGCTACATGGAAATCTGTTTTGCATTAGCCATCTATAGGGTCATCCCATTGCATTTTATAGACCTAGTATGTTGTCTATGACAACAGTTGTAGATTTCACTGCTAGTAAATATGCAATTATTATACATGATGTTAGAACCATAATAGATCTAACACCATCTAGCACCAATCTAACACCTGTCATTCCCTCTTTGTGCTGCACCATTCAGAAATATAGATGAACCCAATGAGGAGATAACAACAAATTATATCAGATAAGGAAATACCAGAATAAAACCAACAGAAATCTGGACAAAGATCTAATAGCGAAGAGGAATAATGATATTGATTATGCAGATGAGGAAGAGAAGGGGTAGTCAGTAAATTTGCTGCCAACCGTAGCTCTTTATTTACCAATAGAAAAGGATGAGGAACTGTTGTAGGAAGAAATGTAATCCTTAATACATCATCAGTATTAGAACTTACTTAGTGTGATGAAGACTAATGGACAGATTTATCTCACTTAATTTTAGGAATAAATTAGTTTCCCAAACTATCTGTATCGAGTGCCATTGAAGGCACCCTGCTATATGTGAGATACCAGCATTGGACTGGTAGACATGACATAGGACCTACCCTGTCTTTCTGAGGCAGCAACTGAAGGTCAGGAGGTAAGGGCACCAGAAGTAATGCTAGATTGATTACTTATGTTTCTGCAGCTGAATTGTGCATTTGGCAGCAATGGATGAGGCTCATACACTTAGGCATTTATAATGTAATTATTAGCACGTGATTAAGTATTATATGAGCTAGGTGCCTGTAATCCCACTGTTGTTATTGGAGATCTAGTCAATGTAATGATATATTAATTCAGTCCCTTATAGATATGCACCTCTTGCCATTTGAAGTAGTGTCCAAGGGCGTCCAAGGCACCTGTCCAGAGATGGCAGAAATAACAAGACAGCTAACTAAAGACCTGGTAGATTACATGAGGATATCTTAAAGAGAAGCATCAATTCTTCCATTTACACAAGTGAGTCATGCTGAGTGGAGTCTGAAGATCTATTCAACTGAATAAATGCCTCTTAGACATTTCTGGGAGTATTTCCATGTATGTAGATATAGCCAGACTCTGGGGTTCAAAATGCATGACTTTTTATATACTGAAAGGAGAAATGGAGGCTAAAAATAAGGTTTTTATAGGCGTAACTTGAAATCACTAGGGAGAAAATTTGGAAATTTGAAAGTAGGAGTAACTTGGATGAAAATAATTTTGAAAGAAAATAATTCCTGATCCTCTTAAAGGAAAGAAAACAAAAGCAAACTAATGACAACAGACAATATACTTCTGTAGACTCAAAGGAGTTCTGGGAAGCAAGGTCCCATAGGAAGCAAGTCTAAGGAATAAGATGTTTTAGAGAACTGGTGATTCCTTAACAAAACAATATTAGAGACACAAAGACAAAGACTTGCTGTGAAGAAGAATGATAGGAAATGTAATGAGATTAAATGCAGTAAAATGTAGGATCTTGCATGACCTTAAATTAAAAAAAAAAGGTACACAGAAATTAGATAGTAGGTTAAATTACTAAAGGAATAGATTTGCTAAATAGAAGTAATGAAAGGCTAAGAATTACTAATTGAACAGTAGTACAATAGTAGTACCAATATTTTACCAAAATATTGGTAAAATCAGAAAGGCTGAGGCACAAAATGAGGTACCTCAAGCCAAGGACATCACAAGAGGGCATTGTTAGTGTATTAGAAGGAAAAAAAAAACAACAATAAAAGAGAGAGTACATTACACAGTGAAGAAGCAAAGCTATTGAAGATTATGCTGAATAGCTGAAATATTGAATGAGTTTTTACTTTTCTTGAGACTACTTTTAACTGTGGTCAGATAGCTAAAACGGGGGGGGTGTCTGAACTATACATACAAAAAAAAATTGATAAGAAAGTGCTCTGGTAAGTGTAAAGACCTCAAATCATCTTAACATGATTAATTCACCCTTGGGTATGAAGATAACTAAATAAAATAATTACAGTTATCAGGGAGAATTCAAAGAGAAAAAAGGAATACAGAAGGATAAACCTAGTGCCTGTTTTAGAAAAGATATAAAGGACAGCTAACAAAACCCCGAGTAACATAAAACAATGTCAAACAATTTCCTCCTACAAAAAACGCAACAGGGTTTTCAGGAAAATAAAAAGAAACAAGTACTTTAAATTTTGAGTTTATTAGGATTCTGACAGTGTTTCTCATACATGATGTAAGATATGGAATTTACAGAAACATGTTTTAGATGAAACTTCTAAAAGGGTGTAAAACTGGGTAACTACTCAAGGTAGTTATCACTGAGATGTTGCCAGGGTTTTTCTAATAGGAAAAAATCTAGTGGTTATAGTAATTTGCAGTATTAGCAATATCATGCTGTTGTGAAGAAACAAATATTCAGCTGATATATACATATACAAATACAAATATTATTGCAAAATATATACTATATCAAGACTGGACTGAATACCTAAGAAGGCTGAAGCCCAACAATTTGAAAATGTCTTCAGGAAAACAAAAAGAATGATCAATGCAAGCTTAGGAAACAAAAGATGAAAATAAGACCTAATAGGTTTTAAATAAATGAAAGAGCTGTTAAAATAGGAGGAATTAATTATTTTCCATGTTCAAAGAAGATAGAAGTTGCTGTTGAAGTCAATCACTCCAAGAGGTATTTAGTTTTGACATTTAAGTGAAACCTCTTAATCAAAACTATAGTTAATCAGCAAATTAGCTTGCCCAGGGATGTTGTAGAGTATCCTGCAGGAGGCATATACATACATAATAAAATGGAATAGATAAATATCTCTTAGGAATAGTTCAGATATAGTTGATAGTGAATTTAGAGGCAGGGATGCATCCTAGATCTCCTTCATGCATTGTTTTCCATTCTTTGTGTCTGCAAAGTAGATATTCTTATGTGCCTCTGTTCACCTTAAGTAATTGGGTGGAACAAGATTTACTGAAGCAATGTTACAGAGATGAATTGTATGTTGGTAAACTTCTTTGACACCTCAGGTGAAAACTGCTGCATAAGGGCAAAATATTATATTGTATTACTAACTCCATGTGTCACAGACATTTTGGGATGAAAGCAAACTGTAAACAAGGTCATCAGACTGGTAATCTTTGCAAACCTTTCTCCACTCGGTCAACCTTATTTAGAATTTGCTCAGTGTGTGCATTTGGAACTGCTGAGTTTCAAGAACAGATCAGAATAATCTTGCTGCTCCACAGTAGGTGTTTTTTGCACTGTAATGTTTCTTAAATATTATTGAAGAAAAGGAAAAGGTTTGTCTATTTGTGTCAGATTTTCCACTGAAGATTCATAGCTTCCAAAAATGGATTAAAACAAAAAAAAAGATAAAAATTAACATCACTGAGAATAAAAATGTACAGTTAGTTTTCTTATAATTTCTGAGCTGATCAAAGCTATGTGAGTGTAGAAAATAATCTTTATTCATAAGAAGTTTGTTGGATAATGTAGAATCATTAATAATATTGAAACAAATCTTACTTGAGGATATTCTAATGGAAAATATTCTCTTACATGCTCTTTCTACACAATCTTATAGAAAGAAGACTGAATTTGGTCATTCAATTAGAATTAGTACTTATTTGCAAGGCTTTTGTTTTCAAATTGGACATTCAATAGTATGAATCCAATATAAACAGTAGCAGATGGAGGAAGAAGTTGCTATGACCTCGGAGAAGAAAGTAATGCAGTAAAGAAACAGTAGCAATAAGATGCTTTTCATGCAATCTGTCTTCATAGTTACAGACCAAAATATATGATCCTATGATTCTTTAGTAACAGCTCTGCAGATGAAATTCTTTATCAGAGGACAAATGCTGCTAGTTGGGTTCTCAACCAAAAGTAAACAGTACCTTTTCTTTATATAAAAGTTGCTGCTAAATCTTATCCAACTTAATACAATTCATCAGCTACTCAGACCTCTAATAGCAATTTTCTTGATTCCATGAAAGATAATCATAGTGATGGTTCCATGAAAGATAATATCATCCCATAAAGAAGTTGCATTATACAGAGTGGTAAAATATTTTGATTTTTACCAAAATGCCTTAAGGTCTTTCTTTTTCTTGAAGTATGAGAATGACAATTGCTGTTTTTCACTTCTTTTAAGTGACAGAAAAAGTGATGGCGCATAACTGGATACCAATTTAGTGTCATAATTAATCTTTCCAATATTTCCTTTTACAGACTTACTATCAAAATGTTAATAATAGCTGGAGTTCTGGGAATGCATCATAAACTTTTTAGGGAGGACTGGAATTTCCTGTTGCTTTTTTTAAAGCCTTATATGTGCAAAAAATTAACCCCCTTCTCGTTCAAGAATTAGATGGCAGCTCACTTCTCTGGGTTTTTTTAAATCTCTTGTTCTGGTGGGACAGCTTCTAACTTTTAATCTTTGGTGGCTTATTTTTTTAAGTTTTTGGAAAATATGAAATAATTGATGAAATGATCAGTGTAATACACTGAGCACAGTTACTGGTATGCAGCCTCATATTATTTTTCACTGGCTTTTTTATAGGAGAGTATACTATTTAACTCAAGGTAGTTATTTAGCAACTATGACATACAAATGCAGTTTTCTCCTCATGAAAAACAACACAAATCCTTGGCTTTTTCATAACTTCAGTATTACAGATTATTCCCGACCCCACCCCTGAAAACAAGGCCCGTTTTCTACCAAACAAGCTCTATTTTGATTAGAACTGAGTCTCTGTCCTGTTCCACTCTTGCCAGCACCCTTACTGACTCTCTCTCTGATTTGTCGTACAAAGCGGTTTCCACACAGGCCATTCTGTTGAATAATGATTTGCTTTTTGAACCTTCAAACACTACAAGGAAACAATCGTGGCAGGTTTTCTTGTTCATTGAATTTTCTTTTTTGATGTCTTATTACAATTTTCATGGTTTTTAGATGTACTTGGTATAAACCTTTTTGTGATTATCTGCTTTGCTCTGATGTAGTCATCCGTAAAAGCCATTTATTGCCTTATCAAATTTTTCATAATAAATAGTTCTTGGAATCCAGAGTAACTAAGTGTAGCCTAAAGGCCAAGAGTAGTGCACAGGTTCTGGGTCATACTGCTGAAACTTTATCTGTACTATTTATGCATTTAAAAAGGTCAGACTCGTTTTAGAGACAAATCTTGGCTAGAGGACTGGGGTGTTGGGATGAGTAATCTCTGCATGGCACATTTTATTTAGAAATTTTAAAAGCTATGATGTTCTGGCTCCTGACACAATGCTCAGATCATCTTTGAGAGCTGATTAAAATAATTACTACTCTATCATATTTATACTGCCAAAATCTTACTTTCAAATGATATCGAAACTCCTTCATTGTGTTATATATATTTATATTATACATTTATATGTATAAAATCTATATTTAAGATTTTTGCCTTTTGATTTGAAGCAGATGTCTTACAATTAAGCTTGTATTAGCTGTGGAGAGATGCAAACAATGTTCCTAAGCCCTAAATATTTCATAATTGTCCTGGGTTGTTTCTTCAGTCATAATGCGTGTATTATCTTATACACAAAACTGAATGCCAAGGAATCAAATTTGCATAACCACTATAAATTATTTGTGGTTTGCAATTTATTTTCTTTGTATCCTGGTCTTAATGTTCTTAAAACTGAAAAAAAGTTTATATTGTTTCAAATTATAGTGTCTTTGAATACTTTTTTTTTCCCTTTACCACACTGCGAACTTCTAAGACATAAAGGCATATAATACAATATTTTTCACTTCTTTATTATATTAAGATTTTGTATTGGAGTTGCAAACCCCTGAAACTTGCCAATGGTGCTTTTAATAGAGCTAATTTGCCTAACAACAGTACTGTACAATTTGATTTGTTTTAAAAGAGGAATTACTGAAACTTTTATTTTATTTTAGATGTGAAACATTTGACATTATTGTCAAAACCTCTGCTCATTATCACCAAAAATAGCAGTCTTTTTTTTTTGTCTTTTTTTTTTTTTTTTTGATAGCTTTTTATGCCAGAAGTGACTTGGTAAAGAATTTTTTAAATCTGTCAGGCTCTCAAGATCGTGTATTCTGTCTCAGTAAGTACTGTAAACAGTGTAATAGTGCTCTGTTTGCAATCATAATACTACATTGAAATTTAAGGTCAACTTGGATTTGAAAAATTTAGTACAGATATAAGAAAATGGTTGTTTGCTTAGAGTTCTTTGCAGGTACCTTTGAATGTAATATTTAATTGCTTTGGAAGGTGTTTTGAGAACTATCCTTTGGTTTTAAGCTTTGGAAGGATGGGTTTGTGTTAACTTGCTGGAGTAAATGGAATTGTTAACACCTATAAAATAAGGAAAGCATTTCTTTGATCCACCATAGGTGTTTGTGATATTCAGCCATTGTGAAACAGACAAAAAATTCCTTCTATGAAGTTAGACATAGATAAAACAGGAACATATCTTTTCATTTGGAAAAAAACATATTTTTGCATGAGAGTCTCGCAACTATACATATTCTGAAAAGCTTCTTTTTCTTCTTAAATGCTTTGATTAGAACTACTGGAACTACTGAGACATTAAATAACAGTCCCCAGTTTTCTTTTTTTTTTTTTTTTTTAGTATCTGAGTCCTAATACAGTGATGTCACAAGCTGTTCCATGACATATATAGGTTAGAGTGTCTGAAAGGCATAACAAAGTTGATATATAAGGAAAAATTGTGCAGATAGAACAGGTTGATCATTATTAAGGAGAAAATGGCTGAGAGGATTCTCGGAGGAAATGGGCTTGAGGGACATATCAGAGATAGATGATCATTCCAGTGGTAGGGGAAGGGTGACATCAGACTGGGAAAAAAGGCTAAAGAGACACGAATGAGAGACAAGCAGGCAGACAACAGGCAAGTGAAGGCTAATTATGAAAAACTGAGAAAAAATCATTTAGAGGAGCTATACACTGAAACTTAAATATAGCTTGCATTGAACATGTAAGATACAAAAAAACTTATGAAACTAGGGGTGTGGTGAGAGTAAGAAGTTTGAAATAAGTGGCTTTTGGATAAATTTAAGGAAGCAGATGTGTAAAAAATATCAATAGTCCATCATAAAACTCACTCCTTAGTGAAATGTGGAGCTCTGTATCTGAATTTGTGTATTGACAGGATTAAAACTGGATGCACAAACTTGTATGTAGGAGTTTTTATGTATGAGCAATTTCACAAATTTAAATCCCCAAAATTCCTAAATTGCATAAATAATTAGATTTTGGTGGACAGTTGGCCTGACCTTATCTTGAAAAATTGTGCATAACGGTCATGTTAATGTACAGCAGTCAAAGGTATGGCTCTTCCATTTAAAATTCTAATTTTCTCATAATTATTACCTGTCACCTCTTTCATTTCTACACTACCTATTATATGTATCAACAATTTTCAAGTTTTCTCTAAATTTCTTCACTTCTCAGGTTTGAGTTCTGATTCTCTTGCCAGCACCAACATGCTCCAGAGTATCTACAGCTTCAATTCCTTTTAGATTTATAATTTCTATTATTACTCTTACTGCTACTACTTTGTCACATAGATATCAGAGCTACAACAGAGCTTCAGCAATTATATGACACAGAGCCTGAATAGCCCCAACCTGATCAATCAGTCCTGGGAGGATCAGCATGAAGCCATGATAATGCCACATACTCCAGTATGTGGAGACGGACACCATAGACACTACTGTAATGCACATAACTGCATACTTTCCTGTCTCACTTTGAGAGGAATTCAGGTCAACACTAAGATACCTAGATTCAGGTGTCACATTTAAATTAGGTATCTATGCTCCTATTACAATCAAGAGACCTAGGAAAAGATTCAATCTTTTTATATGTTGCAGGTGTCCTGCCTGGCCAATGGTTACTGCTCAAAAGGGTGCATGACTTCTGTAAGTCTTGTATCTTCCAGCCAGATATCTTAGATTTTTGCGCAGATGTCTTAGACTCCTTAGAGAATTTAAAATGACGATATAAATACCAACCGAATCCCATCCCTAACCAATAAAGTCAATGGAGATGAGAAGATAATTCACCTTCCTCTCAAACAAACATCTTTGGTTCAATTGCCCACAAATGTGTGTCTAGAGCTATGCCCTACAGTATCGAGGACACCTGCACAGGTCTGCCAGATGTGACATAAAACTGGTGGGAGGCATGCTCTTCTGTGGCAGCAGCTGGAGGGTTGGCAGGATACCTTAAGCATCTCAGATTTCCATATTCAGGCACCAGCTTGCTATGCACGGGCAACTGAACCAAGTGTCTAGTGGCTGAATTGCGCTCTAAACTCAATTAAGTGTATTGCTTAGGTATCCTCTGACTTTGCTAGGCACTTTGGCATGCTCACATGTAAACATCCAAACTTGGGTGTGTTTATCTTCCACTGAATGTTTAGCCTTTCTGCTAATAACTCCATTTAGTATTGCAACAGAACATATAATCTCTCACCTACAACTTAACAAGCAATATTTTTTTGTACGCCCTTAAAACCAGCTGTTTAGAGGAGGCTACAAAGGGGACTCACGTAGGGAAAAAAGAAAATCTCTTTCCACTATTAATTCCATTTTTAAACATTGACCTTTCAGTGTGGGAGTGGAGAGTCAGTCTCTTTACAATCTTGCACTTCAGTTTGTCACCAGTTGGTTTTGAAAATGCATGATGTGCAATGAGAAAATTCCTAAATTCTCAGGACTCTCCCATGAACAGAGAAAACATTTTCCCACCCAGCTCTTTTAGAGTGATTTGCTGTTTATCATGTATTATAACAACTCAGCGATGGTTTTAGAAAGTTGGGTTTTTAACTCTAAGTCCTCAATGACAAGAATGACAGCTTCAGAATCCCCCCAGAAAAGAACAGGAGCTTATTGAAAAACAGGTTCTAGAAGGCAGAAAGGAATATTTTCAATCATTGGAAGCGCCCAAAGTTCTATGCACACATATTTATATATCCTTACTGAAATAAATGACCAGCAAATGCTAATGGCTGTGATCTGTTTTTCTCCCTACTCTATCTCTGAAGGATTGCAGGGTAACATTACATTAAATTACTTTGCATATACTTAGTCTTCTGGGACCTAATCAAACAGAGCCCATGTCTCTAGGCTTAAACAGTGAATCTCTGCTAGTGTTGTTGGAGCGTTGACTTCCCTATCAGTCAAGCTCGTGGCTTTGGAAGCATAAGATGTTGCTAAATAGCACTGCTGGGCTGCAGAGGACTTTGCTGCGAATGAACCTGCCGCAGCATTAGGAGGAGGAAATGTAATTTGTATGCATCTGGTTGAACCTGATAGGAAGGTAGGCTGTGGGGCCTTGTGATTTTTAAAAAGTGTAGGGAGTTAACAAGAATAGGACCCTTCTTCCTTCTCAGAAACACACGTAATTGACCGCTAGAACTGCTTCTGTTGCGGGTATTGATCAGTGACAGTTAGAGATGTTCTTTACAATCACTCGTCCTGTGAGGCCTAATTAACAAAGGCTGGCTTGCTGAATTAGATAAAACTCAATGTCCACTGAAATTAATGTGATGCTGTCTAAGCGTCCTTCAACTATTAAGGGAAAATCAAGTTTAAGTGGAAGAAACAAGGAAGTCCTGTTAAGGGCTAAAACAATTGTGACTAGAAAAGTGGATTAAGACAACAGTTTTGCAAGGACAATGCAGAGGCACAAAGACACTCTCTTAAAAAAATGTACTTCTTCCTTTTCTTGTATTTTTAATGGTGCTTATGCTATTTACTGACAAAGAAATATTTTTTTTTTCCTGGGAATCACCCAATTGCAGAAGAAGTAGAGACTGAGAAATCAGAGCTTTTAAAAATGAAATTATTTCTTGGTGATACTTTGCCACCCAGCATATCTCTGGATATTACCTTGCTGGGTGGTCAAGAAAGTGAGGTTCAGTATTTTGCATTTTGCTGTAAAAGTAAAACAAGTAATTGTAAAAGAAGGAACATAGCTAAAGAAAGGATGACTCTGGAGCAAGAAAAATGGGTATCACGGAGACACAGAGAACAGTTTCCTTCACCTCTCCTGTGATATCATAGTATGGATTCTTTTGCTTTACCCTGAGATGAAATCAGTGACAGAGGTTTTCCTGAAGCTACCAACTCTAGAGCTTCCAGGCTCAGAGTCCTAGATTCACAGCAGAACCAGGAGACTAAATCTGCATGTAACCTGCAGGGCCAGTATGGGTTGTGAGCCCTGCAGCCTTAGTCCCCGTATCATCTAACCAGGTGTTAGGTCCTGTGTTATACCCAGATTTATAAATTAGCTCTCAAAGGAACCAAACCAGACCAATTAATCACAGCCAACAAAACCTTGAGCTAGATACTTAAGAAATCCACTTAATAATAATAAAATAATGCTCATGTCACAGTATACTACAGGATCTCAAAGTATCAGTGCAGAAGAAAAGGGGCACATGCAAAATTCAGAGGGGTTTGTTACACTCATATACTCTGTTCAGAGCTGGGTCTACCCGAGCTATTTATTAGTTTTAATGTGGGCTATTCAGCAGTGTATGTTTTCTTAGATCAATTGCTTATTTTGTAGCCCACCCATTTTCACATAACCTCTTCATATGTGGACTGTTTATTTTCTCAGATAACCTTTCTATCTGTGAATGAAATCTAGGTATTTTTTTCTTGGATACACATTTGCATTCTTTTAAATCATGGGATCTTTCACATGTTTTTCCAAGTGTGGTTTAAGATAGCTTCAGTGTATATTTGGCCAAACATGTATTCTTCTGCATTTCCATTCCCAGATTTCCCATTTACTATTTTCTCAATATCCTGGAAATTGATGTCACATTAAAACAGTTAAAAAATATGAATGCATGTACAGTGCCTTTCTAACTACTTTTTATTAAAATCTTAACATCTCTGAATTTATGGTACTTTTAAAGATAGTTATTAACCTTTTTCACTTAAATTTATTTGATTTTCATCAGGCTACACCACCTGGACTCCTGAAATTGTTGGGCTTCTTTTCCCATGGATT
Organism: Pygoscelis adeliae; assembly: GCF_000699105.1. Classification (NCBI taxonomy): domain Eukaryota; kingdom Metazoa; phylum Chordata; class Aves; order Sphenisciformes; family Spheniscidae; genus Pygoscelis; species Pygoscelis adeliae. The sequence continues at coordinate 2,199,132 of NW_008825619.1, read as the reverse complement.
ATGAGAGTCTTTAGAGGTATAGCTCTGGAAATGTCTGTTCAGAGCCATATGTCTTGAATCCCAGCTGGTGAATTATCCTGCTGTCAGGGACAAATCCACAGATGTACTGCATAAGGGGAAGGGAATTGTACACTTATATTTATGTGCAAAATCAGTAAGATTATTTATAGAAGTAACATTTAGGTTAGTGTAAATACTCGAGTCTGAAATAAAGAGACCTGTAGGCTAAGGATGAAGGAAGTGTTGCTTCAGGAATACTCTGGCTTCGGAGCAGACTTTTATGTCCAGTGACAGCAGCTGAAGTTTTTATTGTACTCCACGGAAGGCTATTTTGCAGAATGCCCCAAAACCTCATGCTTTCAGAAGTCAGAATTTTTGAGGCATACACTGGGTAGACCAGAAGTCTACCAGCTATTAACTAGCCTCTCCTTTTCCCTTCTTTGATTTTGGTGACAGTTAAGGAAATCTGAAATGTCTTAATTGATACTTCATCTGCCAGTTTACAGTAATTGCTTATCATCAGTGAGAAACTCCGAGAGAGGAAGGAATGAGTGTCTCGTCATCTTCAGGATACAATAAATTAAAAGTAATGCAACTTGGAAATTGAAACCTGTCATAATTAGCAACTATCAATACCTATTTTTCTGTCTGTAATCATTGTGCATTCATGTGTAAAATCCTCAAAGCTTAATTTGGTGGAAAGTATCTGCCTTTTTGACAGGATACTGGAAATCACAGGGCTGAGAGTTTCAGTTGCTTCAGCCTTCCTATAATTTTTTGAGAGAAAGATCTCAGTATTGGCGACAGGTTAAGCTTTGAATCTAAGAGATTGCCCATGAACTACAGCACAAGAATCACTCCAGTAGATCTCTGCTGCTCATAGGGTCAATGACATAAGCTATAAGGTTACGTACATCAATGCACATCAGTTTGCTTAATATCCACAAGCATTCAAACAGCACTTTTAAACACTTTAAAAAATGATCTGCTCTGTTCTGTAAGTAGGGGAATAATATAGATGTTAGCTGTCAAATTACAACAATTTACACATCCTCTTCCTTTTATATTATCATTTGTCAGAATCAGTTTTTTGTTATATGTAAAGTGGTTTAGATCAATAGCTAGAAATCAGTTTGTATTGCATTGATTTGCTGGGCAGATTATGTATGAAGATGACAAGGAGTTATGGCTGACTCAGACCGATCTCTAATTGCCTAATGGATTTAACACTTTTCGGTCAATTCTGTGAATACAATAGAGTATCAGAAATATTTTAAATATTTTTACAGTATGTTCAGTGACAGTAAGAATGCAATCTGGAGAGCTTAAACTAGAAGCATTGGTACAAGAACATAGTTTTTATCCTTTAATCATAATTTAGTAAACAATTAGTAAGTCAAAGATGTGCAGAAAGCAAATTTGTGACTTGGTATTATATTTGTAAAAGTGTGTGGCTACACAACAGATATATAAAGAAAATCAGCAAAGAAATCAGCAATGAAAGAGTTCTATGGCAAACATAAGTTAAATAATGGGAAAGTGGGACTATGGAGCATAACTGGTACTTCATTTGTGATACACTATCTAAGCTCCATTCGTTCACCTTGTTTTATTAACAAACCTGTACACATTCTCAGCTCACAGCAGTTGAATAAAATGCAGCATCTAAAATGACAATTGTGTTTCTTTTACTTCTAATTCTTGTCTTTTCATTGCCAAGTGTTTCTTTTTTTCTCCCCACTTGATATAAATGTATAAATATTGGGATATTTGGAATATTCCTCATATTTGCCTGAAATATGATATAATTTTTGTGTTTTTAAATACTGGGTTACTTTTGTATGGCCTAGCCAATATGATGTAAGAGAATAAGGGAATAGAGACTGGAATATCTTAGATGATTTCGGTTGTGCTTTTTATGCCACATCTAGAAGGACAAACTATTCAGAAAAGGTTCCATCTTCCATCTTCCATCTGTTCAGGAAAGAAAAGAAAGACGCCATAAAAAATGATGAAAATTGCTTGAAACAAAACAAAACAAAACAAAAAAACCCCATACGTAAATCAAAAAACCTCAAAAACAAAGTTATCAATTAATAGTAAAAATTTGTGACAATTTGCATTTAATTGGCACTTATGTTCCTTATGTTAGTGAATATAATTGAGTATTCAGATTCTATGTTTTCTACCTGTTCTGCTATAGGAAGACATAAACCAAAAAGATGTGTAGTAGGAATTTTATTCATTGTGTAGGTAATGTTTTGCACTGACGGAACCCTGAAAGTGGCATTATGGAGATGTGTCATAACACTACAGGAGACCATCAGACTTTATTAATTAGAGATAATGAACCACTAGTATAAGAAAATTTCTTGTACCTTCTTCCTGATACATATGAGATTACAGTAGTGGATCATGAGGGAAAATAAGCCCAAATGACAGAATTGTATAGTCAACACACAGTAGTTTATTTCATAAACATATACATATAGTTATAGTTATATTTAATCATATCCATATTCTTCTAATTGCTACAGATGTTTTTTTCTTTGTAGCTATGTGATGAAGTGAGCTTCCCTCCAGGCAAGCCAGGTGATTATGCCTGTCCTGGTCCTGGAGGGGAAGAAGATTGGGTTTGTGTGGATTGGTCTTCTCCCACCCTTCTGTCATGGGCATGTGTGTCACTGGTGGGATGAGCCATGGTACCCCTGCCTCATTCTAAGTGGATTTCATCTCATTCCACCTGATCCAAACAAGCTCTTATTTCAAAACAGGATCAAGCATAGATCAGACAACTACCTATTGCATAGGGTTAAAAACAGGTCAAACATGGAGTAAAAAACAGGTTTGCATGGGCTTATTATTCTATATTCTGAATTTGCAGCTTATATCCCCTTTTAGAGACAGCATGCTGCATTGAATCAGTGTGATGTAGGTTTGGCATTGCCTCTAAAATTAAATATTACCCTTACAATGATTCTAAGGCCTTATTTAAGATATTGAGAGAAAGACGTGTTTCTAACTCACATTAAACAAGTTAAATTTGTTTAAGAGTCCATGTGAAAGCCAGCAAAAGAATGTGGCATTGAGCTTAAACTGTAAGTCTGGATGAGAAAACAATCTGTCCTCATCACTTTTGTTTTATCTTTTATTAAATAGCACAGGTTGACTATCTCAGTTAAAAGTATCTTCTAGAAAATATTTCTGATATATCTCTCTCCAATGTTTAACTAGTACAGCAATGTTTCAAAATTCTTGATAAAGTCTCATAAATTCAGATAATTAAGTGGGACATTTGACCAAAACTAAACACAACAGTTAGAAGCCTCTAGACTCCAGTCAGAATTGTCTCCCCTTCATTTTTATACAGACAGCATTTTTCTTCAGAGTTGGTTGATTATTTGATTTGTTACACTATGATTGCAAGGTCCACACATAACCTGTAAATTCTCTCTAAACCAGTTTTGAAGAATCAAAGGGATATGAGTCATAATAAATGAAGGTTTAAGGGTATTTCTTTCTTTTTCATATATGGTTCTCTCACTTCTGCTACAAGTATTTTTGAAATATGAGTTCGGTGAGCAACAGAATATGATGTGTGCTATGTTTTAAAAATGCAAATATATAAACAATTTAATTGATATCGAATTTGAAATCTAACATCCTTCTACTCACAGGGAAAATTAGTGTCTGTCTGATTTTCTTTTTGGAAAGGTAACATATTGAAATATTTATCTTAAATTATTTTTGAAGAAATGTTGGATTATAGGGTTGTGTCTAGATGATTTTTCCTGAATTTTAGCAGTATGGGCTGAAAAACTAAGAGAAAATCAAATACATTTCTGTAAATAGACAAATAGCTCTAAATATCTGTTTCAAAGTTATGTTTTTGTCAAGGACACTTGTAATACTCGATCTTCAGACTAGGAATGCTGCCTTGATCTACCTGTGCATCAAAATCTTTATCTTGAATATGCAAAACCAAAAAGACAATCTCTGTTTGAATCTTCAAATGATGAATTTCTACAGGTTCCCATTTCCACCTATGTTCCAAGACTTTGGCTGAGATCTTCAGTACTATTGTACAGTAGCTCCTATGAAGAACAGTCCTTTCATACCAACATAGCTGAGGGGAAGTGTTATACTAGATTTTTATCATTACTTTTCTCCTTGGATTTTCTGCTAAAATACCTATTTTTACCTTCTGCAATAAAATAACTGAACAATATGAACTTATGTAAAAATATCTCACTGATGGTGCTCTTTGTAAGTTTCATAATTCCACTCAGAAGAACACATTTACAATGCTGAATAGTTCTTAAGACATTGTCATGCATGAAAATTATTCATATAGTAATACATTTTCATTGCTTATGGACAGGCCCTTAAAAACTTACTCATGAAAATCAAATAGCAACCATGTAATGACTTGCAAACTTTGTGACCGTTGAGCATTCTTTTTCTCTAATACCCTGGAGTTAACAAGTAGCTGTTAAGTACATACATGGTATCTGTTTTCTGCAATTAAAAAAAAAAAAAAGAAACAAATGTTCATTACACAGCAATCATTGATATAAGTTGTTGTGGTTTAACCGCAGTCGGCAACTGAGCACCACGCAGTCGCTCACTCACTCCTCCCCCCAATTCCCGGTGGGATGGGGGAGAGAATTGGAAGAGCACAAGTGAGAAAAACTCGTGAGTTGAGATAAAAACAGTTTAACAATTGAAATAAAATAATAATAACAACAATAATAATAATAATGTAATAATAATAATAATACACAAAGCAAGTGATGCACAGTACAATTGCTCACCACCTGCCAATCCATGCCCAGCCAGTCCCCAAGCAGCGGCCCCCCTGGCCAGCTTTCCCCAGTTTATGTACTGAGCATGACGTCACATGACGTCACGAATGTTTCTTTGGCCAGTTTGGCTGTGGCCCCTCCCAGCTTCTTGTACACCTCCAGCCTTCTCAGTCGGTAGAGCATGGAAAACTAAAAAGTCCTTGACTAGTGTAAGCACTACTTAGCAACAACTAAAACATCGATGTGTTATCAACATTGCTCTCATCCTAAATCCAAAACACAGCACTGTACCAGCTACTAGAAAATAAATTAACTCTATCCCTGCCGAAACCAGGACATAAGTTAAATGACATCATTATTAAGAGTTGTAAAAAATTATAATGCAAAATTATCAATAACATGTAGCAACAAGTATGTATGCAGTGAAACAATGGAAGGAGGAGAGGGAGAAGGGAGAAGTATGGCAAATGAGATAGCACAGGATAGGATAGACTAGGAAGATAGGATGATAGAAAAGGAAACAAAACCTAAAAAAGATGGATTTTAAGGAGCACAATCTATTACAGAGGCGGTACAGGGGTTTTATTTTGAATAAAACAATCCACTTCAAAAACTTTCCCTAACAGATTATTGGTTTTTATTTATTTATTTATTTATTTTCTTATATATACATTTCATTTATTAAAAATGGGTAGTTATCAAATCTCCTTGGAACGCACAATCTTTTAACACCTTTTAAAGGACCTCACATAGTTTTCCTTTCTAAGGACAGGTTGGATCCTCTCCACTTCTATGCTGCTTAGATTCTTTACATAACTTTGACAGTAATGAGTGACAACTTTAGCATCTCTAATAGGATCTTCTGACATGTGCAAGATTATCTCTGCTATCCAGACCTAAAACAACAGGGAACATGTTCCACGGTCTTCAGTGTCTGAATGATCATAGAAATCACAGGATAACTGAAGGAGGAAGGGACCTCAGGAGGTGTCTAGAGCACCTCCCACCAAGTCAGCACCAGCTCTGGGGTCAGACCAGGCTGCTCACAGCTTGATCTAGTCAGTGCCTTCTGCAAGGACAGAAATAGCACAAAATCTTGGGGCAACCTGCTCCACTGCCTCACTGTCCTCATGAGGAAAATTTACTCCTTATACCAAGTCTGAACTACTTTTGCTGCAACTTGTAGCTGTTGCTTCTCAACAACCTCCCCTGCACCACTGTGAGGAGTCTGACCCTGGCTCCTCAATGACCCTTCATAAGCACAGGGGGCTGTTAGATGCCTCTAAAGCAACCCCTTCTCCAGGTTGAACCAACCCAGCTCCCCCAGCTTCTACTCATGGGGCAAGTGCTCCAGCCCTAGCAACTTAGGGGCCCGCCACTGATCTCCTTCCAGTATGTCCATGTCTTTCTGGTGTTTGGGCCCACAACTGGATGCAGCATCTATCATAGAATCATAGAATCATTAAGGTTGGAAGAGACCTCTAAGATCATCGAGTCAACCGTCAACCCAACAACACCATGCCCACTAAACCATGTCCCTAAGTGCCGCATCTACCCGTCTTTTAAATACTTCCAGGGATGGGGACTCAACCAC
>NW_008825619.1:2185214-2191840 GCF_000699105.1 Pygoscelis adeliae | reverse complement strand
CAGGACCTGCCTTTCATGAACCCGTGCTGGCTGGGCCTGATCCCCTGGTTGTCCCGCACCTGCCTTGTGAGCGCCCTCAAGATGAACTGCTCCATAATCTTCCCCGGCACCGAGGTCAGGCTCACAGGCCTGTAGTTCCCTGGATCTTCCTTCCGGCCCTTCTTGTAGATGGGCGTCACATTGGCAAGCCTTCAGTCATCCGGGACCTCCCCCGTTAACCAGGACTGCTGATAGATGATGAAGAGTGGCTTGGAGAGCTCCCCCACCAGCTCTTGGGTGGATCCCATCCAGCCCCATAGACTTGTGAGCATCCAGGTGACCTAGCAGGTCATTGACTGCTTCCTCTTGGATTATGGGGGCGTTCATCCTGCTCGCTGTCCGTGTCTTCCAGCTCAGGGGGCTGAGTACCCTGAGGATAGCTGGTCTGCCTGTTAAATACTGAGGCAAAGAAGGCATTAAGTACTACATCTAGATGTAGTCTGACGAGTGCCACATATAAGGGGATAATCCTTTCCTTCAATCTACAGGCTGTGCCAATGTTCATACAGCTCAGGAGCTGTTGGACACCTTTGCTGCCATGGCACACCATGGTTTCATGTTCAACGCACTGTCCACCACCAGACTGAGGCAAAGAAGGCATTAAGTACTACATCTAGATGTAGTCTGACGAGTGCCACATATAAGGGGATAATCCTTTCCTTCAATCTACAGGCTGTGCCAATGTTCATACAGCTCAGGAGCTGTTGGACACCTTTGCTGCCATGGCACACCATGGTTTCATGTTCAACGCACTGTCCACCACCACCCCAAAGGCCTTCCTGAAGAGCTACTCCCCAGCCCCCTTATCCCCAACCAGTGTTTTTGCAGGAGCTCTTCCCTCCCGGGGGCAAGACTTGACATTTGCCCTTGTTGAACATCACGGGGTTCCTGTTGGCCAGTACCTCCAGCGTCTTTGGGTCCCTTTGGATGGCAGTTCTGCTCCCTCTAACATATCAGCCAGTGCATCCCATTCCCACCCCACAGTTTGGTGTCACCGTCACTATGTGACGAGTGTGTTCTTCACCACTGGCTCGACATCACTGATAAAAATGTTAAATGGGACAGGTCCCAGGACAGACCTCCATGTAGTACAACACTTGCCACAGGACCATGGTTCTCTGGGCCCAACTATCTGATCAGAGTATTACCTGTCTGGGTGCCCATCCATCCAGACTACAATGACCTAATTTGGACATGAGAATGCTGTAAGAAGCAATGTCAAAAGCCTTGCTAAAGTCAAGGTAGAGTAGACAACCACTGCTCTCCCTTTGTCCACAAATCCAGTCATTTTATCACAGAAGTTAGTCTGTGAATCAAAAAACCCATGATGACTGCTCCATGTGCCCGTAAATGTCCTCCAAGAGGACTTGCTCTGTGACTTTCCCAGGGACTGAGTGATTCCTGGGTGGATTGTTGGCCCTTTCTGGACGTGGGTGCAATAATTGCCTTTCTCCAACCTTCAGTCACTTCCCTCAATCTTCATGAATGTGTGGTAAATATTCTGAGAGGCATGTTAGAATTGCAACCCAAATTTAGCATTTCTTTTAGTTTCTTCTGTAATTTTTATTCATGATTACAGCTTACTAATATTATCTTCATATCTGAGACTTTACACTTGGAGTGTCTTGCTGCATCCCAACACCTTTTCCAGATTTGCATTGGGGTAAGATATGTTCAGAATATGTTCATACTGTATGTATGCTTCCCAGCACAATGATATCTTTGTCTCTTGAGTCAAATGCTAGTCATTTTTCAGACATAAATATTTGATGATGTTATTATTCATTTGTGTATACCACTAAAGAAAAAGAAATTATGAACAAAAAAATCAAAATGTAACAAACCTTTTGAACAATTTTAAAGTGTTATGGAAAGTTTATGTTTTTCTACCTATTTTTATAGGGTTTTTTTATTATTTAGGCTCTAAATATGTGGACAATGTCATTTTTTTTATAATACACAACACATCTAGGTCAGTTAGGACGGGAGCATAGCCGGCCACAAACACTCAGATTTTTCAAGTTCTAAATCCTGTAGTAATGGACACCCAAATTCTCTAGATTTCATAAAATGTCCCAGCGCATGAGAATGCCAATAAAATTTTTATTGAGGCTGTGTATTAAAAAAATATAAATCAACAAATCAATAGTGTTACAGCAGTTGGTCACACAAAAATGAAATAATTATTTCTTAACATAATCAAATTATTATATAGTCTTTCAAACTTTATAGGGATTTATTAATACATTCTAGGCACTACATTTTTCCTCTCAGGAATCTCAGCTCATACACTCTTTTTTACTTAGCTTGTGCTGATACTTCGCACACTGAAGCTTTCACTTATCTCCTGTTTGCAGTACAGTATTGTAGAACCACCTTCCATATAGGATTGGGTACTAGCACAAAACTGAAGGTTTTAATGAAATAGGAAGCAAACACATCTGATTTCATTCCAGTCCCTTCTAATTGAAGATTATAATTTCACCACACCTAGTGAACAGTATATACTTTGCTTTCTTCATGTCTGGCTGGGTGGACCCCCACAGCTTTGCTGTGCTGGTAAGAAACTGATCTTAGTTGTGTTTTATTAGTTTTCAAAAAGCATTTACCTCTACTATCCAGCTACCCATACGAAATGTCACTCTTTGGTGCCTGGTAACATTGGCCATGGAGACCATCTAGGTGGCTTTACACAATATGTTCTCAAAGGAACACATCACAAAGAGAGAGGAATTAAGGCAGAAGAACACATGCAAATAAACTCATGTATTTATATCTTTGTATAAAGATTGCTATCTCCATCAGAGCTAAAGTCAATCTAGCTGCCTAAAAACTACTCTTCAGGGTTTGCATCTCAATCCATCTACTCTCCCTGAATTGAGGACAGAGCCTTATTGCCACCTAGATGGAAAAATTCTAAGTATTCAGAAAGCTTTTAATCTTAGACCCTCAGTTTTGGCAATCTACCTATGCAATTTTACCTGATGAGTGCAAACAGCATCTTCCTAAATCGTGCCCTAGCCGTGGCTCTCTATCCTGTTCTAGTTATTTTTTTTGCTTGTAACTCATTGCAGTCAAATGGAAGAATACAAAGCAAATAAACCAAGGACATGCAGTGCAAAATTAGTGCTGACTCCTTCTATGCCTTTGTACCCTTTAAGTGTGTTTAAAATAATAAAGGATGTGTGGGCAAAAACTTGTCCACCAACTGTTCCTAGGAGAGTGTAGAAACCCACAGGATTCTGCTCCATAAATACTAGGCCAAAATATTTTGCCTGAGTATCATATAAAATGTGGAGCTTAGAGAGAAGTTCTACATCTTTCACACTTTGCAGATGCATGAGAAGGAGAGTCAGAAACTGGCCAAAATAATGTTTGATTCTCTCCTTTGCTACTGGACTATTAATAGTTACTATATTTTATGACAAATTTAAACAGTTTAGATAGTCCCTCTGAATGCCTAATTTCTCTTGTTATACTGCCTCATTCTGTCCTGAAATTTACTGCTTAGAGTTAGTGGAGTTCAGACAGCTCCTGTCACCAAGATAACAGCCGTTCCACTATATATTCATCAAGCAGATCTACATAATAAAATAATTTATTAATCTGGTTAAATGTTCTTTTTTCGGACATCCCCCACTTACACAGACTGATTCGTGTGAAATGATGGCCAAAAGTAGAATTAATGATAGCTACAAGGTGACTGACACAAGATTTCTTCTTTTTTTTTCTCTCTCTTGGCACTGTGTAGTAGTGAACTACAGGTAAGACACTTAGAATTAAGTCATAAACCTAAAACTTTTCTGAAAAACTATTTCTGATACTATATGGTTTGTCCATGGAATCATCATGAATCCTAAAATATAAATTTTGTGACAATAGATTTTAAAAGAGTTGAATACTAAACACTATGGCGTTCCTTAGAATAAAAATATGCCTTTTTTTGCAGGGTGACTTTTAAATATTTGATAAATATTTCATGCTAGTTCTACTTGTTCTGTAGTACAGAGACAGACCAAATAGAAACAACTGAACACAGAGGACCAGAAAACTCCAAGATATAACATATTATTCCAATTTAAGCATCTTTTAAAATAGTTCTCTGCCCAACAAAATCAACAAAAAGCAACCTTAGATTCTTCCAGAAATTTTAATGACCTCCTTTAGTTGACATCTAAGAGACAAGTGCTTCACAGAAAAAGTCCTGTTGAAGTGCAAAGTGAATCTCTGTAGTTAATGAACTTCACATGGTGTTGGCACTTGTTTTGGACCATAGATAATGTTAGTGTAGACAGATTGTTCTCTGTAGAAAAGACATACATGTAGTAAATAAACTCTTTGTTCTAAATGTCAACCAATTCAACATGGATAAAATTTAGATTTGGTTTCAGTATTTAAGAATTACTCTTCCGCTTCTAGTGCAGATGAGGCTTTGTCAGTATAACACTTGGTCTGAGAAGGCATGGTGTAAAATGTAGTTCTTGTATGACAATCTTGCTCATCAAAATGTGAGAAAGCATTTGTAAAAAACATATCAATATGTATTTACATTTCCTCCTAGATCTCAAAACATTTACCATGTTCTGAATTAAACAAATTGAAACATAATATGTTAAAATCAGGAATAATTATTTTTAAGAAAAAAAATCCAATCATACAATGTATTTTCATATGATTAGGTTCTAAAAAAAGTTTTCAAGAACCTATTAGAAGAAACTTACTGGAAAAAAGCCCTTTTTTTTTTTCAGAACATTACATTGTTTTACTTTGATGGAAAATATTTTTGTTTGTTTTGCTTGTGTCAGTATTTCCATTTTAATTTGTTTTATATTTTTTCTTCCACAAAATTGTTATACAATTAAAATTTAAAAGAGAATCTCAAATTTAAATGTAGAAATGTCTCATGAAATTATACTTCTGTTTTATGGATGAGTATACAAAATATGCATTAAAGTCAATGAAATACAAAGATTTACATCTGAGGAACAGAAAAATCTTTTGAATATATTGTGTGATTTCTACTTATGCAGTTGAATATCATATGGGGAGATTTTTTCTGTAGCTGATAGGTGCGAGCAGCACCATGTAACTAGCTACATAGGGACCAAAGGACTGAAGTAGTTTGTGTTATGATTTCAGCTTCTTCTAGGCTATTGGTGTTACTATTATCAATAGTATTCATCAAAAAGAAACTGATTATTTTGGCTACAAATTATTAAAAAAGCCATGAATAGCTTTGTAATTTATTATGTGGGAGAATACACTCACTTCCCATCTCCCATCACAGGGATTTTATTGGTCACTCTTTATGCCCCTTCTGACCTGTGTATTTCTATCTGTAAACTAAATCACCACAGAATTGTATTGCTACAACCCTAACACTTCTTTGCTCCAAATTTGAGCTTATGTCTGTTTCTTCTACCACATCTATGATTATTATATAGTCCTCTACCAAGGAATACGCCTTTTAAATTTCTTTGTGTATCATCTTAAGTACACTTTACTATTCTATAATTTTTAGATAAAATAATAATTAAAAATATAAGCTTTGATCTTCTCCAAGGGATTAGTCATTTATTCTTAAGAAAAAGTCAAAAGGTAAAATGGACAAAACTTGCTTCTCTTCAAATTCACTCTCATGTAATTTTCATGGTGGTGTGCTTATTTCAACACTATTATCTTTTAGGTTATAGAACTAATTTAATTAAATTTAATTGTGTTTAAGCCCAAGACTCAAAAAACAGAGTCTGCAGGTCAGTTAAGGTAAGTAAAAAAAGGGAATGTGTAGAGCACAGATCCGTCTTGTTTGTTCTTTATTTTCTCTAGATAAAACTGCTACAGCACAGACTGATAATACAATAGAACAAAAAGGCAAGAGCTAGAAAATTGCTTTATTGTAGGAGATGATTCAAGAAATCAAAGATTCCTGAGAGATTAGTATTAAGTGACCAGTTTACTCCTAGAGATAGTAATACAGGTATTTGAGATGTAATAAGTGAATATCAGGTATACACAGACTGATAATACAATAGAACAAAAAGGCAAGAGCTAGAAAATTGCTTTATTGTAGGAGATGATTCAAGAAATCAAAGATTCCTGAGAGATTAGTATTAAGTGACCAGTTTACTCCTAGAGATAGTAATACAGGTATTTGAGATGTAATAAGTGAATATCAGGTATAGAAATACAGTTCAGTAATGTCCTGGTTTCGGCAGGGATAGAGTTAATTTCCTTCCTAGTAGCTGGTACAGTGCTGTGTTTTGGATTTAGGGTGAGAACAAAGTTGATAACCCACCGATGTTTTAGTTGTTGCTAGGTAATACTTACACTAGCCAAGGACTTTTCAGTTTCCCATGCTCTACTGACTGAGAAGGCTGGAGGTGCACGAGAAGCTGGGAGGGGGGCACAGCCAAACTGGCCAAAGAAACATTCCGTACCATGTGACGTCATACTCAGTACATAAACTGGGGAAAGCTGGCCGGGGGGGCCGCTGCTTGGGGACTGGCTGAGCATGGATTGGCAGGTGGTGAGCAATTGTACTGTGCATCACTTGCTTTGTGTATTATTATTATTATTATTATTATTAT
>NW_008825619.1:2154330-2178398 GCF_000699105.1 Pygoscelis adeliae | reverse complement strand
CAGTTTGGGTCAGCTGTCCTGGCTGTGCCCCCTCCCAGCTTCTCGCTGGCAGGGCATGAGAAGCTGAGAAGTCCTTGGCTAGTGTAAGCACTACTTAGCCACAACTAAAAAATCAGTGTGTTATCAACGTTATTCTCATACTAAATCCAAAACACGGCACTATACCAGCTACTAGGAAGAAAATTAACTCTATCCCAGCTGAAACCAGGACAATCGTCTTGGGGACTACTGGCCTCTTCCAGAGAGTGATTAATGTCACTGTGTTGTAGACACTAAAAGTAAGCAAGGTGAGTCACATTTTTTAATAGTTTGTTCCAGATGCCTGAAGACAGGCATCTGACTAGTAAGAGAAAAAAACTCTATCCCAGCTGAAACCAGGACAATCGTCTTGGGGACTACTGGCCTCTTCCAGAGAGTGATTAATGTCACTGTGTTGTAGACACTAAAAGTAAGCAAGGTGAGTCACATTTTTTAATAGTTTGTTCCAGATGCCTGAAGACAGGCATCTGACTAGTAAGAGAAAAAATGTAAAAGGATGTTGATGAAAGTGTCCTGGTAGTTATCACACACGGGCAAGGTATCAAACAGAAAATAGTTCTACCTGGGTGTTTCTGCATTAGTGTTTTTATCCAGGGAACCTCTCTGTTGCTCTCCCTCGTGGCACTTGCTTGCACCACAGCATGGTCCTGGGGAATGACCAAGGACTCTTTTTCAGATTAAGCTAAACCAAGAGATCTGCTCCAGGCATGTACCCAAACCCCACCAACTGCTAATGTGTACTAACTCTACAGGACTAACCTAGAAACAGTCTAAAGTGAAACCACAGAAATGCATACAGTGTGTATGCCAAGTCTGCGACACCAACCATTTAGTTGTATAGCTCTGCCGCTAATATGATGCCCCAATTGTTACACTATAAACATATCCCTTAAGATCTAGGTCATATTATAATGAGTAAGACTGCTGCTATAAGTCATAGAATTAATTTTACATGTGTTATATTCATTCCAGGAATTTTCTTTCTTCAATTTTTCTTCTTATAATTTTTCCATTCTGTTTTCTTGTTACAGAAAAATGATCACACACAAAAACATATACACATGTATTTATGTATTTATTTGACTAATTCTTAGATGGTTAATTTCTGTCTCTTAATGCAAAACAATATTTTGATTCTCTATTATAAAAATATGCGTTATTGAAAGGAATTCCTCTACAACTGAATGTTTGGAGCTCCAACAGGAATTGCTCATCAGCATATTGCTGCAGCTTGAAAAGGAAATGGGTGGTATGGTTAGTAACAGACACATAATTTGTGATGAAAAATAGTGGTAAAATGAGAATAATCCTTCTTAACTGTTTCAGTGGGAACTTTTTCTCCATGTTTCCATTAATTCTAATCTCTCCCTCTATTGTCTCCCTAAATCTCTCTTCCTAGTCAAGCACCTCTTGTATTACAGTGCCTGGAGATGGATAAGCAGTGAGATACAACAACAGAGAGGGTGAATAATGCACCGCCAGCATGCAAGTACCCTTAGTATTTATACAGCTGTCCTGGTTTTGGCTGGGATAGAGTTAATTTTCTTCCTAGTAGCTGGTACAGTGCTGTGGTTTGGATTTAGGATGAGAACAATGTTGATAACACAGCAATGGTTTAGTTGTTGCTAAGTAGTGCTTACACTAGTCAAGGACTTCTCAGCTTCCCATGCTCCACCAACTGAGGAGGCTGGAGGTGCACAAGAAGCTGGGAGGGGGCACAGCCAGAACAGCTGACCCAAACTGGCCAAAGGGATATTCCATACCATGTGACATCATGCTCAGTATATAACCTAGGGGAAAACTGGCTGGGGGAGCCGCTGTTCGGGGACTGGCTGGACGTTGGTTGGTGGGTGGTGAGCAATTACATTGTGCATCACTTGCTTTGTATATTCTTTTATTATTATTGTTGTTGTTGTTGTTGTTGTTGTTGTTGTTATATTTTATTTCCATTATTAAACTGTTCTTATCTCAACTCACGAGTTTTCTTACTTGTACTCTTCTGATTCTCTCCCCCATCCCACTGGGGGTGGGAGAGTGAGCGAGAGGCTGGGTGGTGCTCAGTTGCCAACTGAGGTTAAACCACGACAACAGCAGCTAATTCAGACAGACTTTTCAAAATGGCATGTAGGAGAGAGGTGTTTGCTGAGGTGCAGATATCATTCTCAGATCCTACACATAAAATAAAAATTTTATCAAACCTTGTGATTGTTGTAAGTGTAGGATTTAATATCAGTTGTGAAGTAACCACTTATGGAAATAGTCCTCCTCTGTTATTTCTGGGACAGCTGGCATTTGATGGTTAGTTTATTCCAATCTCCCCAATTTCAATTTTTGGTTGCTTGGGAGATTGATTTGATTTGATTTTTTTTTCCTTTTTTCCCCCAGTGAGGGAGTTAATTCCTTTCATGCAGTAATACAAGTGAGTTAGATTTCATGAAAGGAAATTTTGCAAAATTAAGAGCAAAATTAATGGGGCAGTAAGAGGAAGCAATAAAACTTATGAGACTGGAGACAGACTGAGAGATCTTTATAGGAGTACCTAATGAAGCTAAGATAGAACAATATACAAATCCCCCAAACAGAAAACTGTAGTGGACAAGAAAAGAGAAGTTCTGCTAAACAAGAAACTGGGTACAAGGAGGGCGGAGAGAGGGGGAATGGCAGAGATTTGTATATGGGCCGGAAGCCTAAAGGAAATATTTTTACCTTGTATTTATGTCAACAAAAATAAGGATCAGATTTTTATGATGTCAGTATATAAAAAAGATAGCAGAACTATTAAAATCTATGAAAAATGTCAATACAGTGTAATTATATTTTAGAACATTTAAAGACAAAGATCAAAGTCCTACATAGATTAATACTGTGGAGACCCATAGTAACAGTCTGAAAAGCAAAGACCTAAACATGCAAGAAAGGCAAACATGAAGATGTATTAAAAAGATAAATAAAAGAGTAAGGAGTAAGACCCTAATTGCCTCACTCAGTAGACTATTCTGCTTCTTTCCAAGGTTACAAATTCTAGAGTGAATGAAAGCCAAGAATCAATAATTGAGGAGGAAGAGGGAAACCCCCCCCGAACAACCTATAACTGTTTTTACCAAAGGTGAAGAATAATAGGAGGAACTTGCCAATGCCAATGTTTTTTCCAAAAATATTTTGGAAAATTTAGAGACAGAAGAATTTATTCCTAAGGCTGTAAATATGATAGCTTTTGGGTAATAAATAAATAAATAAATAAAAATTACAAAGTATTTTTGACACTTACTTTTGGGATTAGGCAAAACAACTCAAAGTAATATCTCAGGAACATCAGTGGAAGCTCCACTATTACATGGGACAAGATTTGTAAGAAATCGTTCTTGTGCTGGAGATGGGCTCAGTAAACTTTTATACATATTTTCTGTTATTTCACACAGCTTTGGGTAGTGTTAAGAAGTGGGCTTATTTTTCCTTAAGAAATGTTCCCTACTATACAGGGATATTTTTCCCAAAAAAATGACATTGGCATAGCCTCCAGCATTCTTTTTCTTTTCTTTCAGTGATATATGAATTTATAGACAGTGTAATATTTAATTTCTGATTTAAGATTCATATAAAGAGTATTGACAGTACTTATTCTTCCCTTTCAAACTGTCAGTCTGTCAGGAGAAAGATAACATAATTAAATAGTCTTTGTTTTTAATAGAAGTGATAACCATCATGACTTCAGTGCCCGTGGGTCTCAAGGCGCCTAACCAAATATAGCTAAAACAACTACAAGACAAATGATGACATGGTTCAGTAAATTTCAGACCCCTTAAGAAAAAATGTAAGAAAAAAGCACAACCACCAATCTGGAATGACATAAAGTAATTATTCAGTGAAGAAAATTCTTATTTTTAATCATTAGCGGTGCGTTATGACCAATTAACGTGTTATGCTAGAAATCCTTTTAGAAATGGAAACTACACTGCATGGTTTCCCAAGATGGGGATATGATTTCACAGATCTTTTTTTTGTTAATAGATGATTAAGATGAATACTTGTGTAGTCTGCACAGTGTCGTAGAGTTACAACCATGAAACAGGTTGCTTCACCTTTAAGAATTTTTCAGCACATATTTTGCTGAAACCATCCAACCCAAGTGGATTGGTTATGAAATGCCTCTTTTTCTTTCTCTTTTTTTTTTGCTTAATCACAGTCTTTGTCACTGTATCTGGGGCAATTTCAACTTTTGATAACTACATTCTGCTTACAGAAATTACCAGTAGTTTTATGTTGGATAAAGTATCATTTTTGTATTATCCTGTGTTACTTCAAGTCACACAATCTACTGCTAACCAGCTGATACGTTCCACTAAAGAGCTGGCTGAAGTGCTGTGGCAAATGAGATGAGCATTAACTACATGGAGGAAGTTCCGTGGAGCTTAACATTGCTCTTGTAGCGTGTTTCAAAAAGCAAAAGGGCAGGAAAAGACAATACATGCAACTCTAGCATTTATGGTATATACTTATTTAATAATTTCATAGTACTGTACAAACATTTAATTAACTGCAGAGTGTTACTTCACTAGTAAATGAACACTATTATTATTATAGATAATAGTCTTTCAGGTCAGAAAGCTGCATAATGGTGATGACAATTACCCTCTCCCACAGCTTGTTTTCATTCTTGAACATTAATCTTGAACGTAATCGTTTCTAAACGTGAAGGTCTGCATTTCTCAGAAAGAACATATGCAAATAAACAAAACAAGAAATTCAGTTATAATTTATGTTATAAAATATTAGCTTTAAAACATACTAATCCACAAAAATAATCAGCCATCAGCATCAACTATACAATAGTTTTTAACCATTTCTCTGCATCAGGTGTTTGGATTATGATGTGTTTTCTGACATGTTTGGTTTTGCATATAAATGTTAAAACATCTTTTATTTCTAATTGGGATGGAAAGAACTCCCATAGGAGTTGGGAATATTGTGCCGCTTGTTTTCCTTTCTAGAAGAACATAAATAATTCAACTAGAAACTGGATTTCTTCTGTACAACTTAGCTCAGGATTTTGTTCCTTAAGCTTCAATTTATGACCACTTTATGCACATGATACTATTCCTAAAACATACAATGATTTTTTTATAGGTTCCTATTGTGTTTGGGTGCCCTTTCCTCCCTTTTGAATGTCTGGGAGTGTCGTGCTTGCAATATCTCAGGGAATCAAGCCCAGAGTTTTTAGGAGATACAAAGGAAGCTGCTGCCTTCTGCTCTGACCTGAACACATCTTATTACAGGGCAAACCCTGAGCTCCCACTAAAATAGATACAGATGCAGTGTAAATCCACCAAAAAACTTGGTTGATTGAGCTATTTTTTCTCCTTTTTTTTTTCTTTCTTTCTTTTTCTTCCTCCCTGCCCCCACACCCCCCATACCCCCCCTTTTATTTTAAACATATAATCAGCCCTTTCTAGTTAACTGACCTGTGCAGAGCAGGTTATAGTCAATAGTAACAACCTACCATTCTGAGATTAATGTTGTTATTCTTGTGACACAAGGACATCAAAAGCATTACAAAAACATTCAGAGTGACAGGTGGCATTTGCTTTGTTACTCTGCTTTTGCACATGTCTGTGACATCTATTCATAGACACAGTAGGGCTTTGATTCCTTGGTGTTTTGTATTCATGTACTTTCCACAGTACTGCTATGGATCTACAGTATGCTAGGAATTGCAGAAATTCAAAGCATGCATGTAAAGGGATAAATGATAAATTGTTGATGGGAAAAAAATGGCTGTGGTCAAGCATGGGAAATAATCCATGAGAGATTTGTATTCCAGAAAGAGTATAAACTCTCATGGGAACATAAATGATCACTATTGTTTGTTCTCCAATTTTCAACCATTCCAGAGAGGTTTCCTACTAATACTAATCTTAAAAATAGATGGTAGCTAGCAGAAGCCACAAATGCACCCTCTCATAGCTGGGTAGTATATTTTAATCCTGTAAGTTTCATTGTGCCACTCTCTGATTCAACGTTGGTTTCCCGGTTTAGTATTCAGAGAGCTAATTCATTTTGTTGCTGGCAGCAGTGCATTAATGATCAAGCTACGACAATGAACACTGTCTGCATAACAAATGCGTCTTTCTCAAGCTGCAGTAAATACAAAGTGATTAACATGAAATAACTGCTCCAGCAAACTGCTTCTCTGCTTTTAAATAGATACTAGTGTTTTTATTTAACCCTGCATTTGTCAGATATGTCTTGAATGGGCTTGTTTGCATTTATTTTTTGGCTGAGTTAAAAGCAAGCCAGGGATTGCTACCTTGGAGCTTTATTTTACAGAGTGCTTTCTCTTGGAGATCTGCTGTTAGCATACTGGATGCAAATGATTATTAATACTCTGTTCCCTGCTTCTGACATTTACTAAGGCAGAAGCATCAAATAGAACTAAATCACATCATGCTCCTTCCAGCTAACTTAATCCTGCCATCCTGTCTAAGCTAATGAAAATAAGGTCTGAGCAGGTTAATGTTGCAGTTGTTAATAACCTTTAAATCTAAAAGAGCACAAGGTGGAGTTGGTTTGCCTCCCGAGTCAGACAAGAAAGTACAAAGAGGGAAGGTGGTGGAACGAGAAGAATCAAACTGAGGTTGCTCTCCCATCGCAGCTCCACCCCCAGTTTGTCTTCTTAATCCTGGCATAATGAAAGATCTGAGCAACGTCACTGTATTATTAAAAGATGGGATTATTCTATTCTTAGGAGTAAAACAGAGACAGAGAGAGACAGACAGAGACAGAGGTGGAGACTGTTGATTTGACAATGTCCCTTATCCTTGTTGCCACTCAATCCCTGTTGGGGGAGCCCCTACTTGAAATGTAACAGTGAAAAATGAAAAGTACAGCACCCTCCATGAAACAGTTTGAAATCATTCTCTTGTCATCCATACAATCCTTTAAAGCCGTGTTGTTCACATTCCCACTGTCATCTCATTTAATCTCATTCTAATGTGCCAGTAGCGTAGGCTTTGTACTCCACAACAGTCTTTTAGAGATAGAGTTTTGTTGGAAGATGTCATATAAGGGACCTCAAGTATTCTTTTTTTCTTTTTTTTTTTTCCTTCCGCTAAGGCATTGCTGTAAGGATTTATCGTTTGCATGTATTTTTAAAGGACTAGAAATTTTCCTCATTTAGATCATATATGAGGCACTTTTACAACCAGGTTATAGAACCTGAACGTTTATATCTATTGTGGAAATATGTCTTTTTACTGTTCTATGAAGCTCATTTAAAGGTATATCTCAGTGAAAAATAAACAACATCATGCCAGTGTGAAGCATAATCAAGAGGAAGAGAAAAAGAAAATCAGAAAAGAAAATTTTACTTTCTTCAAGGAGAATAACAAAAAGTATTAACAATATGTTTGTTTTTTTTAAAGGCATGCTGACCCGCTCACCGTAAGTATTGAATAAAACTTAGAGAGGGGGGAAAGAAAGAAGTATCTTCAGGCTCTGTTTAAAAATTTGGAACCAGTTCCTTTTTCATTCATTAAGCACAAGTCCGGTTCATGGGAGCTTTAAATCAAAGGAAAAAAATCCCCTCTATTCCTAAGAATACAAACTGTGCATGTATTATTAAGAAGAAAGAAAGATTTGGGAAACATCTTTCCTTGGAGCAGGTTGCATATGGACCTGTGACTATAATATAACTTACCAAAGACCATAAGTAGAGGAGAAGGGAACGGCTGGTAAATAGGCAAAACAAATTTTCTGAAGTATTCCCTTGACAATCAGAGCCTCAAATGTAATCATGTTTAAATATGATGAGATCAATAGAGCTGTGCTGATTCAGAGGCATAAAGATTCCCATAACTACAGCCCTCATCTTCCATTTCAGTAAGTTACGATAGTTCGAAGAAAGTGGCATTAAGATAGTGCAAGGATGAGGTGTGCCTGCTGTGCTCAACAGAGGAAGATCTGGAATACCTACAACCAAAAACACCCACTGGCATTTAAGTAATCACAAAAGTAACATATTCTATCTCCTGTTTTTGCAGTATGTTAGGTGTGCAATGAAGTGGCATAAGCACTTCCTCCCTGCTACTTTGCTCCCTTTTTTCTCTACTTCTGTTAAAGCTCGTGGTGTGGAACTATAGACAGACTCTCCTACGTAGCAAAGCTAGGTTCAGGAAGCCTGAGAACACACATGCATCTGGCTCATGGGCGAATTTTACAGGCCCTGCTAATGTCTGTCCCTGCTCTTTTAAAAGTATGACTACTGATGTTTTAAAAAGATACTTAAGTTGGTTAAATCAGATTCACATTAGGGTCATTTAGCTAAGATTTTTTTGTGTGTGTGTGTTTCTTTTCTTAAACTAGGCATTATATGCCAAGCTTTAAATGACAGGCCACAAATGAAAATTCTGTAATTAATGAAAAAAATAAGTTTTTGATGAAAATGATGAAAAATAGCACCATATCATGAAAGCAAAGCAAGAACACTGGCTCAAACTCACAGCTCTCATCAGTTAAACCAATTTCAATTCATTGTTCAATTAAATAAATTAAATGACTCCCTGACAGACTGAATTAATGAATGAATGAACAATAAAAAAAAGCATAAAAGAAGTTATGATTGTCATGTACTGATGGTAAGATGAAGGCATCAAGCCAACATCAGTTTTTAGGGAAAGTTTTTTAGCTAGCAATAAATTGCTGTGGGTTCAACAATCACTGTTTCTGCTGTTTTTTATTGCAAGAGGTCCAGAAATTTCCATCAAATCAAGGTACAGTTCTTGAACACCTTGGACGAAGCCACATATAAAAGAAAATCTCTATCGCTTTACACAGTCCAGTTAAATTTTACATTGATAAAATAACCCCTATTCTTTGCCTAAACTATTTGGACAGTTAGGTATGTGATCAGAAAATCAATAGCATGTGATGTCTCTCGCATTGAGAAATAACTTTGAAAGCCTATATAAACGTGCATCCAATGGGTTCTTACAAGGTATCCTACAGCCTTATTTATGTAAGGCCATGAAAAAAATGACGATAATAGTGATGGGATTTTTTTAAGAGAACTTTTCTGTTAAGTATCCATTTTGAATCTTCTTTTCTCCGCTCTGGCTTTTCACTGGATCAATGTTAAATCATAAAAGTTTTGCTTGTCACATGCTTTATGGCTACTGTCCTGGTTTTGGCTGGGATAGAGTTAATTTTCTTCCTAGTAGCTGGTACAGTGCTGTGTTTTGGATTTAGGGTGAGAATAATGTGATAACACACTGATGTTTTAGTTGTTACTAAGCAGTGCTTATACTAAGTCAAGGACTTTTCAGCTTCCCATACTCTGCAAGCGAGGAGGTGTACAAGAGCTGGGAGGGGGCACAGCCAGGACAGCTGACCCAAACTGGCCAAAGGGATATTCCATGTCATGCTCAGTATATAAGCTGTGGGGAGCTGGCCGGGGGGCAGCGATCACTGCTCAGGGACTGACTGGGCGTCGGTTGGCGGGTGGTGAGTGGTTGCATAATTTTTTTTTCTTTCCCTGTTTTTTTTCTTTGTTTGTTTGTTTTTTCTCTCTTGTTTTACTTTCCATTACAATTTTTTTATCATCATCATCATTATTATGTTATTATTTCAAATATACCTCAACCCATCAGTTTTCTTACTTTTGCTTTTCTGATTTTCTCCCCCACCCCACTGGGGAGGGTGGAAGGTGAGCGAGTGGCTGTGTTGTGTTCAGTTGCCAACTGGGGTTAAACCACAACAGCTACTCAAGCAGGAAAAACAGCTGTGTACTGGAGCTGAGGTAAAGGCTTTTAACTGTAATGAATTTTACTTCTAGACTCTGGTCTCTTTTTCTTTTTTAACTTGCTTCATTCAGGTAGTTCTTTCTTTTCTCATTTTTCCTTCTTTTTCACTTGTTCACAGAAGACTTTCAGTGCAAAGAGAAAACATCAAACAGGTCGGAGTTTAATAAATAGTTCTGGCCTTGTGTTGGTAGTATTAGCGTACTTTCTCCAACCACTTAGTCTTATACCGTTTAGTGCAAACATCTTTCTAATCCAGGTTCTGCCTTCTGCAACAACCGTCCTACATTATTTACAATATTGACTCAATTTTTCCCAATTTCAGTCCAAAAATACATGTTATGTAGTTTCTTCTTTCACCTTTATTGCCTGCCTGCTGTTAGTTAACCTATTGTTTGCATTGTTTATCACTAAAAAACATTTTAAGTTAAAACTTAAATTGTATGCTGTATAAAATTGCATTGTGTCCACTTAAAGAATTATGTTGACTGGATGCCAAATTGTGCTTTGCTCATACAGTCTCCACTGGAGTTCTGCGGTGTATAGTAAGCTACATAATATTTGGGGATAACAGATTTTTGAACAGCTTTTGGCAACCACTCTGAAACGTTGATAAGAAGCATTAAGCAAGAAAAGAGAAATAGAACACCACATGGAGTTTCCATTAGTAGAGTTGTGATAAATTGACAGTTTACTGCTTGCTCTTTTATTCATGCACTATCACTGGGGAGCATCGGGCTGCTGAAGTAAACATCATGGATGGGAGAAACACACAGAGCACACTGCACTGCTACAAGGAGGGAACAATTTGGGAATTTATCAGCATATTCTTAGTGATTTTGTTTTCCCTGGTGCCAGGCAACAATTTCTGCCCAAATACTGTTGCAGGTTCTTATTATCTTGCTTATATTTCTTCAGAGTTGCTACACTAAAAATAAGGAAATCCACAATAATACTATGTCTTTACTAGTATGAAATTATAGTGTTAAGAATGGTTATCATACTGTATGATGTATCAAACCAGGAATATGGACCTCTATGGAACAGCTTGTGCTAAAAGGTTAATTTAAACTATTAGTTCATGGAATTTTTAAGGGACAGAAGCTCTTCAGATGAGAATGTATTATGATGATTGTGTTCTAAATGTCCACATTTTACCATATTCTTCTTATAAAAAGAGGTATCTATTTACTTCAGTGGCCAGAGACACCTTTATATTGAATCCTGAGCAGAAAACAGTTTACAACAAGTCTATAAAGGAGGTCTTTCAGCAGCAAAAAAATGCTGATATTCTCCTAGATAGAGTACAAACGCGGATCATATTACCAACAATCAGAATAAGAAAGAAAGAAAATTAAAAAGGTAACACTTCCCTCCCCCCAGTAAAATCTCCATTGGTTGTTTTTTGTTTTACTTTGTTGCATTTTTCCTATTCTTACTTATTCACATAGGGTGGAAGGAAATGAGGGTTCTGACAACCTGTTTTCATGCCGCTTGATACTGAAGTGATGAAGAGCTGTTGGATTCCTACTGGTTACCCCTGTGGATTAATGAAGGGTGAGACAGAAATTGCAGAGTTGCCATGCAGAATGACCTTACCTGATAAGACTGTTCTGCCTTCTCCGCAGTAGGTGAGAAGGGCAGGCTGTATGCAGCAGGCTGTTTTTTCTGTATCTTAATGAGAAAAATTGACCTGTTTATCTACCAGCTGTCTTCTTTGTTTTTGATTCAAGCCATTTTTGGAAAACTTTTTTCTGTTCTTAGATGTTGAATTCAAGCAGAATCATCCAAAGAATGGCTTACTGCCAGCAAAATCTAGTGGATTGCCACAAACTGCGGAAAAATCCCTGCCAATAGATGCATTTGTAAGACAACGACATTCACAGACTACTTCAAGTCACATAGTATTACTGATTTAATTTGTATTACTGATTTAATTTATATGACATATGAAGTAGTATATGAGTGAACATGGACTACTTTTTCCCACCTACTAAACTGTTGTAATTTTCTTCTATACACCTTTTCTATAGCTTAGTTTTGTTTTTTATTTTTCTATTGTATCTTTAGGACATCTTTTGGTGAAAAAATAAATGATGAAAATCTCCAAATCACAGCTTTTTTTCATGTAGAAAATGAACACTTTGATAACATCACTTTCCTTGGCTTTAATTTCATGCTAAAAGATAAGTATTTTCTAATACATGCAATAGAAACACAACCTGTGTATGTCAGACTGTACAAACAAAGTAAGTATCTTTTAAGGTTACTGAATCAAACACTGAAAAGGTAGGAAATGCAAAAATAAAGGTAGAATGAACGATTAAGTTAGAATTAAGGTAGAGTGAACAATTATCTGTTCCACTGCTCTTTTTCTGTTTTTCACAGTTCTTGAATCTAGTATCTTTGTGCAGTTCACATTTCTCCCCAGATGCTCATCTCAGCATCTGATTCCTCATTCAGCCATTAGACTCCTGCTGCTCCTTGATTTTCCTTACTTGTTTCCAAGTCACAGAAATATAGCAGCCCTTCTCTCCCCCACTTCGGTGTCATACTCAAACTTTCACTGTTCCCATCATCCAGGTTGTCAATAAATACATCAAAAAATACTTACACCAGTATTCATTCCTGAGGGGTGTTACTGTTAACCATCCACCAGTGGGACTTTGCACTGCTGATCACAATCCTTTGCTCCTGATGATCCAGCCAATTTTCAATCCACCTTTTAGCTGACTTATCCAGTTCATATCTCAACAGTCTGGCTGTTAGAATACTATGGGAGACCATATCAAAGGCTTTACTAAAGTCAAGGTAAACAACACACACACACAGCTCTCCCTTTGTCCACAGGGCCAGTCATCTAACTGCAAAAGGTAATCAGTTTTGTCAGGCACTACCTCATGATAAATCCATGTTGGCTGATCCCAGTCAACTCCTTGCCTTTCATAAAGCTAGAAACCACTTCCAGCATTAGTCGCCCCATCATCTTCTCAGGTACTGAGGTAAGACTGACCAGTCTGTTTCTCCCTCGACACTCCTTCCTGCCCTTCTTGAAGAGGGGTGTGAGTTTTGCCTTTTTTTCATTTTCAGGAACCTCCCCCAAACACCATGATCTTTCAGATGATAGATAGTGGCCTCACAGTGACATTGGCTGCATCCCTCAGCAGGGATGAAACCCTTGGATTCACCCATTTGATCCCATGGACTTGTGTATGCCCAACAGTTCAAAGTGCTCCCTCACTCCATCCTCCATTGCTTTGGGTAATGCTCGCTCCACAGACTGCCACCAGGCCTGTGGCAAGCTTTCACCTTACCAATGAAAACTAAGGCAAAGCAGGCATTGAGAACCTCTGCCTTTTCCGTGCCTCTTTTCATGGCATCCCCTGTCCCACTGACCCATGGACTTGCAGTTTCTTAAGCCTTCTATTGGCCACCAATTTTTTAAACAACCCTTTCTTTTTGCCCTTCATATCTCTTACTGTTTTCAACTGTAGCTGAGCTTTGACTTTCCTAACTCCTGCCTTTTTGTGGAGATCACTTAACATTACAAGGTAACTTACAGCAGCATATCAGACTTTTTCCAGCACCGTACACTCTCAGACGAAAGTCACTTTATTAAAGCCTTAATCTGCAGATGGGTGATTCAGCCCTCAACATCCACAGACCAACTAGCTTTTACAGTATATACTAGCAGAAAGTAGGCTGAGTTATTTGCTGTAGGCCATTTCCACAACAAACGTAGCCTTTCTCCTACTCAAAACACAAAGATTTCCGTTTGTACAAATTGTCTGAGATGTTTTTTCACTGAATGTTTTAAGCAACTGTATTTCAGTCCATAGGTTGCTTATTAATTGTGTGCTTGTATTGCTTTTAGTAGTAGCTTATGATTCTGATCTTCATGTAGCAGCACATAATTCCCATCTAGTATGATGCTTCAGACATCTTAGTGCTTGGCAGAAATCAGTCTCGACAGCTCCCTCAGACTCTGGGACTGTGCGTAGCATCAGCATTCACAAGGCAGTTATGTTCAGTTAGCAGGTAGTGATATATGTCATTATTACTGTACTTGCACCACACAAGTAGTAAGGACAGTCCAAGTCACTTAAACCAATTCACTTGCCACTTTGTGACATCTACAGTATATTTTTGCCACTTATGTATCTGTTGTTATTTTAAGTTATGGTGGATCCATGAGTACCCCCCTCCCCAAGCATTTCTGGAATGGAGTCCACAGGGCAACAATAAGCTTCCAACGAAAATCTGAAAACAGCACTGCCAAACACATTTGGCTAGTCTCTCGGTTTAGCAAAACTCCATAAGACAAGAGCAAGGAGGGTAGTCAAAGACAGCTTTTCATGGAAATGCTGCAAAGCGTTAGCATATCACATAGTAAAGTTTGAACAGATAAGGACTGATGGGATATAACATGTATTCGGTGTAGGTGTCCAGTTGTTGGTAGCAAGGGGCTGCAGGGTGGCCTCTGTGAGTAGAGGTCAGAGGCTGCCCTGTGCAGGACACAGCAGGTTCCAGCTGGCTTCAACGGACCCAAGATGGTGGTGCCTTTGTAAAAATATATTTAAGAAAGAGCAAAATGCCACACAGTAGTAAGAAGTGAGGGAAAAAATTGTGAAACAACCCTGCAAACACCAAGGAGAGAGAAGAAGGAAGGGAAGAAATGCTCCAGGGGCTGGAGCAGATATTCTTCTGCAGCCCATGGAAAGGACCACACCAGGTCAGATAACCATGCTGCAGCCCATGGAGGACCCCATGCCAGCACAGGTGAATGTGTCCTGAAGAAACTGCAGCCCATGGGAAGGGCTGCAGACATTAGCGTCAAGTTCCTGAGGTTCACCAGTCAACACTGGCTACACAGCCCTAACGACCTTATCTAACTCTGAAGCTGTTGGCTTCTCAGTAAGAATACTCTAGATATTTGGGTAGTGAGAACAGTACACATGCCCATCCTGGTAAATCTCAGAAAACAAGATGGGCCTCTATAGATGACATATACATGACATACACAACTTGATCTATGTTGCTTATAGGCATGAGGCACTCTTACCCAAACCCTTCTTTCTTATCACCTCCTCATTTTCTTCTTTCCACAAAAGACCACATCCTTTCCCTCCAAACTCAGTCATGCCCTAACTCATTCAGAGGCATATGCCAATGGATCTGGTCCATTAGAGAACAGGTCTTTGTCATCCTGAAAATCAGTGGCATTGCCTCCAGCAGTTTGGGGCAGCCTTGCAGCATCTCTGAAGACATTTAACATCATTTTTAAAGAAAGCTGTGCTCTGTATGTCAAGGGAAGGGCAGAAGGTTGCAGTAGCTTGTTGGAGATAAGTCCCAGTGCTGGCCCTAACTTCTTGGCTAGGAAGACATTTCTGGCTATGCCAAGACATAGACTTCTGACTGCAAATCTATTCTAGGACAGCTCCTGCTGATTCTGAGTGAGACCTGTAGGGACACACATTACTTTCTTGGCAGCATCACAGAGGCAATCTGGGCATGATCTGTGAGAGATAGAAAGACAGATAAGGAAGAAAAAGGAAATAGTTACTGCCTGACATTTTCAATAACATTTCTGGCCTGAACCAGAAGCCCACGATACTCAAGTTCATTGAGCTGCAGTCTGACCAAATGGAACAGTCACTGGTGCTTACAAGAGCTCAGCATCATCAATCACATCACAGCATCTTTCTCCTGCATAGACATGTTAGCAGGAAGTGTGGAGTTAAGCTGTATCATTATATGAGGTTTTGAGACAATTGTCCTGTTCCATCCCTTTGGTTGCTGTGTAATTCCATCTTTTTCCAAAGCCTGGGAATTTTTATGTGATGTGGGAGCTGGAGTGGCCAACATTAGCTAATGCTATCATGGGAAACCCAAGGACTTGTGTTCCAAAGAAGACTTGTAGACAATCATGAGATTTCAGGTTATAAATTGTTGGGAGTGCATAAAGACAAGCAGAGCGTTAGATCGTTACTTGGAGCAGTTCCTGAACAGTCCTGCTCACTGACTTCTTATGCTGACTTCTTACCAGACGTGAGAGACTACAGCATGTCTTCTCATTCCCCTCTTCTGTCCTCTTCTTTCCCTCCACTCTGGGGTAAGTAGCTCTTAAGAAAGGGGCATGTGGTTGTGATCTTCGTGACATTATTTGCAATAGCTTCATACACATTTTTTTTTCCTCTTTCCATGTTGCATAGATGAAATCTCGATCTTCTTCAGTTCTTCTGAAGAATTGCACATAACTTTTCTGTTTGTACTATAGCTTGTTATCAAGTAGGAGGTTTTGTCTTATTTGATAGATGCTATAATAAATTGCTGTTCTTTTCCTTATCTTATGGATGTGAAAACTAGAAATGTGTGGCTCGTTTTTGCAGAAATTAATGTAGAGATAATGACATCTGAATTTCCTACTATCAATCAGTTATTAGGTAGAGGTCCTTACTGAAATCAATAGGAATTTTACATAAAAGAAGATGTTTTACTATATCCTTTTACTATTGAAGTAGGGAAGATTTCTTTTTTTTCCTTTTCTGCTCTCTCATTAGTATAAATTGCAATTCCATTTAAAGTTTTTTTCAAGACTCTAATTGGTGTTTCATAATTCCATATGAAAAGTTTTTTGTTATCTAAAATAATTGATATAAGTTAAATCTTTCATAACACATTTGTAGAGGATTGAAATGTGATCAAATGGAAGACAGTCATGTGTTCACTTAAGGTAGCTTAACACAAAGAGGGTGTTGTGTTATCAACTACTACAGTAAAAAGTACCAGCTTCCATAGCTAATTTAATATTGTCCTGTGGCTTCATTAAGAAGAAGGTATGCATACAAAAGTGTTCTGCTTTTCCATCTGGCTTTATATGCAACATTCGTAGTGCTGCTAATGAAGTAAATAAAAGGAAAACAAATCCCTGCTGGATCCTAGTTTGTTCACTGATATGAAAGGTCTCATTAAAAGAATGGCTGTTCTGTATAAGTATTCCACAACATTTTGGATATTAACATTAAAATAAGGAATGCAGTTGGGAGCATATAGCATTTTCTAGCCTTATCCTACAACCAGAATTATCTTGCTCTGAAACAAAATTGGAAGCATTTAATTATTAAATACAAAATTAACATTTCTTGTCTTCCATAACAGATTCGTATTTAATAATTAAAGATTTGTTTCAAGTAAACAATGCAAACATTGTTATTTAACATCTGATCGGCAATATTGCTGTGGCATTATTTTGCAAGCCATTTCATCTTTTTCTCCGCAATTATGTACTCTGTGCCACTTACATGTCATCTAAAACCTTCTGAAAACATTTTTCTTATCTTAAAACCAAGAGAAATATAGATAACAGCTTCTCCTACTAAGTGTAAATATACTGCAGAAATGTCCTTGTTATTAGATGACTAAATATATTTCTAAAATGTTTTTGATAGATGTTTATCAGCATAGAAGGGAAGCATTCTAAGTTTTCCAGATTGTTTTGTTCAAGAAACTGTATAATGGTTAGGAAGCAATTATAATACAGTAGTCATTGAGCATATTAACTCTTTAATTTCATTTTCTCAGAGAGAGAGAGAGAGGAAAAGAGAGTTAATATTTTGCTTTTAGATAATAATAGCCATTGGGCCTTCATCCATAAAAGAATGATTCAGAAAGTTCTAAAATGACAAGGAAGTTGGATAGGGAGAGAGAACCCATCCAAGTAATTATCCCCAAGAAGCACTATAACTGCAGCAGACCATTGCTGTTCCTAAAGCTATTGTCCTTCCTAAAGGTAACATTCTCTCTAGCCATGCACTCTATAGGAGTCTGAACATTCCTGTAAAAGCAGGACTGATGAATCTCAAATAGAAAATATAGATTTACTCTTATAAATGTACTAAAGGCACTTCTACTGGAAGAGAGGGAATGAAATAGAGAAGACCAGTGAAGCTTCAATTTGTCCTTACTATCAGCCTATGGAGCATATATTGCCACACTCCATCATGTGGTCATTCAGCCCTACCTCCCTTGTACAGAATGGGTTTGCTTCCTCCTCTGAAACAACCTTTAATCCAGTGGTCAATATTCTATGAAGACCAACTACATCCTCGCTGTTGGGAAAAAGGACTTCAGAATGAGAAGTAAAAATCACCCTTTCCCTCATACTACTGCCTTGGGAGGCTGACAGCACTTGGGCTGACAGATTTTCCAGTCTGGTGCTGTGCTGAGCCCATAAAATGTCCCAACCTTCTTACCCATAACTTATATAGTGTAAACCAGATTAATTACAAGATATACAGGGACAGATTTGGTTTATCTATTTATTCAGCTTCTGATCATGACCCTGTGATTTTTCTTTTTATTTCTTTGCAGGCGTGGATTTACTTCAATCATTTCAGCTTTTCAAATGAAACTGTAGTGGGTGTTTGGAGTTACATAGATTAAGCCTCAGGGGAACCCCTCAGACAAAACTTCATACTCTGAGTCACTTACAATTAATATTTTATGTAAAAATGGGAGGTTACTTTTTTTTCTGGCCACACCTTTCTCTTTCTAATACTTCTTTTTATTAAGCATGTCACATTGGAAAGGATCGTTAGGTCATATAATTGCAAATGAATTGCATATAGTTACTCTGCCATTAAAATGAAACTCCAAAGTTCTTCCTGAGTTTGTTAAAAAAAGCTTCTCCTGCCAAAGGTTGTCTAGTCCAGACAACTTGTAACTGAATCTTAAGCTTAGCCTTCATGGAGGGGGTGTACTCTCATCACTCCCATTTGCTGCACGGGTGAGGTAACAAGCTTAAAATTCTGACTTCTGGTCGGGATCTTGAGGAAGCTTAGAAAACTACCTGCACAAAAAGGAAGAGTATCTTCAGTTTAGTGTGAATTTAAAAATTTTCAGGGAATTTTAATCAGCCAGGTAGATAGGACATACTGGCATTCTCATGCAAATTGCTTGTATTAGCAAAGTTAAATACTGAGTATTGTGGAAATGGTGTGCAGACACTTGCACATTCCATTGTTGTGGGAAAAAAAAATCAAGTATCTGACCCACCAAAGAATATTAAGTGTAGATTAGACTGTGCAAGCAATCCCCCACTTAGGTACAAAGCTGCAAAATACTTTGTTTTCTTAGTTATGTTTGCTTGCTGGCATAATGTGTGTACCAGTTAATATGTGGTAATCTTTCAGTTGACATGTATGTGATATGAGACAAAGGAAGATGGAGGGAGGAAAAGTTTTGCTCTTCTGCTAATGACTTGTGTTTGCATTAACCGTCCAAAGGGACAGAGACTTGTGTCCATACTACAGAAAAAATGATTTTCAAGGCTTAATGGAATTTTTGCCACATTCTCCTCTATACAAAGATACTTCAGGGTTTTTTTTGTAACTAAACTATTGATGAGCAGGCTGTTTTCTAAATAAATTCATAACTAATAGAAGACAGAGCTTGAGGAGGTAATTACAAAAACATGACTAGGGACAGAATTTTTTCTCAGTCTTCTACTACAATTATTCCTTTATTGGAAACCAGAGGCTTTGCAGAGGATATTGCCAAGAGAATTATGTAGAAGAAGAAAAGATTAAGATCTTAAAAAGTGAGAAGGAATACAAAGAGTTTCTGGTGACATTTGTTTTTTGGATGAATCAGTCTAATTATGATTGTGTTTAGAGCTAAGAAAGGTTGAAGGATGATTTCCCAAGAAATGCAGAATAAACCACCAAACCAGATATTATATTTCAGAAGCAGGGAATACGCACTTTCAACAAGAATTGCAATACATACCACAATACTTCAAAATCCTATGATGGTATCCATAAAACTGTAAAATCCTCTAACAGTCAAGAATTTAAGCCTCAGGCAGTGCATGAACAGTAAACATTTAACAAAAACAACTCCCATCTCATTTTTCCTCCTCTTGCTGTGTGCAGTTTAATTCATTTTATTGTTTCATATTTCAGCTGATCTCATGCTACCTTTTCCCTCCCCACAATACTAGTCAAGAAAGTGTACGGTAATTAGATAGCATGCCTCTGGCACAAGTTGTTCACTGCAGTGGAGTCAGAAGGAATTTCTTCCAGTGCACAGTTCGAAGTTGCATTATGGGATAATTTAATTTCAAACACCTATGTCTTTTCTGTGGTGAAAAAAAGGCATTAAAGAAATAAGTATGAAGCAGGGGAAAAGAAGGAATTAAAGGGTTTTTCCTTAAAACAACCAGAATTAGGTATGGCTGAAGGCACAGATGACCAAATGAGGCTTCCTCTTGCCTTTGCTGCTGCCTTTAGAGTGAACCCTCCAATTTCGTTTCCACCGCATACAGATTTTTTTCTGCCCACTTACATTTTTTCCAACTCTAGCACTTTTCCCAGCTGAATACATCTTTTTTCCAAGCAAACTCCTACAACTAATCTTCAGAGATTCTTCCCATTGGAGCAAATGTCTGGATTTTCCCCTACACATCTTTTAAAATAGGCAGCAGACATAGCTCAGGAACCTTTGGGCAACAGTACTAACTGTTCAGGACAGAGGTCTTAACAATACTTATCTTAAAGAACAATTCTTCTGGAAGATTTCTAAATGTCTCCATATTCTAAATGGCTCCATATGCGAAAAGGCACCAGGAATAAAAGAGAAGGGGGGGGTAAATACCAACTGTGTGTCTGTACAAGACAATCCCCTCCCAAAAAGAAAATTAAGTTCTATTCTACCTCCCTCAGGCCCCAAAAGTCAGTACACCAAAATCTTTACTTTGGTCTCACAAACTGTAGCTGGCCTCCTTGCATGTTCAGAAGGTATTTTTAGTGCTTAAGCTTCTGATTTCTCAGGGTCTTTGCTGGAGTGGATTTTGGTGATGGTCTATGGAAAACTGATAAGCTTCATTTTTTCAGACGTGACTATGGTGCATAAAGTAAATAGCCACTTTAGTGCACAGATATACCTAATCTAAGCTAACTACAGGGCAAAACATGTTTTGGGGTATATTTTCCCTTAACTAATTTTTAGCAACGTCAACAAAGTTTTGCTTCCGTCAGAATGTCCTGGTGCGGTTGGCAAGATTGTTATTTGAGTATTTTGCAGATATCTTCCACATAGATGAAGAGAAGATGAGACAGGCAGTGGACACCTGTCTCAATAGCATTATTCTGCCAGAACTTCCCTGAGGGAGCCAGCAAAATTTTCCAGCTGGCCCAACACTTGACTTTCATTAATGATTATACAGGAGCAAAAAAGATACTCTTAGCATGCAGTTAATGCCAGATCTGTTCCTGATTTGGCCGCATCCCTGAAAAAAGGACGCATCTCAGGAACCATAAAGAGGTTGATAGCACTATTTTCGGTCTTCCTGGATGGTGAATTTTATATGTAAGCCAGGCTGCTTGTCACTGGGCAGGACTGTGACAGAGATGGGGGAACTGAGTTGGCACATGGGCAGGCCCTGGCTAAGAATGAATGAATTGACCTACAAGTGTCGTGCATTATCCACAGCATGTACATGACATGTCCAGATTAGCTTTCTTATGTATACCCATAAATTTACTAAAACTTGGTTTGGATATGAGACAGTTCCATGTGGGTTGCATCAATCTGTTCCTAGCCCTTTGTCATTCTCCAAGATCATGCAACTATTTGGATTAGAAGGGATGTCTGGAAGTCATTTAGTCAAAGCAGGGCTAAATTCAAAGTTAAATCAGGTTGCTCAGAGCTATATTCAGTCAAGTTTTAAATATCTCTAAGGATGGAGGTTCCACAACTTCTTGGGGCAACCTGTTCCAGTGTTTAACAACTTTCTTGGTGATGTCCCCCACTGCCACTTTATCTCCAGTCAGAATTTCCCATTTTGCAACTTGTCTCTATTGTCTCTTTTTTTTTTTTTTTAATTTCTATCTGAAAATAGCTCCACTCTGTCTTCTTTGTAATCACCCATTGTAATCATTCCAATCACTGGAAAAGAGCAATTAGATCCCTCTTTACCCTTTTATTCCTCAAGGCTAACCTCTCCACCAGCTGTCTCCAGTTTATCAATATCTGTCTTGCATCAGGGAGACCATAAATGGCACGATATTCAAGATGAGACCTCACAAGTGATAAGTAGGAAAGAAAAATTGTTTCCTCGAACCTGCTGGCTGTAATCCTAATAATGCAGTCCAGCATCCAACGAGGCTTCATCTCTGCAAGATGTACTGCTGATTCAGTCAGCAGAGTCTTTTTTTGCAGAGCTCCTTAGCTAGTCAGTCCCCAGCCTGCATTGGCACGTGGAGTTATGCTGTAAGTAAACTTTGAATCCAGCTGTGTCCTGCTGTTCCTGAACCGTCATTTTGCTTTCCCAGTGTGACCTTGGACCTGACTCACTACCTCAACCTCTCTGATGATCACTGGATCATTGAAGGACCCTGTTGCTATCATTACCCCTGTTCTGCTCACCCTGCTCAGACTGTGCCCTGTTGCTGCGGTCACTGCCCCTGCCTGGCCGGTGCTGGGTCACCCATGGCTCCTGACTCACCCTCCCTGGGGAGGAGCCCTGCTCTAGCTGCTCCCTGAAACGGGACTTCCTGCCAGTTCCTTGAATAAGTCAAAGTCTGTTCTGCTGAAATGTGGGATCTTCAGTCTGCTACTGGTCTTCCTCATTTTCCTCAGGGTCTTAAATTTTCCCATCTCATGGTCACTTCAGTCAAGGCTGCCATCAGCTGATCAGTTCTTCCTTACTGGTGTGTGCATAGCAGATCCTCCAATGCACTACCCATTGTTGGCCTTTCCACACAAACGTTTAAAAATTGTACCCAGCACACTCCAGATAATTCTGTGTCAGCATGGGGTGAAAGTTCAAAGTCTCTCATGAAAAAAAAAGCCATGTGATCATGAGGCTTTCCTTACTATTTCGGTTTGGGGAACGATAGGGCATGCAGGACATAGGAAGCATGGGACAGCTGTGCAAGAAGGCAGTAGCATTATAACCTGTGCAGCAGAGGGAATATGCATATCCAGATAAAGATGGTTAGACTTTTCTCCATTGTGTGTCTGTACTGCACACTGACTACAGTTACACACTCAAAATAGCAGCTACCAAGGATTTCAGAAATACATATAAGTTTGGCACTACATTACCCTTCAAAGTGTAATGTGATTGTGATATTCTGACTTAACTCCTAGCTAGGAAAATCTGCATCACTGGGCAGCCCAAGTGTCAACACAATACTGGCAATGCAATAAGGTTTGCAAAGAAAATGAGACATCCTATCTCTCAAAGCCACCACAGCAGAGGAAAAGGCGTTCTGTTATGGCAGATGAACACCTTTCTGCTTATTAATCTGTATACACAAGGAAAGCTCTGACTCTATTAATCATTATGCTCACAGTTTTTTTGATTACGTGGCATATGATTCCTTCACAGTATGGAGAGGATTATCCTGCTGCATAGGCATCATAGACACATGGTCTGTAAATGATACAGAGTTTAGTCTGCTGGCTGTGTGTATTAACACAGTATGACAGCATGGTACAAACTCTGTTGTGCATCATTCTGGGGATACTTTAAGTATCTAAGGCATCTTATGAAAAGGCTGTTCATGACTGTTGCATGGTTTCTGGAGCACATACTCTAACTGGTGTTTCCTGGGTGCTCCGATTATGGCTCAGATGTGTTCCAAGGCCAAAATAGCATGAAAAGCCAGGAAATTGGTCCTTGGGCATGTATCTAAGACTGTAGAAAATAGGCAGTGTAGACATAGTTAGCAAAATTAAATGCTCTCCTAAGACAATCCAGGAGACTGCTAGGGAATTTAATGTTGAGTCTAGGTTATCGGAATCTGAGTCAAGGGCTTTCACAGCAACACCATCATTTCTCTGATGTTTATCTGAAGCTTCTGGCTGATTATTGCTTCCCACTTCCTATACACTGTATTGTGATCATGTGATTGTTTTTTTTAACATTACATTCTCAAACATAAGTCCTAACTTTTGCTACTGATGTTAAAGCTGATAAGAACTGATCAGAACTACTTAAGGAAGCATGTACTAATGAACGGTAAAAGGCAAACAGGAAAACTAAGGAGAACAGGCACTTCTTAGTATCAAAGGTCATTTCCTAGATCTGTACCAATGAAACTTCTATAGTTTGCATGAACCTCTGCAGCTCCAACTTTTTGTTCTTTGGGAGTTTCTAGCTTAAACTGTCATATAAAAGATCAAAAACATCAGCTAAAAGATTGGGTGGGGGGGGTGGAGACGCCACCACAC
>NW_008825619.1:2147620-2154305 GCF_000699105.1 Pygoscelis adeliae | reverse complement strand
GGACGACCACCAGGAAACAGAAAAAAAACCCCAGAAAAAACATCAGATTAAAAAAATTATATGGGATTCTAAAACTATAAATGTTCTTTGTTCCCTCTTTCTGAAAGTTGAACAACTCAAAGTATGTATTGTAAGACTAAAAGGTAGTACAGAGGAACTGAACAAAAACAACAATGCCAATGGTAGCATATACCATTATATACCAGTATATTCCATTACCTAATGCTTATACAATAAACTGAATAAGACTTCAATTCTTGCCTTTATTTCTTTCTACTTTTTAGATTATACTTCTCCTATGTTTTTGTATCTTCACTGCTGCATTTTAATCATTCTGTTTGCTTTGTGTGTTGCAATACTTGTGAATGAAACTACAAGCCATTTGACAGGAAAATAAGATGGGTATGATACGTGTTCCTGATAAAAATGTTAAGAAAAAATACAGTAAAGCAAAATTTAAGCAGTCATTTTAAACTTTAATGAAATCTATCAGATAGCTTTTAATTTTCTTGCTTAGTTTAAGCAGACTATGATGAGACATCCTATTTTCACAGCTTCCTATCGCAACCCTGAATTTAGGTGTTCTTGACATTAATACTGCAAGGTGGAAAAACAAAACAAAACCCCCCAACCACATCACTGTCCTACTCTGATAGTTTAAAAAGGCATGCATGGATGGAATGTAGGTTGTTGTTGCATGAAACAACAAGGCAAGGTACTGGCATGGAGGAAAGGTGGGAATTCAAGTTACCTAACTTGAGTATCTACTGAACCATCCACTTAAGCTACCTTTATAGTCGATAGGAGACATGTTAACAATTTTAGAACATGATTCATCCAACCTATTTTAGATGCCTATTTGAGGATGATACAAATCACAATCTATAAACAACTATTTCTTTCTGTTAGCTAAAAAGTGAGAATAACTTGACTATTCAGCTGTAGATGTCTACGTTTAACCAGAGGAGCTACAGCCAAAAACTTAGTTTCTTCTATTAACTTTGACAGAACATGTAAACAGTAAAGGTCCTGCTGATTTCCTTTGTCCTTTGTTATTATAAAGCAAGAATATTTCTCCATAACTTGCCCTGAGAGTTTCATTATATTGCACTAAACAGGATGAGACATGTCCCTGGCCTCTCCTCCTGTATTGACGTGACTGTTTTTGAGGGACAACATACAAACCATTGACCTTTGCACAAAGGAAACCATTATATGTCCTATTAAAGTCGAGTTTCCCACAGCTACACATAAGAGACCAGAGCTTGTCCTTCAGTCATACTTATTGGCTATTCTATTCTAGTAAATTGTATAATGTCAGGGAATGTTCCTGGACACTGAAACTCAACCATCCATGCTCTTATATTGTTAGAATGGTCGCTGGCATGGTTTTTGCAATGGACAAAAAGGCATTTTCTGGACTCATAGGAATTAGCAGAGACAAGGCATAATCCTCAATATGCAATCTGCATACAAGTACCCTTTTTTTGGAGTTAACAGAATTTAACCATACGGATGCAGGCCACTGCATGCCAATGGATCTCGATGCTAGAGAATAGTTAAACTTCTGGAAATATTTATTTTTCTACTGCAGACAAAATTCAATACCCTAGCCACCTAAGTGAAGGAGTTCATATCTCTCTTTCATTTTAGCATGCTTGTCAATATTTTTCTTCTTAATGATACTAAAAATTTTAACTAGATAGAAACTTCCTCTGTAATCTCCTCTTCCTTCACAGTTTCAAAGTACTTTATTTTACAGCAAGATGACCGATCATAATGGAGGAGGCTGTAATATCAAAACCACTTGATTTTATTATCAATGTATAAAGCAACTGGGAACATATAATATATATTAACACTTCAGCTTCAAAACAGTCAATAGGGATAAGGGATAATAAAAAGCTATATCACAGATTGATGAAGTTTCAGTAAGTGTCTCTAATAAATGTAGCTATTTCCACATAAGATCACCAAAAATTATTATTGGAGGTGCAGATTATTGAGGTTTAGGCATGCTTAACTGTAAAGTTAAAAGTTCAAAATAATTTTCTACACCGATGGCGTAGGATTTTTGGTGTATTTTTCCATAACTTTTTTTTTGCTCCCTTTTTCCTTCTATTCAGATTGAATTAATTGTGTGAAATAACTTCTGTCAAATGTGCAATGCATTCTTAAAGAAAAGCCATTACCATATACTGAAGTGTTTTATACTATGAAGTGATATGTAAAATACACCTGAGAGTAATAAAATGATATTGTACTTCAGGCTACATCTTCACTTTAAAGAAGTGGTGACTGTAATTAAAGGAGCAACAAAGGTAAATGAAAGCGCAACACAGCTGTTATTTTCACTCCTTACACTCAGTTGTTTCCAAAAAATCCTGCAACTGTTTCCTAGAAGGAGCACATGGTTTTAGGTTGTCCCTAACACAGAGGGAGTAATGGAGTTTGGACTCATATTATTTTACCATAAACAAGTGGAAGTCAAAAGAAGACAAGAATCTGGTCCCACATCCAATTACACTGTCACCTTAGCATCTTTCCGGATCTCTCTTGTTATCAGGTCTATAATTCATATAGGGGTTTTTTTTTCTCCTTATATACTTTTTTTATGTATGCAGACCATTTTTAAATGAATAGTACTTGGTATCTACAGCCTAATAGATTTCACTCCACTACATGAAAATATATATTATCTTAATTTTGTTGTGTTATGTACATATTTGTATTTCTTTAACTATTCTTATCTTTTTTTTTTTTTTCTTTTGTATTTTCAGTGCATTCTTGGCATGAGAAAAAAAAGTCTTTCTATAAATCTTTAAGGCACTCCTTAGTGTTTTACATCTGAGGAACTTCTTCTCTTAGCAGATCATTTATTTTTTTCCTTCCCTCTTCTATAGCAAGAGTTAAAAAATAAAAAAAAACAAATCTTTCTAAGAATTGTATTCAATTTGTTATAGATTATCTTTCTTGAATGAAGGCAGTAGCAAAATGGGAAGGAATCTATGGGTCAAAACATGCATCACAGTACTCTTTAGTATTAGAAGGGATTGATACATACATTTTTCCCCAATTAATATATTAGAAGCAGAGATATAACAGATAAAACTAATCAGACATTTAGAGTTGTTCTGGTGAGATATTGTTTAAGAATGCTGACTTCATATTTATTAATATAATTCATAACCTTTCTAATAACATTTAATGGAACAAAATTATACTGATTTTATATGCTATGAGTGTTTTGAAAAGTTCTAATTATTTCTACATGCCAACATAATCATTAAGTATTTAGCTGACCAATGATGTATTCATAAGAGCTAGCTTGAACCTAAGAAGTAGGAATTCATAAATCTAAACCTAAAGATTGCCCTTAATGCTCACCATCAAGTCAGTTTGAGCTTTTCACTGACAGCAATGCATACATACTGTGTTATTAGACCAAGTAAGAATTTTATATCAAAATCTTTTGGGTACTCATCATGACATTCCTCAATCTTAAAAAGCTGGGTCATTCATCTCAAACTCAGTGTTACCAGGTTTTTCAGAAACTAACAGTGAAACAAATTTTTTACTCACTTTGTATATTTGTGTAAAGTGCAGCCAAGAATTTGTAGCTTGTATAAAAAATATTTTCAGTATAGAGTTACATACTGAGCTTTAATTTGCCTCCCAGTCTTCAGAGGACACTCCAGTCAAAATGTGCACTCTATTTTCTATGGTCAAGCTAAACCCCAGCTCATGACAGAGTTTCCTTTGCTACCTGTGAGACATGGCTCTGCACGGCTATATCTGATGGGTATTGACATTTCCAGTTTGCAGTTTGTAGGCATTTTGTTTCTGGGGTATGATTTGAAATACATCTCTTTTACCATATTTTGCCATATTTTACCAACTATCACAATGCCCACCACTCTAGAACAAGATACCGAAGAGGGAACACAATGCTTCCACACTAACCTGGACAGCGTTGTTAGGATATTGGTAAGGCAAATTCCAAATCTGCAAGGAAAATTCTAGGGGAAAGCATTAGCCAGAGTATTCTTATTCACAAAGAAGCACGAGAGATTAGGATGCCCAGTTCCCGAGAGTCTTCACTGAAGAGTGAAGAGTATTGAAAATGTCTCCACAGCTATTCTTTGTACCTAGGAGAATGCAATTAACGGTTGCTTTTTTTTGCATGCTCAGTTTCTTGGCTTTTTGTCCTGCAGAAGGTTAATTGTAATACAGCTACACAATTAGATGCACACATAAGACCTTAGTAATATGCAAGACTCGGGAAAGATTATTTCAGAAACTCATTGGAATAAAAATCATCCTTCCAGAAATATTTCATCAGGATTTCCAGAGAAATGATATTTAATACAGCATGTTCAGCTCTGAAGCATGGGGCAGCTGCTTTGGCATATATTTATATTTCTTATCTGAGAATATTGTCCTTTGCAGAATTCTTGCCAACTTCATAATTTTGGATGCAAACCTTAATCAACTGACTTCCTATATTTCTCTGTCTCTGGATGTCTGGCCACAGTGACAGTTTTCTTTTTTTTTTTTCCCTTTATTTTTAAAAATATATTCCTTCAAAGGCTAGCAATGTGGATACTACAAACTAGCTATATTTTTCTGTTTCTGTGATTTTCCTTCATATCTTACTTACTCATCATCTTGTTAAGTATTCCTTGGCAACCTCTTCATTAAAACATCACAGAGTGTGTAGCATCCTCAATAGAGAAACAAAGTTAATGAATCTTCCTATGAATGTTTTTTCTAGGGTTCTTTTTATTTCTTCATAATATTTTATCCCAAGGCCTAAATTATTTGTTTTTCTCCTCTGGTTTTGTCTTATGATTTAAATGCCTTTTTTTCCCCCTTTCTCAGTCTTCATTTTCAGTGTGAATAAAAGCTTCTAAAGACTTTTGAATTGTCATCTGTCTTTCATTAATTGCTATGAATCTTGTCAAAATACCTTCTGATGTCTCTATTGCAAAATGATGGTTCAAGCTTTCTGTGAGTTTTCAGGGATAATAGTGGTGCTAATCTGTTTTTAGCATTAATAGAGATTCTGGCTAAGCAAGTTTTGTGCAGACTGTTGGCTGATCACAATTCTCTAGTTTTCAGCTTAAATCTTTTTTTCTTCCTTTTCTCAGTTTTTGTTCCCACTCCTTCCCCAGTGTTAAAAAACCCCATCCCACCACTCACAAACCCACAGTGAAACTCTTTTGCTCCTTTTACTCTTCCTCTAAAATCTGAAAATACATACTGCATTTTTTCATATTTTTTGTTCAGAAGCACTAAGAATACACTTGTAATAAAAAAGTTTAGTATTGTAATACATTGATAATATCTATTACATTAGGTAGAAAAGTACCAAGAAATCTGAAAGAAAAGTATAAATGAGAGTGGTAGAAGGATGAAAAGTAGTCTGATAAGCTAAAAAGTAAATTAATTCATCTTAGCATCTGTTGTGGTTTAACCCAGCAGGCAGCTAAACACCACATAGCCATTCTCTCACTCCCCCCAAGCCCAGTGGGATAGGGGAGAGAATTGGGAAAAAAAAGAAAAATTTGTGGGTTGAGAGAAAAACAGTTTAATAGGACAGAAAAGGAAGGGAAAAATAATACTAATAATAATGATAAAAGAATATACAAAATAAGTGATGCACAATGCAATTGCTCACCACCCGCTGACCGATGACCAGCCAGTCCGCGAGCAGCGGTCACTGCCCCCTGGCCAACTCCCCCCAGTTTCTATACTGAGCATGACGTCACATGGTATGGAATGTCCCTTTGGCCAGTTTGGGTCAGCTGTCCTGGCTGTGCCCCCTCCCAGCTTCTTGCTTGCAGGGCATAAGAGACTGAAAAGTCCTTGACTAGTGTAAGCACTACTTAGCAACAACTAAACCATCACTGTGTTATCAACATTATTCTCATCCTAAATCCAATCCAAAGCACTGTACCAGCTACTAGGAAGAAAATTATCCCAGCCGAAACCAGGACACCCCTTATTCTATAGCATCTACGTCATGTCCAGGTCCCGCACTTTCCAGTACATTCCAGTTAGTCACCACCACTTTTCCTGTCTTTTGATATATACACACAGATATCATTCCCTTTGTCTACGGGCCATCCTTATAAAATTTTCATTGAGTTCATTTAGTCCATGACATTGGGCTCCATCTGTCCTAACAGGCCCTTCAGCAAAAAGCAATCCCACGGATGGGTTTGCCTTTGCCCAAGGAAGGAATAACACAGACACATTTTTCATGTGCACTACAGGGACTTTATCCCCTTCTACAGTACATAAAAGTTTTGACTGGGCAGGCCAGCTCGACTGGCAGTTCCCCGAGTGTTGATTAACCAGGTGGCCTTTGCTAAATGTGTGTCCCAATGGTTGAATGTCCCAGCACACATTGTCTTGCTGATCACTCCTTGGCTTTCCAGTCGACGAATCAGCTTAGGGATGGGAATCAGGGAGTCTTGGTTGGTGCGATATTGCTGCCAGTGCACCGTGGTGGTAGCGATTGGCACCTGTTGGTCTTCGACCTTCAGCAACCCCACAACAGAGGGGTCCTCCGAGAGACCAGGCAAGGTGGACAGTTGTTTAATTTCCTCTGTCTCCAAGGCAGCTATACCAAAAGCCCACCGGTACCCTTTTGGGTCCTTGAAATACCCTCTCCTGAGGT
>NW_008825619.1:2128925-2144808 GCF_000699105.1 Pygoscelis adeliae | reverse complement strand
ACTTATCCACAACTAAAACATCGGTGTGTTATCAACATTTTTCTCATACTAAATCCAAAACACAGCGCTATACCAGCTACTAGAAAGAAAAGTAACTCTATCCCAGCCGAAACCAGGACAGCATCTGTCACTTCATATATTGAATATAGCTTATAAATTTGTTTCTTGATATAAATCTTTAGCCAGTGAAATGTTTACAGGAGAAGGAAAGATGTATTTTAAACTCCACTAGAAAGTTGCATTTTTCCTTATCGTCATCCATCACTTCATTGCACTTCAAGAGACATCAGTCAATAAAGGGACTATTGTTTATCAGTAATACTGATGGTTATTACCTTCAGATTGAAATATTCTCTCTAAATGTAATTTCTGGGTAAGATCAGTTGTTTACATAGCATCTTTTTAGCAGGAATTTTTTTGGTGACCGTACCTTTACTAACAAATTTGGAACAGAGTGTTTCCTTCTCACTAAGTTAAAATTAAGACTTGTTGCCATTGGAGCTAACACAAAAAGTCTGCATAGCTGAGAGATTGCACTTTCTTTTGTCATCACCACATGACTGTGCATCTGCAGTCGTCATTTGACAATTGTGCTCAACATAGAGATTATCACCCAAAGACACTGGGGAATTGAAAACTTTTCCAGTTCAAAGAACATTCCCTGTGGGATTTTGAGGTTAACAGCAATCCCTCAAAAGCCCCACTTCTATCATGGTTGCCATACTGCTCAGAACCTGGAAAATCAACTGGGGACCTTCAAG
Organism: Pygoscelis adeliae; assembly: GCF_000699105.1. Taxonomy (NCBI): domain Eukaryota; kingdom Metazoa; phylum Chordata; class Aves; order Sphenisciformes; family Spheniscidae; genus Pygoscelis; species Pygoscelis adeliae. Next base: position 2,144,047 of record NW_008825619.1, on the reverse strand, counting down.
TTAAAGATACAGACTACCGAAGTTTCACCTTTGGTGAGCTGATGTACTCCTAATTTTTTTAGAACAGGTTTGAGGAGACACGCAAACACCCTTGTGTGTAACTTTCACACAGTTCACCTCATTACATAAAACACATTTTATTCCTACACATTTTTCTCTGTGATTTAATTCTTTTCAGATAGGCGGAAAAGTCTATTTTCTGTGATTGTCCCAACAGTTTCCAGTGTTTCTGTGGAGTATGACAAACATGATCATTCTTTCCTAAGGAGGTAAATCACTGTCAACATAGTTACGTCCACAGGGTCAACCAACCTAAACCCGTGATCTACTGATTCATTTGATTGAGACTGCACAGTATAATATTTCTTTCTATGATAGCTGGTACAGAACATCTACTTTTTCTTCCACAAAGTTTCTTTTTTTCCTGTCTTCTGACATATAATCCTACATCATCATAAATCTTTTCAATTCATCAGAAGCTATCCTCAAAATTATCTTAGCAAAGCCTTAAGCCTTTTCAGTTTTGGATTATAGAATTTACACGTGATCCAAATTCTTCTTATCCTTCCAAGCAGTTCCGTACAAGAGCTTAACACATGTCCAAACATTTGTAATGCTGGGTATCTTTCCTTCTCTTATTTCTGTCTTAAAAGCTAGTATTCTATATATAGAGATTACAACCCTTTTAATACAGCCTGAAAAGGTGGATAAATGAATATGCAGCATTTGTTGGAACAGTTGCCTTGGAAAGTAGGCATAACAGGTGGCATGATTTTGTATTAATATGGCTCGTCTAATAATTAACTCTGGCTTTAATGAGTACCACCAAGCTAATGTTAAATAAAAAAAAAAATCATTTTTCTTGCAAAAATAATCAACACCAGTACTTTCCTCAACAGTCTTGTGCAGAGATACAATATATATATAGGGGCATAAAGGACTAGCTCCACTTTCATTGCAGTTCCTTTACTACTCATGTAGAGCAAATACCACAGCTGTGTTTGTTTAGTTCACACTGTTTAGTTTGGTCTCTCCTCTCCCAGGGCACAGACCTTCAATAATGATGTTGAAAATACTTCCATAATCACAACCCCCTACACTGATTTCATGATGGTACCATCCCTGCACTCTTATGCAATGCACAATCTCCCCTTTCGCTACACTCTCAATCTTCTGTCTGCTTAAGGTACTTAAGTCAGCTGGCTGTGTGAAAGCAGTAAGTCACATTTATGATGTTGTGTGCTAATGATCAGCCTTTTGAGCAGAAGGTGCGTTATGCATCACTGTTTCTAGAGGCAAAAGATAACTTCCTTGTGGTGCTAGAGCTCTGCTCAATCCTTTGAAGGACTCTAAAAAAATCTGATTTAGCTCTACATTATCTACAAGTTTATGCCCTTCTCTGGTAGCCTGAGAATTCTCTTGAGACAGTTCTATGTCTGCAGCTTTATTCTTTTGTTATTCTTTTTAATTTGTCTTAGTCTTTATGGGACAACATTGGATCATATGCAAAGATTTGTATTAGTAAAAGTGACATGAAAAATGAAGAGGCTGTGTTAACACCTCTCTAGTAAAAAAGTATGTGCAATCCTGAATCTTAATTCTGTGTTATTAAAATGTTGACTGAAAGTACATTTAAAAATAATCTTATACTTTTTTATACTACTTATTAATATTTTTAAAAATATGGTATACATATATAATAGATCTAATTCAAAATGCCCTAAAAGTGGTAGGAAATTGCCTTCTGATTTTGATGGCCACTGCATAAAATCCTATTTCCTTTTTTATGTTTCTTGTATTTTGCTATTTGTTTCTAGTTGTCCATTGTCTGCTAATGAGAGGCTGAACTGCAGCAAGATGTTTTGGCAAGCTGGGCACTTCTAGTTCCCACACCAGTGCTCTTTCCTCCCCTGCTCAAGATCTCCTTCCAGCTCCCAGGGCATTCTTCCTTTCAGCCCTGTGGACTACACTGGCTTTTTGGGCTCCTTACATCTGCCTCTGCCACAGACTACTTCTTATCTCATCAAGTCAGGAGCAGCTGCCATTAGAAATCTGACATATTTTCCTTTCTTGGCAAACCCCATTGTACTCTGAGGTGCCAAAGTTGTGCTCTGCATTCAGCTGTGATATTGCACTTTTGGCCATAGCTGTCTATTTTGACTTATTTCTGCACAGAAAAAGGCTTCCTGCTCCATGAAGGTTCTTCAGATTATGGGTTTTTTTTTTCCATCCTGAAATGGGACAGGAAATTGATATTTTAGGTTTTCATAAACATACTCCAAACTAGAAAAATTGATCAAAGTAGTTGAAAAAATTCAAGTTTGAAATATTTATTCTTTAACTTTTCTTAATATAACTTAATGTCATTCTCAGAAGGAAGATATTACAAATTGATGAATGAAACTTTTACTTTAAAAAGTTAGAATAGAATGTTTTAGAAAATCTTTACTTTTTCCACTTCAATTTTCTTTTTATTTTATTAGGACATTCACTTAAATGAAAGCTTTCTTTCAAGGTGAATTATTTTTTGATAAGTCCACAGTTTCTGTTAAAAAAATTCAATGGAATATTTCCAACCTGTTTTACCCGTACGACCAATGGTTCTCCATAGATATTTAACAGGAAGGAATGTACAGATGCTGAAGTGTAATCAGAAACTCGTAAAGAGTTTAGAAGAAAATTCAAAAGAGAAAAAATATCATATTTGAAATTATGTATGAACAAAACTGTTGAAAATAAGCTGTAGAGAATATTAGACATGCAAAGAACATAGACAGCAAAACCCATCTATGCCATATTTTCCAGAACTGTAATCCTGAAATGTAAAGCATGACTGAGAAATTGTATCTGAGAGTCATGCAAGAGCTTCTAATGTCTGTAGTAAATAAAAGTTTTAGAACATTTAGAAAGATACAGGATTAATAATAATAAGACCACTTTAAAGCTCAAGGAAAAAAGAAAAAGAAAGAAAAAAAGAAAAACAACTAGGCAAGTTGAGAAAATGTAAGAAAACCTGAGAGACAAGCCTTGAAGAAAGCAGTCCAGAAGTAAAAATGAAATTAAGTAGATGCACAATTGCTACATGCGTAGGGGTCGGAAACAAGGAGGATTGTGTTCCTTTACGTATTGATTGACCAGGAAGAAAAATAAAACAACTGACCTTAAAAAAATAGAAGGAATTAAAAAAAAATCTTTTGAATACAGAAGAAAATGGTATTGCTTCATTTAGTTCTATGTCATTTATTAGTAAAAGCTGTGGTCCTAATCGATCTCAGTTCCCATAAATTTCTGTTAGCAGATCTAAAAAGATGAAGAAATAACAAAGGGAAACAGATGTTAAGGGAAACTTAAGATAATTAATTTTCACATGAGCAACAATGCATCTCTCTGATTTTGTAGTATCTTTTGTAAAGCATAATTGGTTTGCTTATTTTAATACTACTTTTCCATGTGCTGCTGGTCTAAGAAGAGCCAGCAACAAGTAAGCTGAAAATTCCTAAATCGTTTCTTATCTGTATTTTCTATCTGAAATTTTTACTTATCTTTCTCTGTTGTGTCTATAGGGTTAACTTAAAATTATTAAAAAGTGTGTCTTGTAACGAGTTCCTCCATTGCCATGAGATTTTTACTCCATTACTTGTTCTTTCTGCTTTTAATTTTTCCTCTTTTACCTAAGTATTACAGGTTTGTCTGTTGTTTTTGTTTCTAATTAAGACTTTTCTGATTCTAATATATATTTAAATACACAAAAGATTTCAAAACTGCATTTCAGATCTCATGATCTTCATGCATTCTCTGCAAATGGAGAAACTCTGGCTTTTCCTCTGTGATTTTACTTGGAGACAGTGAATAAGCATCTGAAGGAGAATCCATTGAATCATTGCTTTGGCATCTCTGCCAATTCAATCTGCAAAGATACAGCTGTGCTTCCCCAGAGAAGTGGTCAAAATTTCCATGTGTGGAAATTTCTAACATTTTGAAAAAGCTTTCATTTTTGACTGTAACGAAAATGGAAACCTAATATGTGGAAGGAAAAAACCCAAGCAAACTACAGCCAAAACACCTAAAACATAACTTAAATCTTTGATCTCAAGTGCAAAGAAAGTCCCTATATAAGATATTTGTCCCCCCCAAAAAAAATATTTTGAAACTATATATGCTTTCTTTAACTACAAAACTCTCTGGAGAACCGAACCCATCAAGTGTCATAAAGACAGTTGTCAAAGAGATACTTTGAGCCATGTCGTACTGGGAGCAGCCAGATGCTCAGTGGAACTGAAGTCTTTAGCCCTCACACAATGGAGACATCAGCAACCACATCTGCCAGGGCAAGCTGCCAGCTCCCCTATGCCAGGCTCTGTCTCAAATCAGTCTTGCCTTTTAGCAGAATTTTTCCAAAATGCTTTTTTTGTTTGTTTGTTTTGCGAAGACTAGATTTTGCACCAAAAATTTGATGGTGGGTTTTTTTTGTTTACTTTGTTTCCTTGACCCATTCTATTTCCCAGGATATTTCTTCAGCAGTTAAGTACTGAGAGGCAGTGACTTGCCTGGGTTAACAGGCTCTGTCCTATTCTGAAAGTTGTTTGGATCATTCTGCCTCAAGTAAGCAAATTAATGATAATAACTCCCTAACTTGTTAGCACAAACTAAAGCACAATGTTGCCTAAGACATGAACTGTTTCTTCATTGAAACAAATCTTTCACGACATAAAAGGAAAGTCTCATCACGATAGAAGTAATTTAAGGAGAAAATACTCTTGTGTTGATTACTGCAATAAATCCAAACCATCACACTCAAATAAAGCCACAGAATTACCGTGATACACTATGTTTCCTGCTTGATTAGTTCTAGCTACGTAGATGTGGTGGACTTACAGTTATCCTCTCATTATCAGAAGGTGACAGAAAACTCAGTAGCACTAAAAATATCTAATAGTAAGTGTTTCATGCTATCTTTATCTTTAAAGACTTCTGGATGCTTAGAAACAGAAGAGATCTTTCTTAAAGTCAGCTTAGCCTAAAAATTTTAGTACTGGCAAAGGGAAAAAAAACCCCAAACATCTCTTCTTCAATGTGAAGAAATGCGAAGTAGTACTTTTCTAAAAATCCATTACATATCTGGATCAATAGATGAACTAAACATTAGGCAAATAGAAGGATATATAGTACAGTCATCTACCCTTAGGGATGCTACTTACAGATGCAAGCATTCTGAGTGCTTGTCCCTGCTTCCTTACTTTCTTACACGTTTTCTCTGATAGTTTGCACAAGTGAAATACATGAACAATCCTAGGATCAGCCAGTAAACCTTTATTCCCCTTTCCATGTGAATACTTAGTAAATCAGACAATAAAACACTATTAATCCTTGTGTTTCTTATCTCTGAGTGACTCTTGTATTCTTCTCTGTGAAGTTTCAGCGGGAGTAGTATTGATTGCTTCTAATATTGAACATCCCAGAACCCCCTGTAACATACTGATTAGCTGACCCACCAGGAAATAGGAGGAATCTGAATTTTCTCAGGCAGAATAAAAACTTTGATCTCCCACGTTCTCAATGGACCTGACCATTACACAAGACTATAAAAAGATCATATTGGAGAATCTGGTTGAAAGTCTGTTTGCAGATCAGACCAAGGGCATTTTGCTCAAGGAACTGAAATAAAGGTCTATCCTGCTAACAAGGTTTTACTGCAGCAAGCATAAGAACAACAAGAAGGCCATCCAGGGCTTAAAAAATACCATCACTAACACCTTCCTGCGTATCAGAAAGCAAGCAGCCAGTTAGTCCAAAAGCATTTTTAGATCCTCAGCAACTTCTCTCACAAGTAGAAACTTGCCAAAGACAGAATCCTGGGGCAATTAAAGACTATTTCTAAGTCAAGCGACTTGCAGCATTTTAGCTTTCTCTTCAAAGAAATGTCTAAAACCTCCAGCCCTACTGTACAGTAGAAAGGAGGCAGACACAACAAACAACCATGAAAGACTGCTGAATTGTGCAAATTCACGATATCTACAGTGGCTGGCTTGCTGTACATAAGGGGCAAACAATCAAAAACAGAGTTCCCAGTCAAGGAGCAATCAAGTGTTGACTATAAACTAATTGAACTAAATAACATGACATTTTTTAAATGTCTCCTTGCCGTTCTGTACGACAGCTCTGCCCAGGAAAACTGGCTAAAGAGCAATGCAACCAATCTGCCATTCACTGTCTACTTTAGCGTGAACTGAATAACTTTTTGACCATAATGACTAGATTTGTATGAAATGTGAAAGAACCTTAGAGACTTAGCTCACATGTGACCCCTAAATGGATGAGTTGGGATGAGCTGAATCTTATTCACAGAAAAGATAAAAAAATGCAATGGCCTTGAGAAGGGGAATATTCAATATTTTTAACGTATCAGGTAAGTGTATAAAAAGAAATGTAACCTAAGGTCTTATGAAGGCTGGATTTACTGTAGAATGGATTTTGTTATGAAATACTATTTATTGGAATTATTCTTTTACACCAAAATGCATAAATAACACCAGTGTAAAATAAACATATTATCTTATTTTTATTTAGCATTTTTCTGAGTTCCCTGGCATACCAGTGTCAGAAGCTCAATTCCAAAACTTTTAGTTTAAAATAGGTTATATATCTGCAGCGAAAAATACAGATAACGTTTTTATTCATATCTTTAAATGGTCGCCTCTTCCAGGGGTGATTCATTCTATTCATTCTATAGAATCATAGAATCATAGAATAATTTGGGTTGGAAGGGACCTCTAAAGGTCATCTAGTCCAACCCCCCTGCCGTGGGCTTCTATTTTACCTGAGTCATAGTCACTCTGCTATTATGAAGTACTCCAGCAGAGGTGTCAAGTAATTTTAAAATTAAGAATATTGCTTGAAGAGTCACCAATGCTTCTAAATTTTTCCCTTTATGGATTCCATTATGTGAATCTACCATAAAACTTAATAAAACTTCATTCTCATTATCAAAAGGGAAGACACGTACGACAGTAAGAGCACGGTCTTAAATTTTACAGTGCTGGAGCATCAACAAAAGAGTAGATCCATACAAATGCATCAGAGATTTCACCCAAGTAGCCTAGCCTCAAATTGAACACTTAGTGGCAGTATACCATTCATGCAATGTGGTAGAATTTCAGATATAGGTTTGATTTCTTTAGTTTCTGAAGAAACTAAAATTCACCCATCCCATATTTCAGGTAAGCAAATGATATTTTACGTATGGGATTGCTGCAGGCACAACTCCACACCATCAATACTTTTTGCAAAAAGTCTAATGTTTGTAGAATACAGAAACTATGGCTCATCTGCACTATTTTCTGATCTCTGTGAGCATGTAACTTGTTGACAATGTTCCTCAGAGAAAGTAAGTTTATTTATATATGTTTTTAATTTCTGTGCTGAGTGGCTTTCAGTATCAGATTCCATTAAACTGTGAAGTTGGAAGAACATTTTGTTTTCCTCTCTTGGCTCTTCAGTCTCTTAAAGTGTTTATACCACTGTAGCATAGAAATGCTGAAATAGAAAATATGACTACCGTTTTTCAACATTTTAAAAGCCAAAGCTCATTATGGTTATCCTAGGCTTTTGTGCATCATTCTTCACTCTTATATCTCTGTTCTGTGTATATTGTGACAATAATCTTCTCTTTTTTTGGGGGAGTCTTCAGGAGATACTCCTATTTCCTCATCAAGGTTTCTCTCTAAAAGAACTCATGTCTACAGTTTCAGGGTTTGACTTTGAGGACTTGCAGATTTTCCCCATCACCACAGCTTTACCTCCATTAGTTCCTACTGCCTTTCCCACAAATTCCTTGTTCTACTTGTCCATTTATTAATTCACCTAACATGGCCAAAACAGAGCTATTTTATTTTCCAAGTTTCACATTTTTCTTCTTTATGATAATCTCCACAATACCTTGTCATGCAGATCTTGTTAGCTAGGGTTTGGTTTGGCTTGACACAACCATAGTCCTTATTTCTGGGCACAAAGATTCCTATGTTAACCTTTTTCGTATCATACAAACCATTTCTAAGCAAACCGATTTTCGCAGTGATCAGTAAGAAATGCAGATTATATTTTGACTGTCCCACATAATCCTTCCATTTCAACATCATTATTTTAGCATTATTCTATGAACAACAGTTTTTCCACATTATTCGTTCTTGTCCAAACATTTGTGTACCAAATTCATACAGCCTCCTACATGTATAATTAGCCATAAAATGTCTATATAAGAAAAAGATACAACTACAGTTATACCCAAATACTTTATCATTTCCCGACACCACATCATTTCCCAAATGATTTCTTATAATTAAAAAAAAATAATAATCTTCTATTACTATTATGTTTTTGACTGGCTCAGAACTGAATGGACAAAAATGTGGGGTGAAATAATTTAGCCTGTGAAATAAGGAATGGGAACGTCTGTCACAATGTGTTTTTAAGATCTGAGCTCCATGAATACTGATACAACATCTTCTTCCTTCCAGGAAGAGGTTTGTGTAATACAGAGATCTTGGATAATAACAGTTTAGAAGTCCTTATTAAGTGATTATGAGATTACTGTTTTCTCTCTTAATTATGAAAAAGATCATAAAACTGGAATTACAAAAATGAGGTAATAAATTTTGTTAAAAAATATCAATGAATGGGTAAATATAAAGTACAGAACTTTGGTCTCTGGTCCCATGTAAACAAACTCTTTCAGTTCTGTTAATCGCACTATGAATGTGTTTTAAGCAAAATATATTTTTTTTAAATAAAGACATCATTTGTTACCAGTTTACAATAAATTGCAGCATAGTCTTAATAGCTATATTAATTACCAATAAAAATCAAAACATTAATAGACATTTAAGTCCATTGTAACTGCTTGATACATATTTGTGTGTCTGATATCCTTCTGTGTTCATAAAGACATCTGTATATTACTGATGAATTGTATTAATGTTAAATGCAAAATGAGGGAGTAGTTCATAACTGCCTCAGGTATGCCTTGCTAGAAAATGTGCAAGTTATCCTAGTCTTTTTACAAAAGCTGAATATTTTAATAACATGTCATTGAAGTAGAATTTTAACAAGCTGTAAATGGAGTTGCTATGGAGAAATAATATGGTATGATGGTATTGAGAAATGTGTACAATATCATAATTGCCTGCAACAATTCCTTGTAGACACCACTTCTATACACTCAGATTTTTCTCTATCGACCAATTTATAAATTCTTACAAATAGCAGGTCACACGGTCTCACTGATCACTGTGTGTGTAGTCTCACACACAAAACAATGATCATTGCTTCCCCAAAAAAGGACCAGTGAAAGTCTTAACGTTTCATTTTCTGGAGGACTGTGTTTTAACATAGTGTCAAATCAGGAGGGCATATGGAAGTAGATGGGAAGAACTGGAGACTATAGAAACAATTTTATTATGCACTGCCATTTGTTGATGTGCCAAATCCAGATGCCTCAGAATGACCTCTGTCCATCCCTGCTTTTATGAGCAACAGGCTACGGATGCAAAAACCAGCTTATCCCATCAGGCTTTATGAAAGTGCTTTTGCGCTGTATGTGCCAAGTAAATCATACATTTTTCAGCCCCACCAATATAAACATCCCCTGTAGTAAGCATATAATCTTTCAGTGAGTGAAGGAATAGATAAGATGAGTTCAGCAAGTAGAACAGAACTGAACCAGAAGTGAAGAGGACAAGACAAGAGAGAAGGACAGAGTGAGATAATCATCTGAGGTACATCCAGATCCAGAACTGTCTCTCAGCCACCTGCTCCTTGGAGAAAAACAAGCAATGATTTACACCTGCCACAGGAAATGCACTCCCAGAAGTCAGCACAGTAGGGGCAATTTAAGCTCCCAAGTTGCTTCTTTGCAACTTAACAGGAAATACTTTTCAGCTCCTTTAATTCCCTAGGCACATGTGCAAGTCAATCCAGGATGCCGGCACAAACTACTTTGCTTGGATTTGCTACTTCCATGCAGACAACAAAACATGAGTTTGTCAGTCTCACCCTGACTCAACCTGTCTCTCTCAACAGAGGAGCCTTACAGTAAAACTAAGAAAAGATTCCTCAGAAGCAAAAAACCAAAGATAGAATATTGGTTTGAAGGTTGGACATAAAAAGCTACATGGAAAGCTAATAACAAATGATATTTTAATTGCAACTTTACAAGCACATGCTCCTTGAGTTGCTAAATCTCTGCTCCCTACAATTTAAGGCATAGTCCAAAAAGCAGAGCTGGGGGTTCAGTGTTTAGGGTAATCCCCCATGCTTCTAAGTATTCTCCTCAGTTCTGAATGAGCTTCCTATTTCCCCCACTTGCATACTTTTGGAGTTTTGTTAGGGACAGAGATGTAATTGCCCTTGATGATCAAACATGGAGAAATAAGTCACACTGCTCGGTCAACTATTGAACTGAATGATATAATGTTTTATATATTATTTTCATTTTTGTTCTGAGTCAAAAATTATTTGCAGACCAAACATGATCTTTAAGTTTCCAAAAGCTTCATTTTTAGCACATTGGCTGTATATTCATATAAACAATAACAGGTTTTGGTAAGAAAAAATATTCAGATTTGTCTTAGCTCAATCCTTTTCAGACATAGTATGCAACCAGTACAAATTCTACCCATTAGAAAAATACAACAACATATTTAAGCTGTTGGGATTCATCTCCCAGTGTCAGGCATATTAAATCATATTTGGAAATATTACAGCTAAAGATCTGTCAGTCTTCTCAACTTGCCACCCCCCTCACATTATCAAAGTGCTCTTGAGGGATTAAGATGAAAAGTATACCCACTCAAGTGTTTGGACAGTTAACACTCTAAAAACGAGGTGACTGAAACCTTCCAGTACATTTGATTGTCCTCAAGTTCTGTTGTAAACACAGGTCTAGGTCTAGTTGAGGTTTAGTGCTTTCTATTTGTATATTGTCTCACACAATGTAGTCTTGTTTCTCTTAAAAAGGACTCCTATGAACCAAGGCAAACAGTAATGAAGCAAAACCAACTAAGCCCTGAAAATGAAATACCAGCTGCAGAGAAAGTAAGTACTGGTAGAAAATTCATATTGTTAGCAAAATTAAGCTTAGCACATAGCTTTTTTTTTTTTTTTCTCAGGGCGTTTCTTCCTTTAGAGCAAGTAGAAACAGTTCTGTTTCAAGGTCATGATATTATACACAGGATAGGATTTTAGTAGGAGCATGACCACAAACTGGACCAGTACAGAAGATTTAAGACTTTGGGGATTTTGTTTTCAGTTTTATTTTAGATTTTGTTGTTGTTGTTGTTCACAGTCCTGTGAACATTTCTTCACCTCAGCTTTAGTAAATCTTTAATAAGAAACAAGCTAAGACAAGAAACTAATACTTCAACATAATTTGAAATATCTAAGCCATCCTAAAATATTTTATCATTTCATCTACGGTTTCTCTGTTTTCACATACCATTTATGTACCTGTATTTAAGTTAATCACACAGATTCTTATGTAACCAAATGTGCACATTTAAATTTTAACATTTCTCTCTGTGTATTGACAATACCTCATACACAGAATTTAGACACTCTCACATCTTTCCTTATAACATGACCTTATTAACATCATAAGTCTACCAACTATTTTCTACTAAATTCATTTTTGTATTATCCAGTATGTAATACCTTACATGTTTTGCTTTTCTGAACAGTATGACCTTTTATGAACAGTACAAACAATGTATATTTCCTGTGGCTTTACTACAGCTACAGCAACATTAATGTTGGCTTAAGCTAATTTAATCTCCTTCTCAGTGGCTTTTGTAGCCCACTCTAAGTTCTGAAGAGCATAGCTGTACTGCTACCAATGCCCAAGACTGGTTACAGAAAGGTCTGTCTACAATACACTGAAGGCAGCTTTCTCATTGTAGTTACAATCTGAGCCTTATGGAAATGCAGAAGGTGCATCAGAAATACTGCATTCAAGAAACTGCATCAGGACTCAATGCCTAGTTCTTCCATTAGACCATTATTTTCCTGTATAGATGTATTTCTGACTGAAAAATATTTCAAAGGAAGTCATGCAACATGTAAATTTATTAATCTTTATTGCTTTCAGTGATGAAGATATGTAAAACAACAAAAACAAACAAACAAACAAAGCAACTAGTTACAAATAGACAAAATAATTTACAATGTGGCAATCTGCGCTTAACTCTGAAGCTGTATAACTTCAGAACAAGGGTTTTACTAAAGACTAGTTTATAGTATGAAAAGTATTAAATACAAATTAATAGAGTTATTTTACTATGAACAACTGGTAATTAAATACAATCATCTTATTTTAATAAAATATATTTATGTTCAATAAAGGAGTATAGAGGTGAATAAAAAAAAATAGCAGCTACTTGTAGAATATTAAAAGTGTGAAGATTATCCATATAAGATCCTGACAATGTCACTGAATCAATTATCTTGGTATGTGACAAAATCTAAACACAAGCGCATGAGATACCGCACATCTGAGAAGAAACTCTCAGGCACTGGAAAAAGCAAAATGGTAACAAAATAATTCAGTCCCAGGGAGTCCGTAACTGTGTTTTCTCCATATAGTAGAATGCCCAGGATACGGTTGGCCTTCTGGGCTGCAAGCGCCCATTGCTGGCTCCTGTCCAGCTTTTCATCCACCAGTACCAGTAGTTCATCCACCAGTACCAGTACCAGTACTAGTAGTTCTAGCTATCTCTAAAATATCAATATGGATACAGATTAAGGTAGTCTCCAGTGACTCATATCCATTCAAAACTTTTCAGAATTTACTTTCAGAATTAAGACAACCTTAACAGTTACATGTATTTGAAGAAGCCTTCTGAGGAATTTTCAGATATAGGTTCCCTAAAAAACGTCCCGCAAAAAACATTTCAGCCAAGTTTCAGAAAACAAATTTTGCAAAATTTTCTGTCTGTTGCAGTGACAAAAAGAAAAGGCAATTGAACTAGCTCAAATTACAGAAAGTACAAGCATGGTACAGTTAATGAGACCATCATCAGACACTCTGCTGCTACTATTCAGTCAATTCATTAGGAACTTAAGCAGAAGATTGGTTTTCAGGAGCACAGTTCAGTAATACTCTAGAACAATGGTCTAGCAAGTTATTGTCTGAGAGGACAATTCTTTCTCCTTATCTATTCTATGGGGCTATTCACATATTCTGTTTTCACTATCTAAATGTATATAGTAGACTTCTGAGTTACAGTCGATGGAGAGAATAAAACACTTCTAAAGCGTGATTTATTTAATTTTAAAGAGTTATTAGAATAGATTCTATAATACATTCTCTACAATTGTCTATTTTTTCTCCATTGTCTTTAAAGGAAGCCCAGGTTGATTAGCTCAGTTGTGGATGTCTGCACTCCAGATGTCTATTTAAATTAATTTTAGTTATTGCATTTCTAAAGCTTACCATTTCCAATTCTCTCTTTCTCAAAGTCCCACTTCACAAAGTGTTTTAAAAAATCATGTTGCATTCCTAGAGATATTTCACTTGTCCTTTATTTTGTTTCTGAGTCTGCATACCACACACGCACCAGACTACTACATTGCTAAACATGTAGGTTCCAGAAGATCATCCTTGGTCTTCAAGGCCCAAAAAGGAGCAGAGGAGCTCATGTTCTCACTGCTTAGGGATAACTCCCTCTGGTGCAGCCTAGTGAGAGCCATGTGTGTAGCACTTGGTCCTGGGTCATCTCATGAATGCCTGGTGAGTTTACATGCTACCATGCTTATGTGCTCCCTTCCTCCTTCTGATTTAGTGGTGAAGGTATGAAGATATTAGTAATAGAGACATTGGTGTGTACAGATAGAAATACAAGATATTTACCTTGAGACTGCTTTGGTTTAGAACAAGTCATGACTCATTTAGATGTGCACTGTCCTTCAGAGAGCATGTCATTCAGTCCCCGTCTGTGGAAGCAACATCCACAAGGGCTCTCTTATCACCTTTACCTACCACTATCCACTGCTCTTTCTAGCCTCATTTTGAACTGATGTCTGAAAGGTATAAATGTCTTCTTCATGACACCATCCTTTTCCTATTAAGAAATTGTGTTTGCTTACATCAAGGAGAAGTTATTCCTGGGCCTATGACATTTATCTCTAAACAGAAAAATATTCAAATAGTTCAAAATGTTTATATGCTTTGATCCTTCAGAGTCCAAGACATACATATTCCCATGACTGATCATATTCCTGTCAGTGTAAGGTCTCAGACTATATCTGTGCAGTGTAAATATTTTAAAATTATACTCTAAATGAAGTTTTATGAAACATTCTGCTCTCTTTAGCTCATCTGGAGACATTTGTGCATAATTCTAAGCACTCAGTGTTTAGGAACGAATCATAGCTCCAAATGTTCTCATTCAACTCAGAAATCTCAAAATACTTGTTCTAGACATGGACTTGAGAGGAATATTAGGCAGGATTTTGATATTAGATGTCTCTGTAGCATCCTAGAAGATCATGAGAATAATTGCTTTATTTCCTCACTGTCAACACATGCCTATTACGAGAAGATCTGATTTTCTTCCTTAGGTGGAGCAAATAGCTGAGTGTCTGAATCACAGTCCTAGTGCCTAAGAATTTAAAAACAGCCCACAGGATCTGGTGCAACACAGTCCAAAAGTCAGAACCTGAAGCCCTGCCTAACTATTATTGAAGTTTGACTCACTCACTGAAAACAGTGTGAATAATGACATAATCATCTCACCTAAAATTATACTTTCTATGATTAGAGCCTACTATCTGCATCATTGACCTGGTTTTGGCTGGGATAGAGTTAATTTTCTTCCTAGTAGCTGGTACAGTGCTGTGGTTTGGAATTACCATCAGAACAATGTTGGTAACACACTGATGTTTTAGTTGTTGCTAGGTAGTGCTTACACTAGTCAAGGACTTTTCAGCTTCCCATGCTCAACTGACTGAGAAGGCTGGAGGTGCACAAGAAGCTGGGAGGGGGCAGAGCCAGGACAGCTGACCCAAACTGGCCAAAGGGATATTCCATACCATGTGATGTCATGCTCAGTACATAAACTGGGGGGAGTTAGCTG
>NW_008825619.1:2115288-2123847 GCF_000699105.1 Pygoscelis adeliae | reverse complement strand
GGCGACATGGCACCCCAGAAAGAATTGAGTCAGACAACGGGACTCATTTCCGAAACAACCTCATAGACACCTGGGCCAAAGCGCACGGCATTGAGTGGGTGTATCACATCCCCTATCATGCACCAGTCTTTGGGAAAATCGAAGGATACAATGGTCTGTTAAAGACTACACTGAGGACAATGGGTGCTGGGACATTCAACCATTGGGACACACATTTAGCAAAGGCCACCTGGTTAGTCAACACTAGGGGATCTGCCAATCGGGCTGGCCCTGCTCAGAACTTTTACGTACTGTAGAAGGGAATAAAGTCCCTGTAGTGCACATAAAAAGTATGCTGGGGAAGACAGTCTGGGTTATTCCTTCCTTGGGCAAAGGCAAACCGATCTGTGGGATTGCTTTTGCTGAAGGACCTGGGTGCACTTGGTGGGTGATGCGGGATGATGGGGAATTCCAGTGTATACCTCAAGGGGATTTGATTTTGGGTGAGAATAGCCAATGATTTGAACTGTATGATGTTAATTGCTATATAACATTTTATATCTTCACTTCTATGGTGGCTATATGCTATAGCAATGGTATTACATTAAGAATGCATGCAAAAAGAACAATAGCATACACAATCTCTCCTGCCCTGAAGGACTGTTAGGACAGATGTAGCCCAACGTCATGGACTCATTGAACTCAATGAAAATTTTATAGGGATGGCCCATAGACAAAGGGAATTATATCTGTGTGTATATATCAAAAGACAGGAAAAGTGGTGATTGATTGGAATGTACTGAAAAGTGTGGGGACGTGGGCATGACGTAGATGGTATAGAATAAGGGGTGGATATTGTCCTGGTTTCGGCTGGGATAGAGTTAATTTTTTTCCTAGCAGCTGGTATAGTGCTCTGTTTTTCGATTTAGTATGAGAAGAATTTTGATAACACACTAATGTTTTAGTTGTTGCTAAGTAGTACTTACACTAGTCAAGGACTTTTCAGTCTCTTATGTTCTGCCAACAAGAAGCTGGGAGGGGGCACAGCCAGGACAGCTGACCCCAACTGGCCAAAGGGATATTCCGTACCTTATGATGTTATGCACAGTACATAAGCTGGGGGGAGTTAGCTGGGGGAGGGGTGACTGCTGCTGGGGAACTGGCTGGTAATCAGTTGGCGGGTGGTGAGTAATTGCATTGTGCATCACTTTTTTTGTATATTTTATCATTAGTAGTAGTAGTAGTATTTTCCTTTTGTGTCCTATTTAACTGTCTTTGGTCCTCTCCCCCATCCCACTGCGGGCAGGGGCAGTGAGAGAATGGCTGTGTGGTGTCCACCTGCCTGCTGGGTTAAACCACAACAGTCCTTAAAGGTATTCTTTCTTATACTAGTTTTTTTCTAAACACCCCCCCCCCCATTATTCTAAATTTTGTCTTCTGCCTACCTTAACCATTCTAAAAGAAGTTTTGTCTACCACACTCAGATGGCCTGTTCCTACTCATCTTTCATAAATAACTTGACACATTCTGTCTTATAAGTAGTTTACATACCTGGAAGTGATTAACTTAAAAATGCTGTGTAATTGAAGATGCCTCATTTAGATTATTTTCCTTTTTCTTTTTTTTTCAGACAAATGCTTTATGTAGCAGAGTACAAAAGTATAAATGGAAAACCCAGTACTTGTACATCTTTGTCTGTGGTTTCTATTTCTGACATACTAATCTTTGTAGTTTAAAAAAAATGAAATATCACATCTAGAAATATGTGTCTGGCTTCTGAGACTGTGTCCTCTGACTGTCAATTTTCTGTTTTATAAGGCATGTAATGCCCTTGCTCAGAAGGGTGCTCATGTCAGTCTAGGCTGACCTCTTTTTTTCATTTGTCAATAACTTGCCAATGGCTTAGTGTGCACCTGCTAAATGAGTTTCCTTTCAGAGAAGTTTGAAGAGGAGTGAAGTTGCCAGATGGCCATTTAACTTAAAAGCTGTCTCTGACTGAGGCCAAAAACAACTGGCAAAACAAAGAGAGGAGCTGTCCACACTGAATACACAAGCAGATGCAGGACAAGCACAACAAGAGCTCTTTCCAAAAGGAAAACACGCAGGTCAGATATGAGAAAAATGGGGGCTAGAACAATTAGTGCTGTATAACAATGGGACCTATTATGACAGCTCTATCAGACATGGCAGTTTCTACCTCCTGTCCTGTCTGACTATTGTATTATGTGCACTTCTTACTTAAATTATAGCTTACTGGAGTTCGAGATTTGATACACATTTTCTTCACCAGTTAGTTGGTGGCTATATGAGATTAGAACAAACATGTCTATAAACTTGGGTTGTTAGAGCTCTTGAACTGTACCAGTGTGTGTGGTACTGGGAAGATGAGACTCATGGCAGCATAGTACAGTTAGACCTGATTATTCACCAAATCAGTTAACAATCCTGTTTCAGTGAGGAAGACCCACAGAGCGGTGTTCATAGTACTCTCAGTGCTAAGGGTCTTGTCAGTTCTTCTGTGTACAGAAGTTGGACAAGATGTGAATACTTGAGGTACTTTTTAAGACTGTATTTTAGTTGAGAATGAGGAAGTATTTTAAAACATAAAGTTCCAGTCTATTCAAGTGTCTTATGAGCATTGAAGAACCTAACCTCCAAATTAATAAAGGTGTATTATTTTTATTTCAAAGAAGTATACGTTCTCTCCTTCCATTTTCTGATCTTTTCATGACTTAAAAGGCCTAAAATCTTAAATTTCCAATAAGACAAGTTTTCTTAGTTCAGGTTCCAGGATCACAACCATGCCCTTCCTTAGCTGTTGGTAGCTGTTGTGAAGTTACACATTTTTCAAGATTCCAGAACATGCTACAAGATTTCCATATAAATAAACTCTGGGTTACAAGTAAAAAAAATATCAGCTGCAATGCAAGTTATATGCTTATTTGATAGTATAAAGCAATGTTTAATAGGTTGCTCTAGTAACCATCCTTCCTCAAGAGCCATTGGCTTGCTTCTTGTCTTACAAAAACCTCCTCAGGTCTCATTTTATACATATTGTAAAAGATGGAGCTAGACTCATGAAAACTTTATATCTTCCATAGATGGCAGCTTATTTAGCTTCGCAATAGTATAACCAGAGGCTTCTTCCGTCCCCAGAGTAGTTCATTACTGGAAAGAACAAAATTATCACAGCCACCAATACTCTTGGTTTTGGTGTGGAAGGAGGGAAATCAATTTAGTCTATTTTCATTGACATAGAAAAATGATTAGAAGATAAAAAAGAAAACTGAAGACAGCTATATTTTTTCCTGGTTATTTTCTTTTCATTTCTGTCAAACTTTTTCAATACAAATAGAAATCAGTTTTATGAAGAAAATAAGATGAATTATTTCAAAGTAAGTAGCAGGTATGTTTATTTCTTTGTTATTTATATAAAAAGACAATTTAAATTATTAATCATACTGTGGCGTATCACTAGTCATTTACAATTTTATGTCTTATGTAATGGTGCCACAGACTAGTTAAGAAACAGTGAAAACATAATCAGTTATATAACTTAAAATAAAACAAACCCAACTTCTATTCAATGCAAAAATTTTCAGAACAGAAGATATTTCTTAATGATACAAATTTCTTTGTATCATTACAAAGGATATCATTACAGGAATTACTGTAAAGGTTATCTTTTGAAATGAGAACCGCTGAATTTTTCTTGCAGAATTCTGAGTTTTCACCAGCTTTGAATTTAATCCTCCAAGTTGAATCAAGAAGCATGACAGCAACCCACAAAAGCTGTTGGAAAGTGAAGCAATTCAAATAACATGCAAAACAACTCATCACATTTTGTCATCTCTTGCATCTCAGTTACATCAGTCTTATACCATAGTGGAGAAAGGAGTGGGATAGCAGTGACCATGAAGAGAGACAATTAAGGGGATGAGATATCTAGTTGTTAAAAACATGCAGTCCTCATAACTTTCCTAAAGACTTTCCTTAAAAAAGGCTTTAATCTTATTACTTCCCTCAAAGGCTTAGAAAGGCAGGAAAACTCTGATAAGAATAGACAAAGAAATAGTAGTACTTAATTTGTACTTGGTGCTGAAAATCTCCAAAGTGCCCTACAAACATTGATTAATCATCACAAGATCATTTGTGAAGGAGAGATGAATGTTTCTATGCTAATAAAACAGTTAAAAAAATACTCCCCAATTTTAAATGTCTTGACTCAGGGTGAAAGAAAAATATAGTCAGAGAATTCAGAGGTTAAAGATTCATAGGTCTTCACTCACATCCTGTGCTTAAGCTAAGTTCAGGATTGAAAGTACCTTGTAATTAGCAGAAAAAGAGAAAACTAATTACATTGCTGAGAAAACTAATTACATACAATACATTGTATTGTCACAGAAACTTACAATTAAACAGTTTGAAAACCTCCATATGATAAATTTATAAGAAATCTGTTTCTATTTATTTATTTATTTACATTCAGGAAAAGTAAGGCTCCAATTCCCCTCTGCACAGAGCAGAAGATTCTAGCAGCTAGAAAGTTGATATGTCTGGTTAATATCTTACCTCCTTTTCCTCTGGAGAATGCCAAGGAGTTACCACATGCAAGCCCCCAGGTTAGGAAATTGGCTGTTGGGTACAATTCAAGGAATCTGTGAAGCTGCTCTAAAACACTATGGGTGTCACCCCCATTTATCTACACCCGCTGCCTATGCTGGTTGTCAAAATAATTTAAATTTTTATATCAGGCTGCCTTTTTGTTATGGAAATTGTTTCATCCCAAGGGACGAGGTGTCCTTAATACTGAGATACTCTGTCACCTATGTGGCATGACTGCTTGCCACAGAAATCAAAAGGAGACAAAGTAGACCTTGCACAGTAAAAAAGGACCTTCAGTCAGACCTTTTAGGAAGCTCCATTGGACCACAGGAGATTCTGCTGAGACAGTCTCTCACCTTTCCCTAAAACAGAGACATCTCCTCTTGCAGCTGCATGCAGATCTGTACTTTTAACACTACAAGAGAAAAGATGTTTTTCACACAAAAAAAAAAAAGAGGGGGGGGGGGGGAAATAAGAAAAAAAGATATTTTAAAGAATTAGGATGCGTCTACATGGAAGGGAAATCTTAGACTTTCTTTGTCAACTTCACAACTGAAGACTCAGAGAGGTGGCAACTATGCATTTTATATCTACAGGTTACCTCATCTGTGAAGGGTGATTATTACTGCTTTTTGTGGTGCTTTTGAGTTACTAAAGTCTTTCTCTGAAGTGAAAGAGAAATAATCATCACCCTTCACTGAAGAAATTTTAGTTATTCTGCAAGAAACCATGTCTTCATAAAAGCCCACATTTTAAGACTGAATTAGGACGCACATTAGCTTCAGTCAGTCAGCTTTTATTTCTGCTTGCTAGCACTAAGGAGGAATGCTAACCTTTACCTCTCCCACAGAAGGAGGCCAAGCTCTCTGGCAGAAGGTCCTATGGAACATCAGGAACGTACATGTCACAGGGAATAGCAACCCACAAGCTCTGTGGAGCTCAAACTTTTCCATTAGCTGAAAGTATTTGAAACTTTAAATGTTTCTTCAGATTAAAAATAGTAACCATTTTTTCAAAATTTTTCAAATATATTGGCCCTTCCCCCATGTCTCGGAGACACAAGTTTCCATTTAAAATTTGCATATTAAAGTTATATGATTCCTGTGATGCTTCTAAAAACTTTTTTTTTATAAAACACATGATTTTCAAGACTATGTGTATTTTTTAATAACTGACCTTGGAAAAACCAGTGTGCAGCTATAATTTAACTTCTTCACATCCACTCAAGTACACACTAACTTTCTGGGCTACATTTCTAAGGAGTGTTACGTGCATTGTTAAAGGTGCCTGGATTGCATAAGCATATGAAGTTCTGCATGGTATTATTTTGTACTTCTGAAGTACTACTGGCACTGAATGTTGTATTAATACATTAACCCACTGAGTATCATATTGCCCCTGACTCAAGAGATTGCATTTATACATTTCTAATTTGAAAATGGATGTAAGCTATAAAAATCAGAGTAGGCTTTCAAGACTCTAATCCCTCAAAGGGGGATGGTAACACTATGCCTCACGCAGTGCAAGTAGTATTTGCTTTGAGTATTTTACTCTTTATACATGAAATAGAATTGTATTAACTTCACTGAATTTAGGGTCTATCTTCCCCAACACTTAACACTTAATTCTTGTGTCTTCACTCTGTAAGTCTTATCTGGATGATGTCACATTTCTACTCTTATTTTAGTTAATCATTTGCTGTTTTAAACATTTAACAGCTCTAAATGCGCTTAGGAGTATGGAGTTATGTTTTCAGGATCTTAAGCTTTTGCCATGCTGCCCACTGAAAATGTGGGCACTGATTCATAAGCTTTGCAATCTGGTCCTTCCTATAGGTTACACTCAGTGATTTGCCCTGAAATCTGCATACTGCAGAACACAATGTTATTGCAAAAATTTCCATTTGTATTCGTTTGAAAACCATAACAATCTATCATATTTGTGGTAAAGCTTCCCTTTCTTTGGCACTTAGAAAGCAGTGAAATATATTGGATATATTCACAGGCAACTTCACTGCTATGGAGCTGCTCCTGAAAGCTGCCCACTTGAAGTAGCCCAGGTTGGATTGCCTTAACACTGCAGGCCCTGAAGTAAGCTCCAGAGACCCCCAGGGTTTCCTTGCTGCACATAACAACATGTGTCTGGTCCCACCAGCTACCCCAAAGCCTCTGACATGCCCAGGAAAAGCCCTGCCAGTCATCATTCACTCTGAGCTCATTTTCCCATATCCCATAAACCCATCATATAGCTCCAGGTGAAAGGCCCTTGAACGGCCACCCGTGGTCTGCAAAATGACCCTATTGCAATGAGATCAAGTGAAAAAAATTATAGCTCAGCAACTTGAGGGAGAATGAAAGAAGGAAGACAGAGCAGAAGGAGAGACAGGTTTCATAAAGCTGTTACCCTTTCCAAGTTAGCACATAATGACCTCACTACTTATAGAAGGTCACTAGGAAAGATACTGATTTTCACCTACCTAAATGCAGCTTGAAAAGCTAATGAAAGTAGAGGCTAAGCCTTAATTCGTTCATATAAAAAATTTGAATCTCTGATCTCACTATTGCTTAGAACAAAGAAATAGTCATAATAAAAAGCAATCTGAACCTTTCCACTCCAGCCATATCTAAAATGTCAGAGTATGTTTTCCATAATGCCATACCATATATACTATATGTACCATGCTATGATGTGGTGGGTTGACCTTGGCTAGCCACCAGGTACTCACCAAGCCGCTCTCTCACTCCCCCTCCCCAGCAGGACAGGGGGATAAAATAAGATTAAGAGCTTGTGGGTGGAAATAAGGACAGGGAGATCACTCACTAATTACTATCTCAGGCAAAACACACTCATCTTTGGGGAAATTAGTTTAATTTATTGGCAATTAAAAATGGAGTAGGATAGTAAGAAACAAAACCAAAACTAAAAATACCTCTTCCTCCCCACCCCACCTCCTTCTTCCAGGCTCAACTTCATTCCTGACTCTTCTACCTTCTCCCTGCCAAGTGGCACAGGGGAGATGGGGAATGGGGGTTGCGGTCAGTACGTAACACTTTGTCTGTGACGCTCCTTCCTCTTCACACTCTTCCCCTATGCCAGCTTGGGGTCCCTCCCATGGGAGACAGTCCTTCATGAACTGCTCCAATGTGGGTCCACAGGCTGCAGTTATTCAAGGACTGCTCCAGCATGGGTCTTTTCCTCTTAGTACAGTCCTTCAGGAGCGGACTGCTCCAGTGTGGGTCCACTACAGGGTTACAGGTCCTGCCAGAAAACCTTCTCCTGTGTGGACTCCTCTCCACAGGCCCCTGTTCTGGCATGGGCTCTCCATGGACTGCAGTGTATACCCACCTGCTCTGGTGTTCTCCACAGTCTGCAGTGTAGATATCTGCTCCACTATGGTCTTCTCCACGGGCTGCAGGGGACTCTCTGCTCCAGTGCCTGGAGCACCTCCTCCCCCTTCTTCTTCACTGACCTGGTTTTCTTCAGGGCTATTTCTCTCACATATTCTCACTCCTCTCTCCCAGCTGCTGCACAGCATTTTTTACACTTCTGTAAATACGTTGTCACAGAGGCACCACCAGACTTGCTGATGGTCTCAGTTTTGGGCAGCAGCAGGTCTGTTTTGGAGCCAGCTGAAACTGGCCTTGTCCAACATGAGGGCAGCTCCTGATCTTTTCTCACAGAAGCCACCTCTGCAGCCTCCCCACTACCAAAACCTTGTCATGTGAACCTAATACACACCAATAGAAGAAAAGTGCCCCATCTACATGTCTTTTAAACACGTCCAGGGATGGTGACTCAACCACTTCCCTGGGCAGCCTGTTCCAATGTTTAACCACTCTTTCAGTAAAGAAATTTTTCCTCACATCCAATCTAAACCTCCCCTGGCGCAACTTGAGGCCATTTCCTCTCCTTCTATCGCTAGTTACTTGGGAGAAGAGACCGACACCCACCTCGCTACAACCTCCTTGCAGGGAG
>NW_008825619.1:2090625-2114804 GCF_000699105.1 Pygoscelis adeliae | reverse complement strand
CCGCCCAACTTGGTGTCATCTGCAAACTTACTGAGGGTGTACTTGATCCCCTTGTCCAGATCATTGATAAAGATATTGAACAAGACCTGCCCCAAAACTGAGCCCTGGGGAACACCGCTCGTGACCAGCTGCCAACTGGATTTAACTCCATTCACCACATAAATCAACCTCCACCCTCTTAAAAAATGTTCTACAGTCTTCAGAACTGAAACTAGGGCTTTCTTTTTGTTAGATAAGGATAAAAACAATAATATATTTTTATTATAAAATTTATTGCATTATGTGTCCAGATCAGAAGAACCTTAGAACTCACGCCTTTCAGATAATTCATAATGACTAATAAGAAATGACACCTGATACATCCATGGTTCACCTTTTGCCATTTTGCTACCTCTGCTAGCTAGTAAAATGTACTTTGTGCAAGGGGACTAAATTTGTTTGGTCTCTAAAAGAAATTACTACTTAACACATTTGTTAATTATTAAATATTGGTCAACAGGTGTACATCACCAGCAACATACTGTGCAATTTTCTTTGCAAACAGAAGTGAAGGAAAATATGTTTATATTTAGAAATAAAAGGCCTTTCTGTAAATAGGAGAATACTCAAGTTATTCAAATGAAATACACTGAAGAGTTGAAATATCTTAGCATATGCAATATAAGATTTACATACAGAGGGGAACTTTCCACGGCCAAAATTCTGACTTTGAAAAATATCATGTAGAACAATAAAGAGAAAATCCAGAGCTCAATATTTTTGTCAGGCCTTTTCACTAGGGTCATGCCACTCTAAAGGAGCAAAATGCCTTTCTCAAAACCTTTCTTTTTCAGTAGTTTTTAGTAACTGCTGCATAACATTTGGATCTTATTAGAAAACAAGTCAAAAAATATTGTCAGAGGTGTACAGTGGTTACCAAATTGTGTTCTAAACAACAGAAAAAGAAAATGCTGCAGAAAATAAGTGCAACATATGAACACAAATGACCTAGTTGAGAATTAAATGCACAAATCTCTATTTTAACTCTTCCATTTTTTTTTTTTTAACAGAATAAGAGAAATAATCAGTTAAAGATGAGTCAGGAGCAAAGATAACTTGTTTCTCAGTATGTCAGGGAAAAACTTTATAAATATAAGGTACTGCAACAACAGAACAAAAAATAGAAAGGCTCTGAAATCACTGTCTTTGGAGTTGCTTATGCCAGACAAGAAACCCCATCAGAGAAATCAATCCCCTAGCAATTCAGAAGGATTCACTAAAAAAACAACCCACTATAAATCTTTTTAACCTGAATATTCTGTGACTAGAAAAATCTCAGAAGTTAAAATTATATACTGAAAAATAGGAGCTATACACACAGTTAGACAAATCTGGTTTTCTAATTTTCTCAGTTTTGAAGTAAGTTCTGATTAAGGAAAGCTTAAGTTAACAGTAAACTCCTTTGACTTATTTCTTTCAGTCCTGCACAGAGTCCTGATCAGACAAAACATGCAAAAAGATATTTTGCCCTCATGATCTGGAAATAAATTGAACTTTAATGAAGATTAAAATTACAGATTAATGGAATCTTTTACAAGTTCAGTTTCATCCTTATTTCCCATTTTACTTACATGAGACAAAAATAGCACAAAAATGTATTTGGCTGTTACTAGTATTTTGGCTTAACTGAGCAATAAAAGTCTGACAGCTATAAAAGAGGTGTGAATATTCTGGATAAATACCATAGCTTGTTTTATAACTGCATTACTCCTCCCTGTGCAGGTAAAAATTCTACTGACTTCAGCACAGCTACGGTAGTGCAGACATGGGCTAAAACAATCAGTCCATTGAAGGTTTGACTACTTATGCAACTAGACGATTTTACAGCTTTCCATTCACCAGTTACAAATACATTTAAAGCCTAAATCTGCAAATATGAATGGCCTTATTAATCTGAGCTTTCATTTCTGACTAAAATAGATTAGCCACACAGAAAAATATGGTGCCAGGACCTTTGACTAATGTTTTCCAAACCTAATTTCTTTCAGCAAAATAAAAGCAGTGCTTCATTACAAGGAAAACCACTTTGACCAGTGGTGTGGATTACAAAGGATGGACTAGGAAGGAGCTAGGAAAAAGAGAAATGTTTCAGAATAGACTCTCCTGTTCTTCCTCAAGATGTCTGATTCATGCTGACCAGTCAAAACAATACAGTAATTGTACACTTTTGGCTTCCATTTCATAGCCATTTCATTATTCAGGGCTGGAGGATGAGGAGAGGCACAGCTTCTTGCTAGTTTGTGATCCCCCATCACGTTATAGGGCCATGACCTGAAGATACCGGTGGTGTGACTGACTATCTATTTGGGTTAAGAATTCCCCTCCCCGCCCCGCCCCCCGGGAATCAAACTGGTAAAACCTCTATAGTTTGTCTGTCTTTTTTCAACTCAATTTCAGCACTGTTTAGTCAATTAGGATTAAAATTAGATAGGCTTGTTAGTTCTTTATAATGTGTATTTAATGCTCAGTGTGGGCAAAGAAGCCAGGTCATACAAATATAAGAGCCATGAGGTATCAGCGTATCATAGAAATGATACAGCTAGAGCCTGATAATCCCCCATAATGCATTTAAATGCCTTGTATGTGAAGGAGAGAAGAAGGAAGAGCAGATCATTCTCTTCTTCATTGTTGAGTGCCATACGATCATTTTATTAATTACCTCTCTGTCTATATTAATTTCCATACATGTCTTGATGCTTGCCTTTCAATTTCTGATTCTTGGAAACAGGTTATTGACTTCAGTCAAAAATGCACAAATAGAACATGAAGACCAAAAGAGTAGAAACAACAATCACTAGTGAGAATGTGTTACACTGCAAAGCCCTTTCTATTGCAACATGACATGCTCTTAAGGTACCTCTAGGCCATCCCAGTCCCAGTCTCATTTCAGACTACAGAACATATTACTGCAGATTGCACTTGCATGTGCACACTCTCCTAAGTTCTTCTACCTGTCTGCTTCATGCACTACTGCCTTCACCGTGTTGTAGTTTCAAAATAACTCATAGCAGAGGCGACGCTTATTGCATTTTTATGCTGTAATAGACTTAATTTTTGTAAGTTTGGATGAAGGATGAAGAATTAGCACACATTGTTTAAAATACAATTACAACACTCATGGAACAGGCATTCCCGCTTACTTGAAGCAGCAAGGTTTATTCACCTAGAAAGTATTTTTATTACAAATACTGTCTCCTTCCTTCTCTAGTTACTATGACCATGCACACTTACTGCAGCCAACACATGCACACTTACTGCAACTGGCTGAGAAACAGTTCTGACACAGTGCAGTTCTGACACAGAATACTGAGAAATAACCCTGCCTTTCTTACGGGATTTTAATCCCCAGCTGTCACAATGACAGTGACAAATGCCATGGCTTAGTGGAATGGATTAAAAAAATGACTTTTTTTGAGTTCTTTGCACAGAGATGTTTCACTATTTTGATATTTATAAAATGTCATTAAACAATGCTGAGTCTCTGCATGGATTGATCTTTTAAATTTAATAAGCAGCACAAAATATCATTCTTTCCTCATTATTTAGGGTTTTTATTTTACACTATATTTCCATGATTTTGGAACTCTGAGACTGCAAAGAATCCAATTACTCAAAATTATTGCTCAGTTAACTAGATCTACTGTACTGCAAATATAACATAATGTATAATACACATTCAGATGTGTGTAATCCCTCTTCAGTAAGAAATTGTTTAAACTATTATGAATATATTGTTGAGTATAATCTTAATTTAACTAACAGCTGTAAGGCAGTACTTCTTCATTCTTTTCCCCGTCTCTCTCTAGCTCAAACATTAAAGTTCTCTACCGTATTTATCTCAGAAATACATTTCAGAGAATTATTTTTGTGGTGTTTTCCTATTTTTCAGCTAAACAATAAAAATACGCTCTTGTGTTTCAAAACAGGACTAGGGCTCACAAATCTCTTTCTTGACTTTTCACTTTGACAACTTGATCAGGAAACTTAAACTTCTCAAATCTTTGGTCCTGAAAGTTCATATAATACAAATTATATGCTCTGTTTTATAGTCTTGTTTTAAGCTTGTAACTTTTACTTCCTAAGGAACTCATTGATGTAAACTTTTTTGTCAAAAAAGAGAAAGTTATTAATGGCAATAAAATAATAAACTAAAATAAAAAAGAATTCAAAGTTAATCAGAAAATTTGAAGGTTTTATTAAATCTGAAAAAACAGGAAAAAGTACACATTTTCAACATAGGGCACAACTTTTTCATCAAAATATTAATAAGAATGACTCAAACATACTTGTTGTACATATTTATAACAGAAATAAATAAGAAGTTCAAATATCTAAATCAGATGCCATTCTTCTCATATATGTAAATTCCCCAGCCTCCTATTTCATCCTTGCAGTGACTATTTTAAATTAATGTAATCTGATCTTTCGGATAGTAAGGGTCCCAAGCTGCTGCTCTGTTCATACCATGTTTTCCAACACCTCTTCGCCTTTTGATTCTTGTTTCATTCCCAGAGGTAGCTCCACTTCTGTGCTTTTGTAAATATTTGAGCTGAACATTTCTACACAAATTTGTGTAACTACAAAATGTGTTATTTTCCAAGTGAAAGTGACAAAATTGTGTATGTTGAATGTGGTATATGATATAGATATAAGGCAGGCGAGTACAACTGTGAAAGGACATTTAGCTCCTGCTTTCAGCACAGCAATAACCAAACTTTCTCTGAATCAGATAGTAGTTTTACAGTAAAACCTATTTGAACTGGTTTTAGCAAAATGTATCTAAGAAATGAGCTTGCTGTTAAACACAAAGGTGTTTTAAGTTTTTGTAGTGAAGAACTTTTAATTATTTGAGTCGTACTCGGTTGGTTATGTGAAGCAAACTTGTTTTCTGGCTTGTGATAAAAGAATGTAGTGCTATTAGCTTAAACAAAGATTATATTAATATTGCTTAAACAGAGATTATATTAATATTGCCTTGCTATTTGGCTCACTAACCCTAGGTCCATGAAATACTATTAGTTGTACAACTCTTTTTTAATAGAAATTAGGATAATTATATTTGAAATAAATACCAGCTCAAGAACAAAAGAATAAAAGATCACAATCTAGTGCTGGGAAAATGGTTTCTCAAAAAAAAAAAGAAAAAAGTAGTCTTGCATTTAAATGAAAGTAATACAAAATATAAAAAATCATTTCTTTTTCTGTGGAAGAGCATTCCCTTGCACACTGTGTTTATACCAAAACTAAGCTAATACTTAATTTTCATACTAAAGAAAAATATAGCCTCAAGTAGTTAAAATAATAATTTTACTATGAATCTGTGTGTGTGTTCCCATCTCACCTGAGTTCAGTTGTTTGTCAGGGAGGAAAGAGACACAATTATGTATACACTGTTATCTAGCATTATGTTTGACTCATTAGCATACTCTACCTGAGCTCCAGACTGTGCACCAAAAAGGTGCAGGTGCCCTGTAAATCCTGTTTTATATCTGTCAGTCCCATCCTGAAGTCTTTGGTACCAACACTAAGTGCACAGGCTTAGGCTACAGAATCACTTCTTCAGATGTCTGCATCATAGGGACAGGATTCAACTTGAGAACAGACACCCTAATTTAAGCATGTGTCGGAAGGTATCAACAGATGAGCCAAGCATCTAAGATCTGTATCAATAGAGATGTAGTCTATGTAATCTACAGAGCTATCAGAAAACATTAAAACAGTTAGCTACTACTCAATTTGACCTCCTAAACATAGGCTTTTAGTAATATTTGAAGTGACGTAATGTATCCTGTCTGACCTTGGTTTCACTGGTCTCCCATAGATCCTGTGTTACTTTTGCTATACTGACATCCTGGATACAACATGGTATCACAAATATCATTAGATTCTTCTGCTTAGGGAGTTGAACCAAACTTTGTAAGTTTGTTAAGGTAATCTATCTAGATTGATAGCATGAGCATCGTGCCGTTTAACCTGTGGATTCTTAATTCTACTCTTCCTCTTTTGAACAGTTAAGCAAAGAAAGGATATGTTTTATAAAATGAGTTATTACTTCAGGTGAGATAACTTTGCAGCGTCTTAATATACAAATATCATCTCTTACATGCTTGAGAATACTGAAGGACAGCTTACAGAAGCTTTGAGCTTGTATTTACTGTATACATTACTGGTTGTTAATAAACTGTCCAAGACATTATTCAGTCATCATTGAAATATTAAATTCACTGCTGTACCAAAAATATTTCTGATTCATTCCATGCAAACTCTTTTTCCAATTTGTATAGACTAAGGTTTCCATCTCACAATGGACCTATTTAGAAATTGTTACCAGTAGTCACATTGTCTATATGTTGGTTCCTTTCAGCCAACCAAGTTGAAATTTCTGTTAATTAGCTGGATGGGATTGACTGTGGCTTTCAGTTTTATCTGTTTAAAAAATTCTTTTTCTCATGAAGAGCTAAGAAGCTTTACAGTGATGTTCAGCAAGGCTTACAAAATCTTCAAATGACTAGCACAGATGCAACCCCTTTAGAAAACTCAAAGGACACAGCGAAGCTCAAAATCTCCTGACTCCTAGCAGCTGCTCTTTAGAAAGTATGAAAATTTCATTGCTGGACACCACAGAGATCATAAGCTCCAAAAACTCTAGCTATGGTTTAAAGAACTTAAGTCTCTATAGGCAGTGTGGGCAGAGCAAGTAAACTTTGTAGGCTAAATATCTGTGATTTAAGGGACTTTACATTTTTAGCCACACTTGACTGAAAACCTCCATAAGATACATCATTTAAATAGCTTAAAGCTTTTTGGGAAATTCCACAGCCCAAACACATTTGTTTTCAAGGAGCTACAGGTGATGAACAGGAACTGTAGTTTCGCCATTTGAAGTGTTCAGTGGCAACACTTTGTCACGGTGCCTACCGCTTGGCTTCTCACTCCCACGCTGTTGTGTGACACCTCCCAGTTGTGCCAAAGCAACTGCTTCTGAGTTAACTCAGTCAGATGTAGTTTTCATCTACAATTAAACTCTGACTTAAACTCCGTTAACTCAGAGTTAACTTCTGTTAACTGAAATCTTACAGGAATAAAATGTTTTGAATAAATTTATTTTCCTTTAATAGACAGTAAGTAGCTTGAACTCTTACTGTTGTCATAACAAGTAGCTTCCCTCCATAACAAACTCTATTGTTATAAACCCAGTTATTAAAAAGAGAAATGTTATCACTTACTACACAGGTAAAATGCAAATTGGTTTTCAGAGCAGTTAAAATACAGAAAGAACGGGAAATCCATTGGGAAAGAAAAAAAAAACAACAAAAAACAAATGAACTTTGAAGAATCAATGAGAGGAAAATGGGAATCTAAACATCTTAAAACTTGGTTCTGGCACTGAGCATGCAAGATAACAGTATTAGTTAACACATTTCCTGTAATAATATACATTATTCTTTGCCATAGTGTTCTAAGAAATATGTCATTACTGCAGGTAATACTGTAGAATTTCAGGATGATCCACTACATTGTTGAGATCCTTGAAGACTGGGGAAGCACTATAAAATAATGAGTAGTAAAGAAGTGCTGACTTTTAAAAGTGTTGAAATCAATGCATGTCCTGCAACCACCTCCAACTGTCTTGGCAGTTGGACTAGATGTTCATTGTAGGTCCCTTCCAGCTGGAACTATTCTATTCTAACCCTAATTTGTCCTTCGCTAAAAAGAGTACTTGTCAGAAGAGCAAATTAGGCTTTGTGATCAAGACATGGTCTTTAAGATAATTTGCATACACTGTGCATTATCTCTCTCCCTCACTCTTCATTGTATTTATGTGTCCTCTACATGACTTTGCATAAATCTACTAGACAGTAGCTGCTAGACTATACAGAAGAGTATGAGAAAAGATAACGCCCTAAACACTGAAGACCAGACACAGCATCTTAGACCTGCACACAGAGGGTACTGCTTCTAGGTGGGCAGCAAACAGCCAGCAGCAGGGCTGAGGAGCAGCATGCCCAAAGTGCACAGGTGTCACAGATGGAGTGAGACTGCACTTCACTCATAAGAAAGAAGCAACAATACTTTATTGATAGAAAACAGTGAGTTAAAGCATGAATTAACAAAGTTCAATGATAAATGTGACAGTGAACAAGATTCGATGGCAAGGTACACTTGATTATCTACTGCATAGAGGACAGAGTCAGACGAAACTGTCAGGAAGACCCTCAAGACCCTTGAGTCATGAGGTTCAGAAAGGACCCCCTTGCTTTCTAAACTTCTCAGAGAGGAGTTCAGGTGCAGCTGGATCCAATCCTAGTCCCAGTCTTGGTCAACGGTTTGTGTCTAAAGGACTATATACGCACAATCAATCCTTTATATCACTTAGCTAAGATTTCAAAGTTTAGCATGCTATTAGTCACTTACCGAGTATCTGTTGGGGCAAGGAATCTCTCAACCTCAAGGAGTAACCTTGAGAGGCGTCCCTACTCAAGGGGAGATCCTGGCATGCAGTCCACTGCCGTGCAGGAGAGCTCAAAGGGCTCTTGGGCTGCTCACTGTTTATAGGGGTAAGATGATTGACTCATAGTCATATTTACATACCGATATCTGTGGTTAGGTGGGCGTATTTCTCACAATAACCAAGGGCTATTGTGTTGTTATCTGGCTCCTGAATCCATTTCGTTAATGGACAAAGAAGTATCACCATGAGCATCCATTAACAACTGCCCCTGGTAGTTATCGCTTAAGCAGGGTTACAGGAGATAAAGGTCAGGTTGAGTGTTGTGACCTGAGTCACAACAGGTCTGGGTGCTGGAGAGAGAAGATCGAATCCAGGCTAGAGGAAAAAAATTAATCTTGTAGAGCCACATAATGAACTCACAGCCAGGTGTAAAGGGAAAAAAAAAAAAAGACTGATCACTTTTGGTCAGTGAAGAGTAGCAGCCTGACAGCTCCAGGCAGAGCCGCTAGCTGGGAGAGCATGCTGCTTCTGCCAGAGCCAGGCTGTCCTCAAGCAGCTGACAGGCTAAGAATTACTTACAGACATTTCTGAATGAATAAAGCTAATTAACAAATGCATGGAATAAAGCAGCAAATGGCAGCCATCAGTTCAGGAAGATGGGTAGGATTGATTGTAGGAGGTAGTCATCACAAATTAGGCCCAAGGAAATCCTGTCACTATAACAACGTTTCAGGAAAACATCTGAATCTCATTTCCACCTCTACTAAGCTCAGACTCTCAAGGCAAATATAATTCAGTGGAACATGCAGCTCAGAAAAGGGATCAATAGCCAACCAATATAGAGTCACTTCCTGGTGAGGAAGTTATTAGAAGCAATTCGTTGGGTGAAATTTGGAAATATCTTAGGAGGAGTGATTTGGCTAGAAATAGTCAACAAGAACTTAGGAGAAAATAGAGGGGCTGGATTTCTTTTTCTTGACATGAAGGATTTCTCAAAGAAATTACTGTTATAGTCAACAGAGAAGATAAATTATATGGCTTTTAAAAAAAAAAAATTAACATAATTTCAGCTTTCTGTGTGGAGAGGTGTACTGGATCTGGCTGGGATGGAGTTAATTTTCTTCATAGCAGCTTGTATGGGCCTGTGTTTTAAATCGGTGACAAAAACCAATGCTGATAACACACTCATGTTTAGCTGTTGCTGAACAGTGCTTGCACAGTGTCAAGGCCTTCTCTGATTCTCACTCTGCCCCCCCCCCCAGTGAATAGATATGGCGTGGGGGGGTGTGCACAAGAGATTGGGAGGGCACACAACCAGACAGATGACTCGAACTAGCCAAAGAAGTAGTCCCTGCCATATAACATCATACTCAGCCATAAAAAGGGAAAAGAGGGGGTTTTAGGGAGGTCAGCCATCTTTTGCTGGGGAACTGGCTGGGCATCGGTCTATTCATGGGAGGTGGTGGGTGATTGCCTTTGCATCACTCTTTTCCCTTTCCCTTTCCCTTTCCCTTTCCCTTTCCCTTTCCCTTTCCCTTTCCCTTTCCTTTTCTTCCTCTTTTCCTTTGCTTATTAAACATTTTTATCTTGACCCATAAATTTTCTTGCTTTTACTCTTCCTTTCCTTTTCCTCCATCCCACTGGTGGGATGGAGTGCAAGTGGCTGTGTGGTGCTTAGCTGCCCACTGGGGCTAACCCACAACAAGAGGGTAAGGGGATAGATAACTTGCTGCATAGATAAATGGCTAGGAAATAAAACTGTTGTGATATGCAAGGAATCACACAAATCAATACTCCTTAGGCAGGAAAAGAGGTATGCCTGAGTCCCAGGGCAGGATTTATAGCTGTAGCATCCATTCATTTATCTTTAGACCTATTTAGTTTCCTATATGGATTAAAAAAAAAAAAAAACTAAAAAAAAGAAAATTGTGAACGTGATTCCAATTTAGTTAGTAAAATGATGCCTTCAATACATCCCCAAAATTATGTTTGTATACACATCATGGCCATGATTTTTTTTTTTTTCTTAGCACTGTAGTGACAGAATATGTTAGGTATTTGAAAAAAGAAAACACATGAGAAATACATACATCAGTAGTGTAATATATTTAGCTCTAGATTGTGCTAATTACAAAACATTATTACACATTCTGCCTGCTTAACATATCTTCATTTTCAATCTAATCCACTTCAGGAAAAAAATTAGAATATCTCAACTTTTCTGATTAAACATTAAAGAGAAGAACCAGTTAGTGTTTTCAGAACTTAGAGATTTTTTTCTTTTTAAAGATGAATATATTTAGTAGCTCAGTAAAGAACAATGCCCTAGCTACTAAAAAAGGTTAAGTACTTGCATAATGTTTCCATCCCTTCATTTTCTGAAAGAAGTCTAATAATAATAATTACAATTTATAATAGAATTTAGTGGCTGCCTAACTGTGTTTTGATTTCTTAGGATTAGCAGTTGGTGCTGTAATTGTTATTCCTTCTGATTGCGAGAGGCACAGCACTTAACCAGTCCATTCTCATTTAGCATTTCACATGCTGCATCCTTTTTGAGACTGATTTACAGGTAATGAAGTAATCTATATTTAGATAATTTTCAGGGCATGATTCTTTCAGTATTTTTAGTTGGAAGTTAAATATGCACTTTCCAGGTACTAAATGAATAATGCTGTTAATATGCATAATTTTTTTTTTTAAGGCTGGGATTTAAATTATTAGTTATTTTTAATTGTGTTAAAACAGATAACAGAAAATAGACTTACATATCTGTGTTTTATTTAGTTGGAAAATTCACCCTTCCAACACACACAGTGTGCAAGAGCAGATCAACTATTAGATTCATAAAATGGAATATTTGAATAGTGATTAGGTGCTGAATCAATACTTATGTCAAACAAATCTACTAACTTGTTTTATTTCTTAGATCGTATAGCACCTGTCTCTGACATTTATCAAAGTATGACTGAGAAAGGAAAGATGGCCATTGTTAGGGTTTCCAGTTTTTCTCTGGGTTTGTCTTTTCCATAACATAAGTTAAAGCACAATTCTTCTCTTCCTCGGTAACAAATAGCATTGCCTCTCAGCCCCACAACAGTCAGGGATAAATTCCCACTGATCTCCTATGAGGCCAGGATTTCACCATTAAGACTGAACACAAAATATAAATCAATAAATTTTACTTCAGCTTATCCAACAATAATATGTAGTTTTAAATATCACAGAATTGTGGAAATGTTGGATGGAGGTGATCTCTGGACATCGCTATCCCAATGCTCTGATTGAAGCAGGACTATTGCCAAAAGTAGATCGGTTCATTCTGTGTGGCTTGTTCTAATCTAATCTTGAAGGCTTCCAAGGAGTGAGGTTTCATAGCCCCTCTGAGCAAGCCATTCCAGTGCTGCACAGTGCACAGTGAATTTTCTTTCCTGTTGTTCACCTGACTCTCCCAAGCTGCAATCTGTAGCCGTTGCTCCTTCTGTTAGTGCCCTTTGCACTAATCAGAAAGGCTTAGCTCCATAACTTTGCAATCGCCCTTCAGATAACTGCAGGCCTGTACTAGACCGCAGTTTAGCCTCCTCTTTGCCAGACTAAACAAGCCCAGCTTTCTTGACCTCCCCTCCTAGGTGATGCCAGCTAGACTGTGAACACCCTAGTAACTTCCTCTGAGCAATCTTCAATTTATCTGCATCTTTCTTGAACAGGAGAGCTCAAAACTGAACACAGTCTACCAGTGTAGCCTCACCAGTGCCCAGTAGAGGGCAAAACCAACTTCTTTTGATCTAGTGGCCATGATCTTGTTATAGCAAAGTATGTGGTTTGAAATTTTATCAGCCAAACTCAGATATCTATAATGTAAACATCCACATCTGAGCCCATGTTATGTTCTTTTTCTATAGTAAAATGAGTTGCTTAAGATTCCATCCACCTTGCCTGCTGTAGTGTTATCCCTTACAATGAGGAATGCCTATTTATATCCTTTTATAACAAAGGAATTCACCCTGGGGTGACACCTACTCCCTTGTTAGGTATCCTGAGGTTTCTAAGTCATCTTCACAGGCTGGCACAGGACATGTCAGATGTCTCTATATCTTAGAATCAACACTAAAATAGTGATCCTGGCAGAGATACTATGCAAGAGATGCTGGATCTACTGAAGATACACATCCTATACACAAGCTGTATGTGGTCACTATGGGGTGATCTTTTCTCTTAGATAGGTATGCTAAAGTTCTAGCTGTATTTAGGTTGGGATAAACACATTCTACATGTATAAATTCCCTGTATTATTCTTACCTTCATTTCCTGTCCTACTGGATTGCAGTGAAATAAATTTGATCTGTTACACTCTACATTTCAGTGCTGGGCTAGTTGCATCTGATTTCCCTTATGGCACTTCAAATAGTATGAGATATAGAGAGCAACAAAGGAAAAGCTTTTTGTTCTCTGGAATAAAAGTCAAAGGACTCCAGTATTAGTAATAATAAACATGAATGGGGTCAGATGGAGCCTCCATATCCTCTGCTTTTCTATTATGTCTCCAAGAATAAAGCGTTATGACTTTGAAGTACTTAAATTTCCAAATAGTTATATCTATCGATCTTTCGATTCCTTATTACTTGCAGAGTACTACTACTGTGGAAATCGGTGCAGTTACAAAGGTCTACCTAGACAGAACAAAATGTAGGACTGGAGAATTACTTTTGCTAATATCCTTGTGTATTTTAGGACATGACACTTTCTAAGGCTATGGGAACACCTAAAGCTACATGCACTGACAGAAACAGTTTCACAGTAACTTATAATGGATCAATGCTAGGAAAACTCTTCTGCTGCGGCTATACAAACAGCTAACCCCTGTGTAATGGTTTCAGGAAGAATATCTTCTAATACTAGAGGGTTGTCTAATGGGCATCTTTATTTTTCATCGACAGTGAATTCATCCTTTTCAAAGGGCAAGTACAAGGTCTATGGACATTTAGGTCCCATTTGAGTGCTCAGAGTAGAACCAAATGGGAAGTAAATGGTCTTGTTATGGACTCAAAGTAAATTCTACACTGATTAAATAGGCCATAGTGTCTCAGTGAGAGACAATGGTTAACGGAATGGTAAGGGCGGAAAAAAGCTGTTCAAGTGATAATGTCTTCTTAAAAGTGTCCTCTTTGCCACTTCAGAAATGTAAAATTAAGCCTGATGAATTTAGGACCTTGATTATAGCCTCCACCATGAAGAACTTGCAGAAATGCAAACTGCTATCAGGTAAATTGGTGTTTAAGTGCTATCACCTAATTTCACAGAGTACACATGTTTACCCTAACTCTTCCCAAACCTCTTTGCTGGTCTGTGTTTGTATATGCTGTTACTTTCTCTGTCATCTATTAATCCACTTGAGAGACTACTTTCTGTGTTGCCTCCCACAGAACCTGAGTACCACACTCCTGAGAATTAACACTAACAGCTCTAATTCTTAGCATTCTAATTGTAATTTTGAAATAAAATGTAAAAGTCTCATTTTAATAAAATATGAAATAAAATAACCTTCTAGATAAACAAAACCTTCCTCCTCTGTTGACTTTTTTATTTTCAAAATATTTTCAGATTTAGAGCATGTCGTGGTTTAACCTCAGTTGGCAACTGAACACCACGCAGCCGCTCGCTCACTCCCCCACAGTGGGATGGGGGAGAGAATCGGAAGGGTAAAAGTGAGAAAACTCATGGGTTGAGATAAAAACAGTTTAATAGGTAAAGCAAAAGCTGTGCACGCAAGCAAAGCAAAACAAGGAATTCATTCACTGCTTCCCACCGGCAGGCAGGGGTTTAGCCATCTCCAGGAAAGCAGGGCTCCGTTACGCGTAACGGTTACTTGGGAAGACAAACGCCATCACTCCAAACGTCCCAACGTCCCCCCCTTTCCTTCTTCCCCCAGCTTTATATACTGAGCGTGATGTCACATGGTATGGAATAGCCCTTTGGCCAGTTTGGGTCAGCTGTCCTGGCTGCGCCCCCTCCCAGCTGCTTGTGCACCTCCAGCCTTCTCAGTCGGTAGAGCATGGGAAGCTGAAAAGTCCTTGACTAGTGTAAGCACTACCTAGCAACAACTAAAACATCGGTGTGTTATCAACATTGTTCTCCTCCTAAATCCAAAACACAGCACTGTACCAGTTACTAGGAAGGAAATTAACTCTATCCCTGCTGAAACCAGGACAGAGCACTTCTGATACAAAATAAGTAAAAGATCTATATCACCTATATATAACAGAAGGTCAGAACACATTCATGATTTATCACATAAGTTTTCTGGACATTTGAACAGGTGATGAATGAACTGTAGAAGACAATTGTCTGTGGATAATCCAAATGCTTCCTCTGAAAGACCCATCCAGTAATTATAATTTTTACTTCTTTAATTGTAAATTGATTATCCATACTGCCTATCTGAATGGGATGATCTTTACACACGGTCCTTTTTGATATTTATATTATGAGATCATTCTCAAGAGAAGGAGAAGGGACAAAAAGAAATTATAAGGATACATCTCTATGGTATCTATAAATCAGAAGGCCAGTGTGTGCTCAGCTTTCTCATTTCTTTTTGGCATCCTTTGTTTAAAGCAATGTGTATCAATTTTTTTTTTTTTTTTTTTTTTTGTGTGTAGTAAATTATCACAGTTCTGTGCTCAAGAATTGGTATTATTCTGTGATCTTAATTAGTTTACCCACTGGGAAAATGAAATGCTTCAGTGTGTACACAGAGAAGTAGTGAATGAAAATGGATTTCCATGGAGATTTCCTAGCAAAAAGTTTACATTTATTTTATGTAAAGTTGGTGGCCAGTTCTTAATTCTTGCAGTATTTAGTTTATAGTCATATTTATTTAGTGCATGTTTTCTTGAAACTGATAGCAGTGATAATCTAATGTTCAGAAAATGGTTGTCAGGATTATTGGAAAGTGTTAGTCCATCTTTCTGTGCATTTGTATACAATGTTAGCTAATATTGCTACACCAGTTATGAAATGTGAACAGACATTGATAAAGCCATCAGTCTAAATATGAATAACTTATCCAGCTTGAAAATAATAACATAACTGTGTTTAGCAACAATTTAGAATAAGCCATCATTCATGGACCACTACTCATCTCTTTTCTACCTGTTTCTATTATCTCTGCTCCATGGAACTATTGAATTTTTCATATTGCTTTTTCTATGTTACCTCAGATCCCTGTTCTCTACTATCATTTTCTTGATCCTCTCTGTTGATAGTATTGACCAAAACCCCCTTCTGATGCCCGTTGACATCCTACATTACTTCCTTCATTCCCATTCAGTAACAGTTTTCCACCTTCATAGTTGTGTTTTGCCACCTTATTATCCTCTCTGCTGATCAGCGGTAGGAAGCTCTTATGGTAAGCTCAGGTGTTATTACACCTTTAGTTACTAACTTTGTAAAAATCTCCATAAGTGGTAACTCTTCCTCATCTCTTTTCTTCTCCTTTCAGTTCATGCCATCTGTCCCTCTGCCGTCTTCTCTGTCCTCAAACTAATCATATCTAAGACAAACTTATATCATCATCTCCTCACTTTTGCAACTTAAAATTTTTGTGTTGCCTGCAATGAACCTCTCATGAGAGTATGAAGGCTCTACAGAGGGATCTGGACAGGCTGGATCAATAGGCTGAAGCCAATTGTATGAGCTTCAACAAGGCCAAGTGCCGGGTTCTGCTCTTGGGTCACAACAACCCCATGCAATGCTACAGGCTTGAGGAATAGCAGCTGGAAAGCTGCCCAGGTGGGACCTGGGGGTGTTGGTGGACAGCTGGCTGAATATGAGCCGGCAGTGTGCCCAGGTGGCCAAGAAGGCCAATAGCCTCCTGGCTTATATCAGAAATCTTGTGGCCAGCAGGACTAGGGAAGTGATTGTCCCCTTGTACTCGGCACTGGTGAGGCCACACCTCGAATACTGTGTTCAGCTTTGGGCCCCTCACAACAAGAAGGACATTGAGGTGCTCATTATTTGATCACCCTCACAGTAAAAAAAAGTGGGTTTTTATGCTCAGACAGAATTTCCCGTGTTTCAGTTTGCACCCATTGTTCTCTTGTCCTTTCACTGGGCACCACTGAAAAGTGCTTGGCTCCATCTTCTTTGCTCCCCCCTTTGGATATTTATACCGAAGGGGTATAAATATCAGCGTGGTTAAGATCCCCCTGAGCCTTCTCTTCTCCAGGCTAAATAGCTTCACCTCTCTCAGTTTCTCCTCCTATGTCAAATGCTTCAGTCCCTTAATGATCTTTGTGGCCCTTTGCTGGACTTGCTCCAGTGAGTCCATGTCTCTCTTGTACCAGAGAGCCCAGAACTGGACACATCACTCCAGATGTGGTCTCATTAAGGCCCAGAAAACTCTCGAATTTCCTGTGTCTTTCTGTGGTGTTGGGGTATTTCAAGTCCCCCATGAGGACCAGGGCCTGTGAACTTGAGGCTTCTTCCAGTTGTATGAAGAAGTCCTCATCTATTTCTTCCTGATCAAAAGGTCTCGTAGCAGATATGCAGTGCATGTAATCCATGTTGCTCTGCCCACTAATGCTGATCAGCAAGCTCTCAGCTGGCTCATTATCCTTCCCTCAGCAAAGCTCCATGCATCCTCACCACTTTCTCACAGAAATGACAACTTCCCCTCCTTGTCATCCTGGCCCACCCTTCCCAAAGACTCTGTATCTATCCATGCCAGCACTCCAGTCATGTGACCTGTCCTTCCATGTCTCCCTCATTCCAATGAGGCTGTAGCCCTGCAACCACACACATACGTCTAATTCTTCCTCTTAGTTCCCCATGCTGTAGGCATTGGTGTACAGCACTTAAGAAAGGTACCTAGTCATGATGATTTTCCAGAAGAGGTATGAGAGCTTTTCCAGTAATGCTGGCCTCTTGACACTTCCTTATTTGTGTGCACGCTCTTGGGGAGGGCCCCTTCTGCCCTGTTCTGTTGATTACAATGTCCCTCCTGTCCACATCAGGCTGCATTTGCTGGCCCATTGGGTCTACCATTGCCTCTGGATTGTAGGTCATTATCTCCCTCCCATATTGTTTCTAATCTAAAGCTCTCTGCAACAGGTTGGCCAGCCTGTTGACAAAGATGTTTTTGCCCTACTTGTTCAGATGGATCCAATCTTTTCCTAACACACCTTGATCCTCAGAGAAGGTCCAATTGTCATAAGTCAAATCACTGTACTTGACACCAGATGAACCTACCAGTTGTTGACTTGCAGGATACATCCACTCTTCTTTAAGTACTACCCCCTTGCTGGCAGGATCAAGAAGAAAACCACCTGGCTCCTGTGCCCTTTACCCCTGGCTCCACAGCCATGTAGCCACACTTGGTATGGTCCAGGCTGCCCCTAGCCATGCTGTTGGTAACCACATGGAAGAGCAGCAGGGGCAATAATAGTACAAGGGATGGACAAGCACCAGTGGTCTCTCTGCAATGTCCAATACCTAAGCCCCTATCAAGCAGCCAAACTGTCTGACAGGTCAGCAGATGGGAACATTCATCCTCCACAGCAGTCAGTTGCCCTCTGCTGCCACTCACCGCTTCCTCTTGGTGCTGCTGCGGAGCTCAGTCTCAGCTGACTTTGGTTCTTCATTGGACACAGCTCCCAGCTCCCAGCTCCTTGCCTGCTACCAGGCAATCTATTCAGCAGCTGCAGATCTGCAGGTGGAAGAGGAGCTGTCTTCCTGGTGCCAGAAGTCACGAGCTTCCAGCCTTTACTCTCATTTCCCAGCCCAACAGGCACAGACCTTTCCTGCCCCTCTTTTGGTACAGCTGGAGTACTCAGGCTCTTGTGCCCTCAGGATCTCAGAAAAGCTTGGGTCACTCTCCTTTTTGTCATGTCTGGCATCATAGAGCCTCCTGACCTCTGCCCGCCACTCCTTTCCTTGGTGACACAGAGGCTTCCCCAGTACACACCACCTGTGGATGAGGAAACCCGCTGCTTCGGCCAAGAGGCACCAGACACCTCACAGCCCAGAGCTGCATAGCTGCATCCTCCCTCAGGAGCTTGCTCTGGCTCGAGGCTCAGCCGTGCCAGGGGTAGTTGCTGCAGGGCTGGTGACAGGGACCATGCTTGTGGTGTGTCACCACCACTGCAGAGCCTGTGTGTGCTGCCCTCAGCAGAGCTTCTGGCCCCACTTCTGTGTTCCCTTCTGCCCAGGCTACTGCCTCCATTAGCTGCGCTCTTGGCCTGGCACCCCTTGGCAAAGGCTGAAATGTTGTCTGACCCTCCGTAACCATTTGGAACAAAGCCCTTTGACCAGGAATAGCTGACAAGGTTTAAACTCATATTGTCTGTCTCACCAAACATGCCTCTCAGGAGGCTGAGGAAGGAAGGAAGGGGATGCAGGCTTCCACTCGGCCCAGGAAAGGGTGAATGTGCTCATCTCTTAACAGTCTGTGCAAAAGGAGGAAGAATTATTGTTTCCTCCAGGCGTACTTGAGGATGTACTCTCCTACTCATGCATGTATTTTCCTTCACTCCCAAGTTTCCAACAGAAGTGACTCATAAGTAAAACTTCAGAGGAAGTTTCAAGGACACAAACTTCAAGTGCACCTAAGTGTGTCACTGAAACTCTGGGCAATATGCTGAAGCCTGAGAGCTAACTGTTGCCTGTTTTAGTTCCAATTCAGAGGTACTTATTTTTCCCCAAATATCCCACTGGGTCTTCCAGAAGTGGTAAAAGCATTATATCTAATCCCACAGATAGTACTGCAGGTTGTTTCTCTAGATAGGAGTGTGACAACTTGCACAGTAAGATTTTGTCTAATACGAATAAGGCACATCAGCTGACTTCAGCTGGCCTATCATTTTTCAGAAAGTTTTTTTCTCACAGACTAACTAGATAATTAAATAAACGTTTTTTATTAAGCTTATAATTAAATATATATTATTGTTAAGTTTATTAAGGTTAGGTGTGAAAAAAATCAATATTGCTGATAAAGTATCAGGTATTTATTTTATAGACTGTTAATGGAAAGAGATAAGGGTGAAATAAAAATATAATACAGTAAAAAAAAAATCATAAGGATTAAAAATAGTGGTGCTCTTCAGTTTAAGCTGTTTGCCTTCTCTGCTTTGGTCAGTTCATTATATGGGCCTATATCTTTTACGTGCTAATGGCCTACTTCTGAGAACTAGCCACATGGATGAGTCATGTATTGAAAGGTATGACTCACATGTATTTAAAATAATATGAATAGAAAAGATACAAGATTGTATTAAGGCTGAATGTTGTTCAAAGTTATGTAGCACCATCAAAATATTCAGTTATAGCTAACAACTTTTCTATGTCTACTTGTGTTAGATGTTACAGTTCTACTGGTTAGAATTATTCCTAGAAAGAATAAAAAAAGGTGGGAGAGTTCAGTCTGACTTCTATGTTTTCTATTCATGAGAAAAACACCGGAATTATAACTTGATTCATAAAGTATGTATTAGATGTTTGATGTAAAACTCCTCAATGTATTATAACTTGTAAGATCCTGTTAAACTACTACTAAATTCTTTTTACATGTCTATGAATTAAAAAAATCTTAATTCATTGCAATAAATTAGTCAAAACAGGAATACATTTTTGATCAAATGCAGTGAGGCTTCTGCTTTCATCTGTAATGCCAACACAATTCTGTTGTAAAGAAATTCAAGCTGTTGTTCTTCGTCACTGTGGGACTTCATCTATTTGACAATTTAAATGTGTGTAATTTCTGGTTGAAGGGTTAGTACAGGAGGTACTTGTCCATTTCAGTCACCATCTGAAAGGTTTAAGTTGTCAAAGTAGACTAATTAAACATATGCCTATTTCAGTTCAGGTGGCCAGCTCTTCCTAGACTTAAAAGGATGCAGACACCTGAGTACCCTTAAGGTAATAAAAGAAGTAACAGGACTATTCAAAAAATAAATTTGAGTTGCTTAGAGAGATTTTTTGTCTGAGGAAATAAATAATAATTAAAAAAAAAGCCTTGCTCATTGGCAAGTTCCGGAACTGATCAAATTTGTGCTTCGTTATACAAATTCCTTATTTAACAGTAAAACAAAAATAGAAAAGTCAATGGAACTTAAGATTTTAATCATGAAAAGTTAGATAAGCAATTATGGTTACGAGACTGACATTAACACTGCTACATTGAGTTATATAATATTTTGTCTCAGATTTTATAATAAAGCTTATCATTTTCCTTGTTGTCGTGGTTTAACGTCAGTAAGCAACTGAGCACCACACAGCTGCTCGCTCACTCCCCGCCCCCCCGGTGGAATGGGGGAGAGAATTGGAAGAGCACAAGTGAGAAAAACCCGTGGGTTGAGATAAAAACAGTTTAATAATCGACATAAAACAATAATAATAATGTAATAATAATAATAATGATAATACACAAAGCAAATTATGCACAGTGCAATTGCTCACCACCTGCCAACCGATGCCCAGCCAGCCCCCAAGCAGTGGCCCGTACTGAGCATGACGTCACATGGTATGGAATGTTTCTTTGGCCAGTTTGGCTGTGCCCCCTCCCAGCTTCTTGTGCACCTGCAGCCTTCTCAGTTGGTAGAGCATGGGAAACTAGAAAGTCCTTGGCCAGAACTACCTAGCAACAACTAAAACATCGGTGTGTTATCAACATTGTCCTCATCCTAAATCCAAAACACAGCACTGCACCAGCTACTAGAAAAGAAATTAACTCTATCCCTGCCAAAACCAGGACACTTGTATATAATCCACTAAAGTTTAACGAATGCT
This sequence comes from Pygoscelis adeliae, assembly GCF_000699105.1. Classification (NCBI taxonomy): domain Eukaryota; kingdom Metazoa; phylum Chordata; class Aves; order Sphenisciformes; family Spheniscidae; genus Pygoscelis; species Pygoscelis adeliae. The sequence goes on along the minus strand of NW_008825619.1, from coordinate 2,093,530 downwards.
GACAATGCTCCTCTATTACATAACTGGGAGAGATGAAGAGACTATATGCTTTTGCCAAAGGTAACAATATCTGTATTTAAAATTAATAGGGCCAGGATGAGAACTCATTTATTATTTAGTATTTGGTGGAGCTTATATGCTCACTTAGAGTCTACCATAAGGTTTCTGTTTATTGGTTAGCAGAAAGCTGTCAGAATATTTTTTGAAGATTATCTTGTTTTTCATTTTGTCATTATAAAATGTAGGTACAAATGTATCTGAACAGTTGCAGAATTATATTGGTTTGATAACATCTTAACTAGGAAGCTTTCTCAGATCCAAGACAGACAGGAGAGGCAGAATTACATTGGAGTGGGAAATTGCCTGGTAGTTAAAGCCTTCACCTGAGAAAGTAGAGACACAGGCTTGGATTCTAGCTTTGGTTAGCGAATTCAGAATATGGTTGTAAGGACAGGTAAAATCTCTTTTCTGCTAGCCTTCTCCCTCAAGAAATAATTTAGAAATAGCCTAATCCCTGGCCAGAGAGACAAGAGCCTGCATATTGCATGCCAATTCTCTCCAGCCACTGGATTATAGCTATTTTGGGTGAGGTCCATTCTTTTTGGATTTTCTTGTCTATTTTTTCCAAACAAAAGAAGAAAAGAGATCCCAATCTCATCCCAGTAAATTATTTAACCTAGGTCAGTAGAGAATATTTCACAACTGTTCTTATGTCTGTGTAAGGCAATTAAATTAATGTAACTGTGGAAATTCTGAGTCTAATGTAAGTGAGAACTGGCACACCAACATTTGAGCTTCCTGACTTTTGGGCACTTAATTAATAACAATTAATTTTTTATTAATTGATTAGGATTCACTACTAGTGGGTGACATAGATTTGTTAACAGTGGAAGTACTGCTTTGTTGGAGGGCATGGCTGCAGGGGGTCTAGCAGCGATGTCTGGAGAGGTTCCTGCCCTGCCACTTAGTGCTGGGTAGAGGAGCTCTCTGGCTGAGTGCACTGGAGGGCATAGCCTGAAATGAATAAAGAGCAGAAGTAAAGCATAAAGTCACTCCCTGCAGAGTCAGGAAAACATGCACTAATTATCTTTGTGGAGAGACCTGCTAGGGAGTCAGTTGGATAGTGCACCAAGAAAGGGAGGAGGAGGATTCAGGGCTGAGATGACTTGAGACTGATTGGGGCAGAACAATCTGGGGACAGGGTTCACAAAACTGCAACACTTTTTAAGCAGAGAATGGGGTTGGGATAGTACCTAGAAGAAAGATCTGTTGAGTACTGTGAGAGGTAAAGGTACTGAAGTGTCCTGGAAGATGAATATAGGAATACCATTTTTTATGTCCATGAACCTTTATTGTATGTTTTATTCTCAAATTCTTCAAAGTACACATGAAGCACCTCTTATCAAAATTTCTATAATGGGATTTAAATGGTTTTATTTCACTTTCCTAACTTTGTAGTGTCTTTCTTGTGACTTTCAGACTTTACAGGAGTTAAGCATTTACTATTTCTTCACTGTACATGGTAATATTGATTACTTGACAAGTCAGCACTGTTAGTACTAGAGTTTTGTTTTTAAATTTACATTGCAGTTCTGTTCCTGACTGGGCTACCTTGTGGTGTAAGGCATAGACTCTCGCCAAATTTCCTTTCACCACCCTTCAGAAAACCCGCATAGGTAGAAGAAATGGTTACAATATCCTGGTAGGTATGTTATACTCTATTGTTGTTTACAAAAATTAATTAAGGTTTTTTTATGTATTAAAGAGTAAATATTAAAGAGAAAGCACTTATAGACTGAAAGGTTTGAGAACTGTTGCTCAAGGCAAAAAAATTTCTGCAGCAGGTGGAAAAGGTGGGTGATTGCTTCAGGGAGGTCGGAATTGGTTCCAGAACTGTCCTGTGAGAGGGTGCTAGCAAAATCAGTCAGAAGGTGGGAAGCACATGTTCTTGTCATTAGGGAAAAAACAAAGTGACAAAAAAAGTTTAGGACCTTTCCTTTCCTTTCCTTTCCTTTCCTTTCCTTTCCTTTCCTTTCCTTTCCTTTCCTTTCCTTTCCTTTCCTTTCCTTTCCTTTCCTTTCCTTTCCTTTCCTTTCCTTTCCTTTCCTTTCCTTTCCTTTCCTTTCCTTTCCTTTCCTTTCCTTTCCTTTCCTTTCCTTTCCTTTCCTTCAAACTTAGAACATTTTGACATTTGGAAAAGGGGTTAATTTTCATCCAGTGAAAGATGAAATTAAAAAGAAAACCTGGTATTGATTGGAAATGAAGATGTCAGTGAAATTATATGTCTTTGATATAAAAAATATTTTTCAAAGGATATAGCATTAGAAAATTGTTGACTAGCAGAAAACATGGTGGTTGTCTGAGTGAAGGTAACTCAGGTGTTTGCTATCAGGGCACAACGAGTAGTAGTCCAGCCCCCATTTCATCCCTATGTGTTATCAACCTGGCATCCAGCACCAAATGAGAGCTCTCCCACATCACTCTTCCTCCAAATGCTTTCCACTAAATGCCTGTCTGCCTTAAGATATAAACGGGCACATTAAATGGTTGCAAGCAGAATAAACACATTGTTTCTTTTCTGTTACTTTTTACTCACATTGGCAGGAGTTTTGTTAAGATGGAGTTTTATAAAAGTGGAGGGGTTTTTTTATTACTTGTCGTGGTTTAACCTCAGTTGGCAACTAAGCACCACGCAGCCGCTCACTCACTCCCCCCCCTCCCGATGGGATGGGGGAGAGAATTGGAAAAGCACAAGTGAGAAAAACTTGTGAGTTGAGATAAAAACAGTTTAATAATTGAAATAAAATGATAATGATAATAATGTAATAATAATAATAATACACAGAGCAAGTGATGCACAGTACAATTGCTCACCACCCACCGACCGATGCCCAGCCAGTCCCCG
>NW_008825619.1:2082975-2090466 GCF_000699105.1 Pygoscelis adeliae | reverse complement strand
GTTTATGTACTGAGCATGACGTCACATGGTATGGAATGTCCCTTTGGCCAGTTTGGCTGTGCCCCCTCCCAGCTCCCTGTGCCCCTCCAGCCTTCTCAGTCAGTAGAGCATGGAAAACTAGAAAGTCCTTGGCCAGTGTAAGCACTACCTAGCAACAACTAAAACATCGGTGCCTTATCAATTTTGTTCCCATCCTAAATCCAAAACACAGCACTGTACCAGCTACTAGGAAGGAAATTAACTCTATCCCTGCAGAAACCAGGACATTACTCAATAATGTTCTTGAAAATCTATGACATTCTTTACTTTTTAAAGTAAAAATTATATAGCACTTCTTTTTTGTTCCTTGATTTTTCACTTAAAGCTGGTTGAGAGTGAAACAGGTTATGAAGGGAGGATTGACAGAAAGACGTTCAGGATCTCCAGTCAGAATAATCCTGTAAACTTTCTTTTAGAGTGTTTGTATTACAAAAAAACCCCTACATTTGAAAATGTGTTTTCCTATTACTCATGTTATTTCATGTTATTTGTCTTTTGTGTTATTCATATTTCCAATTATGTTTTAACTGTTGTTTGGTTCCACTATGTTTATGAACTTTAATCTGTTGCATATGAAAATTAGTAGAAATATTTTGGATTATTCCACACCAGCTTCTGGGAGGTTGCTGAAAATTTTTCATGCATTCTTATAAAAACCTAGCAGTTAGAAAATTACCTTTCTTTTTTTGGTTATAAGAATATTAGCACCATGTCACTGGGAAGAATAAGACATCATCTGGAATATTAATTACAGATCTGGTCATTCATTTTAATAAAAGTGGTTAAACATGACTAGATTCAGAAGAGGTTACTAGGGCATATATAGCCTATATTACAAGAGTACCTAAAAAAATGTTGCCTCTTTGGCTTGGTAAAAGAAAGGTTGAGGAAGAACGTGATTGCTTTCCGCAAATATTTGTGAGTAGTTTACACCTATCATACAGGTGGTTCTAAAAAGGGACTTTGTTGTATTTATGAAGGGATTACATTATGCACATGTCTATGAAAGTAGGAAAAGCGTCCAAGCTTCTTGTCTAATCCTTACTTTGTGTCAATTAATTTCACCTCTATAGCAGCTATGCATTTACTTTTGCTATACTGTTCTGCACCTTACTGTTCCTTTCTGCCAGGCAGGAACAATTTTTATCAGGTATTCTTCTCACACTTTGTGTACTAACTCTCCTACAACTTGAAACTAGAAATAGTCCTAGGTTTACTTTATTTACACTGAATTTCCTGCAACAAGTCTTCCTTTTTACAGTTCCTTGGAAGCTGAACAAAGCCTTCTACGACTCTAATTTGTGCCTTTTCCCAAGTATAAACTATAATCATTTAAGTGGTGGTAAGTATATAAGGGGTGTTCAGTAAATAAATCTTATGAATCAGTGTTCTTAGTAATCGGGAAATTGCTATGTGCCTGTCTTTAAAAATACATAGGATTATTGTTATACTTTTTCTATTTAGAGATAATCTGTTCCATAGTCCCTAAAAATGTAAGACGGTAAGGATCCATTTGCCTCACCTGTAGATTTGTTTGTTCATTAGGATATGAATATATGCTGCTCAGTAATTATTGAATGTAAAGAAGGTGGAATTTATGAATAATTCCATTTTACCTTGATGAGGCTTTTTTTTTTTTTAACTGTGGTTTTTAGAGTCAGGATTTTTACCCTTGAAAGTACACATTAGTTGTTTCTGTAGACTGCAGTTTAAAGGCACCCAGGTTTGTTATGTGTAGTTATTGTAACTGAATTTTTGTAGTTATTTTTATTAGATGATTTAGAAAAAAAAGTACAGCTGAATCACACTTCAACTTTATAATAGGAACAAACCGAAATGTACTCAGAGGGGAATGTAATGCTCAGATAATTTCTAAAATGTTGATACAGATCTTTGGGGAGGAATAAGAATCTAGCATCTCAGGTTAGTAGTGTGGTGTAGAGACCATGTTTTCCATGATATTTAAGTGCCCCCAACATAAAATTATTCATTAATGCATTGAGAAGAGATTTTGTACTGTATTATGCTATCAGTATAAGTCAGAAAAGTTTGAATGCATATAGCACAATACAGATTTAACCACTCTTTTAACTTGATATTGACTTCATACTTGGAAATTTCTATTTTTAGGGGGGAAACAGGCATTGTATTTTTTTATTAAAAATAAAATAATGTTGTAATAGCTTTGGTATTACTCAAGATAGACACCTTTTTATTTCAGTCAGAACTGAAGAGAGAAGGTCTGTCTTGAAGGCATCTGCTGTGAACAAAGGGTTGAGAATTCAAGACAACTGCTCTAGCTCATTGGTGTTGGGATTTCAATTTGGACCTCCACAGTGGTGCTAAAAAGAGAACAGGAACCCAAAAGAGCTGCTGACTCTGGCAAAGTAAACTCCTCTTACAGTCTTGACATATTTTTCCAGTCGCTTTAGAGAAACCAAAATAAGAATTAATGAAAGTGTAAGGTAACATTATTTATGACTTTTTTAATGTCAATATCAGTGTTAAAAAGTTAATAAATTGAGGTCCTACTGAAGACCAAGTTATTTGTCGTGCATCTGCTGCCAATGAAAATTTCCTTTTTAAAGGAGCAAGAAGAACAGGGTAAAGGCCAAAATGACATGCTTTAATCTTTATATGCTTATTCAGTTTTGCACAGGGTAAAACTACCTGTCCTGGATCAGAGAGAGAACTCTGGAAAACTTAGAAAAAATTACCCCAAATGATGTAGCTCTTTTTTTTTTTTTTTTTTTTAACCTTCTTAATGACAAGTGAGTGATGGGAGAGGAAAGGGGGACTTATCAGGCCACCAATATGTATTGATATATAAAATAGTGTCACGAATGAGGAGCTAACCCTGTTTATAGGAAGAAATTAATCTTGGGACAAGAAAAGCAGATGAAAAATTGTTTCAATGAATTCCTAGAACTGAATAAATTTGCCTGTCTTAAAGAATGCCTTCCTGAAGTTTGTGTTTAAGTAATCCATGAGGAACAAGACCAGTTCATGGAACTGTTCTCATTATACAGAAAGGAATGGAAGAAGAATTAAAACACTTGAAAAAGTTAGGGGGTTTTATAAAGTAGGAAAGGAAACTTAAGGTCAAAGATGAAAGTCACACTTAAAGTATCAAACCACAAAACTACCAACAAGAGATTAATTTCTTTTTGCCATCATCTGCTATAGGAAGGAGAACAGGACCACCAAAGATTTTGAGTCTGCTACATAGCTCCTGTCATATATTTTGCTATGATTTTCTGTTTTTACAACCATTAAGGATGCCAGAAATCAAGTGATGAGAACACAAAATTGCTGGGAACTGCTGCGAGAAAGTGGGCACAGGTTGTTGGGGGTGGGGAATTTGTAAACTCACGGTATGCTCCAGAATGCCAGCATCCTGGTTCATGATAATTTTATATAATGGCCTGCAAAGGTAATTTTTCAGTTCCTGTTCTGAACTCTTTGTATCACAAACTATTTATGGTGACATTTCTTTTTCCCCCTGTTTGAACATACACATTCTCTATCCTGTTCACACATTCACAAGAACTCTCCTATTGAGAAGTAATGACAGAATGACCTTTCTTTATGCATAGGTTATTCTTTCTTTCTGGTTTCTGTGTGGTTATTACCCTGACCTGTTCTATGCTGTTATATAGACAGGACTTCTAAATCACAATTTTCTTAAAATGGTGGGGTTTTCTGATCACTTTTATTATTCTCTCTCTCTCTTAGCACAGAGCAAGCCTGCTGCACTGGGCTTTCTAAAGGGGTAACTAGAATCCTTAGATAAGGTTTATCTGCTAAAATATTTACTCAGTGCTAGTCTAGATACTGGTTTCTGTATATTGACTATAAAGATATGCTTAGACAAATAGGTTTGGTGTGAAAATTTGAGATCGAGATAACTGTATTTCACTCTTCTTTCTAAATCTCAAGAGAGCTGAGATTGCAGCTAAGTTTGGAGGGCAAAAATATATATGAATACATATATACATGTACACATAAAGTCTCTTTTGTATTTCTTGTAACATAAAATCTGCTGAATTCCTGCATGGTTCCTGGACCATGGCTTAGCAGTTTCCAAAAGACATTGATTTAGATGACTTGCTAATATCACAAGGATTATGCCTCTCTGGAGCTCAGTGCCAAAGCTCTCATTCATGTCAATAGGACTCAGGGGCAGGCATGATTTTTTAGAATAGGTATCTTTTATTTACAATGCTATTTGTTTCTGTTACTGCATTTGCTCAAGGGCTGTAATCTATGTACAGGTTTTGTTGTTCTCGCTTAAGGCGACTGACATGGTGGTTAGTCTTCTTTTACTTCACAAGTCGATGGACAGTTGTCACTATTCATGAAGGGTTCTAGCAGCGTTTTTATGGTAAAAAAAGAAGTAGCATTGTGGGTGTGATATCATGAAAAGGGCCTTCTCTGAGCTTAAAACAAAAGGCTCTATTTCAACAAATATCAACTAGAAACTTGTTTGGATTTACAAGTTCCAAATGCAAAAACCAGAACATAATTTAAGTCTTTAAGTCACATGGTGTAAGAATAATAATCCAAATCTAGATATGTCTTCTTGAGAGACCTAGTTATAGTCACTTCAGGACAACTATATCTACACAGCCATTGGCACCTACTGTCATTTTTCATTCTCCAGGTCTCCTTCTGGTAGGCTGCTAATCCATTGTTCTTGTGTCATATCTGCCACATGCAGAGGTTTGGGATATCCTGTGGTTTTTCGAACAGCACTCAACATCTATAGACATGGCAACAATATTCAGCCTTGTAGTGTCAAACTACACCTCCTCTTCTGATTCCATAATGCTTGCGGTATTGACAGCCCAGCTGGAAGGAAGGAAACAGGTGATGCTTTGTATCCTGAAGCTGGAGAGGAAAACACATACAGGTGAGTACTCTATCTACTTACATGTTATAAAAATCTTCTTTTTTTTCTTTTTTTTCTTTTTTTTCTGAAGTACCCATACTATATACCGTGCTGAACACATATAAAGTTTTCTATTTGCATCCATTGTGTGCAGAGCTAGCTTCCCGTTCTGGGATGTCTAGGGACATAGAATGTGAGCTAGTGAGAGAGTGAGATTAATCTGCTGTTTCACTCTAGATCCCAGTTTTTCTCTATTGATAATGAAGAAGAATCTAGACAAATAAATTTGATATGTAAGTCCATAGTATAGATGTCTGTGTTTAGTCCTTTCTAAATACCAGGAGAGTTCAGAGTAGAACTCAATGCCTGAGTAGTCAGCAGGGAGTTCTGCTGCATGGGGATGGCACTTGACTTAGAAGTTGATGCTCGGGGCAAGGAAGTTGCTGGTGATTTAGGCATCTCCAGCATGAGGGTGTTGTTGAACGGATCTTTCTAGATCCCCTTCCTGAACCCAGAAGTTAATTTTTACCTAAATCTCATTTTCAGTGTGAAAATATATACTCTTGCACTTGGTGAAATTCTTATCCTACTTCATCTTAAGATAATAATAAATGCCCTGTATACTGGAAATCATACCTATGGCCTTGTCATCCACTGCTGTAAATTGAAGTTTAAGTTGTACTGACATGGATAGAAGTACTGTCACTTAAACCAGTTATAAGTCAGTGTAGCTGTACTTAAATTGACCAAGTCTTTTCTGATTTACATCAGCAAAAGATCTATCATGCTGAATTTATTTAAGTTCAGTGAGTTCTATTGAACTGGCAACTGTAATGTGGTAATTGCTGTGATTTGTGTGATATGTAGATGCTTTCAGTATACTTAGCTCCAATTAAAATGCAATATAATCCCAGATTTTTCTTGCAAATGCACAAGAGATGCTGAATCTTTGTTTGCTTGCTTTTTTAAGAAAACAAAGTATTTATCACTGGTTCTGGAATGTAAGGTAGTTGTTATTGTTTTATATCTGCTGAAGAAAATCAAGGTTTCATTTCACACACTAAACAGGGTGAATCAGATTGCATGTGACACCTCTCCTGTGTGACAAATGGGTTTGTAAAGTATTACTTGCACAGCATAATGGCAATTTGTCTACTTGGTGGCTGTAACAAATGCATTACATTTTTGTTTAACAGTTATAATTCATCATTTCAATACACAAAATACATGCAGATACTTTATTTCTCAACAGGGGATAAATAGGATGTCAACCCTAAAGTTACGTTTGTTTCCCAAAAGCAGTACTACTAATTCATTCTTGTGTCTCCCCATAAGTAGGAGCCAGGCTGTGACTGTGACTGCATTTTTAAGAACAGTCAAAAATTATACGGAAGAAAGAACCGTGCTGCATGAATGCTCCATGCTCATTTGAGAAGGTGTAACACTATGTGGAGATGTCATAAGACACATTTATTTTTAAGTCTATTTGAGACAGAAATCATGACTGCTTTATCTACATTTGTTGATATGGGCTTAAAGAATATCTAAATATCTAAGTAGATCTAAATTATTAAATCTCTTTTTCCCTGCACAGCTCCTTAGAAAGTTTTGCTTGACCATGTCAGGTTAAAAAAAAAAAAATCCCTAGTTTCAGTAGACCTTTTAAAATACAATAGTGCAACCAAAGAGAAAAATATTCTCATATTGCGTGAAATACCTGCAATAGAAAGTCTCAGTAGCAATATTTAAGATAAATAGAGATATACCACCCATTGTGGCTTTTCTGTGATGGGCATGTAATAAATGTTTTCAGTCTAATCTATTATATAAAACAAATATATGATAATCATTATTAATCTCATTTAAAGTTACTCTCATGATCTCAGCTGGGTTTTAAAATCTTAACAGGCTTAGCACAGCAGTGGTCATTTTTATATGAGTGAATGGGTAATTAAGAGTTGCAGAATTCTAAAGAGGATTTCTAGATTAGAAAATAAGAAGTAGGTTTAGTATTTCTTCAGATGCAGTTTATGTCTTTAATCTTAAAGACAGAAATTTAGATTTTCCTCATATATTTGGTGTAGAATAGAATAGAATAAAACAGAACAGAACAGAACAGAATATTTCAGTTGGAAGGGATCTACAACGATCATCTAGTCCAACTGCCTGACCACTTCAGGGCTGACCAAAAGTTAAAGCATGTTGTTAAGGGCATTGTCCAAATGCCTCTTAAACATGGACAGGCTTGGGGCATCGACCACCTCTCTAGGAAGCCTGTTCCAGTGTTTGACCACCCTCTTGGTAAAGAAATGCTTCCTAATGCCCAGTCTAAACCTTCCCTGGTGCAGCTTTGAGCCATTCCCATGTGTCTTATCACTGGGTACCAGAAAGAAGAGATCAGCACCTCCCTCTCCACTTCCCCTCCTCAGGAAGCTGTAGAGAGCAATGAGGTCACCCCTCGCCTCCTTTTCTCCAAACTAGACAAGCCCAAAGTTCTCAGCCACTCCTCCTAGGACATTCCTTCCAGCCCTTCCACCAGCTTTGTTGCCCTCCTCTGGACG
>NW_008825619.1:2074260-2082858 GCF_000699105.1 Pygoscelis adeliae | reverse complement strand
TATGCTGTGTTTGATGCACCCTAGAATGTGGTTTGCCCTCTTGGCTGCCAGGGCACACTGTTGATTCATATTGAGCCTGCTGTCAAGCAGCACCTTCAGATCCCTTTCTGCAGGGCTGCTCTCCAGCCACTCCTCTCCCAATTTATTCTTGTGCCTGGCATTACTCCATCTTAGGTGCAGAATCCAGCATTTGGACTTGTTGAATTTCATCTCATTAATCATTGCCCAATGCTCCAATCTATCTAGATCCCTCTGCAAGGTCCTCTGTCCCTCAAGAGAGTCAACAGCACCTCCCAGTTTGGTATCATCAGCAAACTTGCTAATGGTGCAAATACTGCATCCAGATCATTGATAAATATATTGAACAGAACTGGCTCTAGGATTGAGACCTGAGGAACACCACTGGTGACTGGTTGCCAGCCCGATGTGGCCCCATCTAGTACAATCCTTTGAGTCCTGCTGTTCAGACAGTTCTTCATGCAGCACACTGTGAACTTGCTCATCTGAGAGTTGGAAAACTTGTCCAGAAGGATGCTGTGAGGGACAGTATCCAAAGCCTTACTAAAATCCAGAAAAACTACATCTACCACCTTCCTCTCATCTACTTGGTGGGTGACCTTATCACAGAAGGATATCAAATTAGTTAAATGGGACTTTTCATTTGTGACCCCATGTTGACTGTGCCTGACAATTGCATTATTCTTTAAATGTCTTTCAATAGTACCCAGTATGATCTTCTCTATAATTTTTCCAGGAACTGAGGTTAGACTAACAGGTCTGTAGTTCCCTGGGTCTTCCCTCATGCCCTTTTTGTAAATTGGAATAACATTGGCTAGCTTCCAGTCAGCAAGAACCTCCCCAGACTCCCAAGACCTTTGACAGATGATTGAGAGGGGTCCTGCTGTAACATCTGCTAGCTCCTTTGGTACTCTGGGATGAATCCCATCAGGCCACATGGACTTATGAACAGCTGATACAACCGGTCCCTTACAATTTCAGTGTCCACAGAAGGAAATTGTGGACTGAAAACTGTTCCTGCAGTCATGGTACACAAACTCAGAGGACCGGGCAGCCTCAGGTCTATCAGTATTATTAAAGACTGAAGCAAAAAAACCATTGAATGCCTCCACCTTTTCTTCATTCCTATTTGTCAGGTGACCTTCTTCATCAAGCATTGGTCCAATGTTTTCCTTAGACCTCCTCTTGCTATTAACATACTTTAAAAAGCCTTTCTTGTTGTCTGACACAACACTGACCAGTTTTAACTCTAGTTCAGCTTTGGTCTTTCACATCTTCTCTCTGCACATGTGAACCACAGCTCTGTAACCTTCCTGTGAAGCCTGGCCTTGCTTCCAGAGAACATACAATTTCTTTTTCCTCTTGAGCTCCATGAGGAGTTCCCTGTTTAGCCACATTTGTCTTCTGACCCGCTTGCTTGACTTTCAACATCATAGGATTGCCTGGTCCTTTGCTTTTAAAAGGCGGTTCTTAAAAACTGACCAGCACTCATTGACTCCTAAGCCCTCAAAGGCAGATTCACAGGGTGCACTGCTAAGTAGCTTCCTGAGTAGCTTAAAGTTCGCTCTCTTGAAATCCAAAGTAGCAACTCTGCTGACCTTTTTTCTCATTACAACAAGAATTTTAAAGTCAACCATTTCATGATCGCTGCGGTCAAGACAGCCACCTACTATCACATCTGCCACGAGTCCTTCTCTATTCACAAATAACAAGTCTAGGAGGGCATCTTTCCTAGTTGACTCACTGAGTACTTGAGACAAGAAGTTCTCTCCTACAAACTTCAAGAATTTCCCAGACTTGCTTGTCACAGCAGTATGGTATGTCCCATAAGGACAAGGGCTACCGATCCAGAGATTTCTTATAATTGTGTATAGAATAACTCATCAGTGCTATCACCCTGGCTGGGTGATTGGTAGTAGACACCACTACAACATCTGCTTTGTTTTCCATCCCCCTAATCCTCACCCAGAGGTTCTCAACCACATGATCCCTAATTGTAATGGCTGTACGGTCAAACATCTCCCTTACACACAGTGCAACTCCTCCACCTCGCCTGCCCTGCCTATTGTGTAACAATAACCGACTGTATGAAAGTGCTCTACTATATAAAAAAAGGAATAAAATTATATTTTTTTCTCTTTTCACATTGGGAAGATTTTTTTGTAAATCTAAAATTATTATCTCTCCACAGATGGCTTTTTATAATAGTAAGATTTGTTTTATTTGTAAAGAAAAGGAAGGGTTTTTTTTAAAGGAGTAAGTTTTCTAGGCTGATTCTCCCCTCCCTTTATCCTGAGTCCTCATAGTTGTGACTCTTTGTTCCCACAAAGCAAACAGAAGAATCTTATTAGCTGCTTATTAGCTGTTTAGTAAAGTTATTTATAAATGTTTGCAGAAATAATATGTAAAATAATTTGATTCTGAAAATAAATATGAGCTTAACTTCATGACCAGGAAGGTCATGATTCAGTCTTAAAATAAATCTTCTTTAGACGTTCCAGTACTGTATCAAAAGTGTCACAGCAGCATGATACAAAGTGCTGATCTGATATAAACGCACTCTGCTGGTTCAAATCCTTTCAGAAATTTATGGTGGGTTATCATTGTACTGTCAGGCTTTATGCAAGATCAAATATTGTTTGTTCATGACTTTTTAACTTTATGCTAAATCAGGTATTGTCTGTCCTCCTACAGTTGACATAAAAAGAACAAAAAATTTGTATTGTGTAAGCTCTGCCTATTTCAACAGGAACACAGTGTGGATCAAAGTTGTTTATATGATGTATGATGTTTGATGTAGTGGTTCAACAGATGTAGGATTAGCAATCATGAAACTAATTTGAGACAACTGCTCTGTGAAATCAGTAAAACTATCCACAATCTATTATTTTATATTAGCATATGTTTCTGCAGAATTACAGTTTAATATGCAGCAATCAATCTCAAGGCCAATACAATTTCACATAGCAACTATTCTGAGATTGGCAATGACCTTCTGTTAAAACTGCTGAATATACCGGAGAAGAAAATGTATAACAATTTAATGTATATTTCTTCATTCCTTCATGTTTCTTGGGGAACAAAAAATAAATCTATTCCAGTTTGCACATAGTCAAGGAAGATGGGAAAAGCTCTTTAAGGAAAATAAACAACAATTTTGTCCTAATAGCACCTGTCACCCCAGCTAAAGCAGAGAGACTTTCCAAAGAGACTTACTCTACTTTTATAACTGTGTGACGCAGTTTAAAAATTAGAAATTTTAGGATTATGATTAAAAAATAAGAAACCATTTGATTAAATTAAAATTAAACTGAATGATGGAGAAAAATTATCATTTTATAGCACCAAAGTAACTGATTTGTCAGAAACCCCACTGATTTTTCTACCTAGAAACTAGGCTAAAGAATTTAATACTGCATCTGAAATTCTGCTTTGTTATGATGGAAATAACGTGAAGATTATCAGGAAAGACAGGGATTGCAATGTAGAGTGAATGAACACATATAGCTCCCTAGATGAGTAAAACTAGAGAGCACTGATACACCGCTAGCTGTAAATATGAGCTAAGATGTTGAGTGCTTAGTTAAAAAGTATTGAAAAATTCCAAATTTAAAAAAAAGGTATTTGGGGGGCGAAAAAATAAACCAGTAATGTAAATGTGTAAAGCAAGATAGACGCTATTTGTTGGTCAACAAAAGTGGTTACCAGACTTAAACTAAGATAAAACAATCAATATTCAAAATTTTCTCCTGGCCAACTATGTATCTTTTTAACTGAAGGCAATACTAGAAATACTGTTTAATATGTTTCCTTGAAGCAGATAATTTACCATGTCTTTGTGGACAACAGTTTAGAAACCTCTGATTTATACTGATGAACTTCTGGGAATTGAATAAGGAAATACGTTCTTATACCATATATATTAAGTAAAGATCTCTTAAGATAGCAAAATTAGGATTTTATATAACACTTGTTATGATGTTTCTTTTGCAGGAGAAGAAGTGGGATTTAGATTTGGGAAATAAAAATATTTTTCTTTATTCTTGTCTAGGTGTCTGAATTCTCTCAGCTCCTTAATTCACAGGGACTACAAATACATTTTTCTCTCAGATGGCTCTGCAGAATTAAGTAGGGAGGTAACCCCAGTAGGCAAGGTCTTGGTCAGCATCCATACTGCAGTTCCTTAGGAGTATCATAATGCATAATGAAAAATGAAAAATAGAAAACTGGAAACAGAGAACAGTTTTTAAAGCTGAATGTATCTTATGGTTTTCCATGGTAAAAATTAATTTTACTGTCTCTGAAAAATCAGATGATGCATAATGTTTTTAAGTTACCAATATAGCAAGATGATGTCACTGATACTTGTATTTGATTATACAGAGAAAATGAGAAGACGCGCACACACAGAGATCATATGTAACTTTTATTCTTTTTAGATAGGCAATAGTACACTATATTATTTATTCCTCAGGCATGAAAAAAGCCATCTATGAGACATATAGGTCAATCCACATGAATAGCAACATTTTTACATCATAAGTATACCATGGTACACTTTTGCATTGGACTGTTGCCAAGTAGTTCTTTTGCATGTGCAATATAACATTTGGAAATACTTAGGGCCTATTTTACTTGTGCACACAGTCTGGAACTGTACTTGTAATAAGCTCAAATGCAGAATATTCAAAGAAGTTATACAAAACTCCTCCAAAATATAAACAAATTCTACAAATTCTTTTTTTAGTAAAGAAAAATCTGACATCTCAGAATTTCTGGAGAGTTTAAGTGAACCTCCACAGTCATGTATTCTAGATTTGAAAGGTCATGGGATCATATGCCTTAAAAGTGTACCATGTTTCTAATTACAGAGAAGTTGTTTGTCACTATCTACGTCAGTGACCTGAGGCAGCACAGGGTTATGTTTAGGGTAAACTGTGCCATTTAGAGGAGGAAAGGTGTTTTAGCAGAGTCACAAGAACAGAAAAGTCTATCTGTAGCCCTTCTGGGTCCTAAATCAGCTAATGAAAAATGAATAGGAATTTAAAAAATATTATTATCTGTAGCTATATTTTTCCTATGCATAATATGCAAATAATGCTTACACAGGTTATTGAATATCTGTACATACAAATGAAGTCATTAAGAGGAAGTCTTTCTCCACCACCTTCTTTCTTCTTGTCCTGGGATTTGTCAGCTTACGTGGAAAGGGGACTAGTGCCTTCGCTAGTTGTCTGCCTTCTCTGTTCAGTGCCAGTGAAGAAGGAACTGTTGAATGGGATCCAAAACAGCCAGCAAGCTGAAAAATGATTGTTTATATGTAGCCAGTGGGCTAGCTAACTGGTAAGGGCAAGTTCTGTAATCTCATTCTTCTTCATTTCCTCTATATTTGGCTGATGTTTGTGAAAATTTTCTTTTATTTACTCGAAATAGACAATCTGCAATCCCTCTTCTCATGTAGATTTCACTGACTATTTTTTTTTCAAAGACTGTACATTTGTGCTGTGATAGACAGAGAGGTGTTCTTGCTGCTGTCCATATCTGAGAAACGGGACACTCCAGGTGAAGTTCCTGTTCCGGTTTACTAGATTGAAAGTCAGTATCTTGCTTCCTATGCTAATTTGGATGAGGGAATTGGGAATTATTTCCTCCTTTTGAAACTGCGCCATTATATACATACATACACACGCATGCACACACGCACATATATAATCTATATAAAAACATGATTAACAGGGGCAAAATGAAAGTATATAAATAAAAATACATTCTTCAGCAATAGGTTGGTTTGAGTTCCGCCCTATATTTGATATCACATTTATATTTAATAACTCAACACTTCAAGATGTACCATGGAGATACGGAGTTTCTTTTGAATATGAAGAAGCTAATAAATAATTTTAATGGTGGAAATATAAAGCAATGAAATATTGCTTGGGGAATCTAAGGAACCTTAATAAAAAAAATTAGTGAAGTAAAAAACTTGGTAGTTTGAAAAGGTGAAAATTGTTCAGGGAGTTGCATTCTGAAAGTAAAGTGAGGGTTTTTTTTGATTATTTTTTCCTTGCTTCAGACAATACTGATAATATGGAACTATTTTTCTACTAATGCAAAAAGTTATCTTCTTTGTATCTGAGTTGCATCCAATTTAAATAGCTACATCTCCAAGTGGATGGGGGGATGAATTTATGCTAGATGGGCTTCTTTACAATGGATATGTGCACTTGATTAGTGTTCTAATAGAAGAAATGGAAACCCTTTCAATCATAAAACATTAATTAGAAGCTCTGTGTAAGAGCCATGCCAACAGAGAAGCACAGAATGATGGGTATATGAATGCAATTTCTACAAGAAATTCCAGCTAAATTTAACAGTTAAACTTGAAATAGAAGGATAATTATCTTTCTAGAGGCTCTTTCCAGCCTATCTGTTCTACTTCAGCATGTAAAATATAGGAACCTCTATTTGAGAGAGAGAAGAACCTGTCCAGCACAAGTTGCTGGGTGAATATGGTAATTTTATACCTGTGATATTTATTCTTTGATCTAAGTGAGAACGAGAACATGTGATACCTGACAGACGACACCAAGTTGGGCGGCAGTGTTGATCTGCTCGAGGGTAGGAAGGCTCTGCAGAGGGACCTGGACAGGCTGGATCGATGGGCCAAGGCCAACTGTATGAGATTCAACAAGGCCAAGTGCCGGGTCCTGCACTTGGGCCACAACAACCCCATGCAGGGCTACAGGCTTGGGGAAGAGTGGCTGGAAAGGTGCCTGGCGGAAAAGGACCTGGGGGTGCTGGTCGACAGCTGGCTGAACATGAGCCAACAGTGTGCCCAGGCGGCCAAGAAAGCCAATGGCATGCTGGCCTGTATCAGAAATCGTGTGGCCAGCAGGAGCAGGGAAGTGATAGTGCCCCTGTACTCGGCACTGGTGAGGCCGCACCTCAAATACTGTGTTCAGTTTTGGGCCCCTCACTACAAGAAGGACGTTGAGATGTTGGAGCGTGTCCAGAGAAGGGCAACGAGGCTGGTGAGGGGTCTGGAGAACAAGTCTTCTGAGGAGCGGCTGAGGGAGCTGGGGTTGTTTAGCCTGGAGAAAAGGAGGCTGAGGGGAGACCTCATCGCTCTCTACAACTACCTGAAAGGAGGTTGTAGTGAGGTGGGTGTTGGTCTCTTCTCCCAAGTAACTGGCGAAAGGACGAGAGGAAATGGCCTCAAGTTGCGCCAGGGGAGGTTTAGATTGGATGTGAGGAAAAATTTCTTTCCTGAAAGAGTGGTTAAACATTGGAACAGGCTGCCCAGGGAAGGGGTTGAGTCCCCATCCCTGGAAATATTTAAAAGACGTGTAGATGAGGCGCTTAGGGACATGGTTTAGTGGGCATGGTGGTGTTGGGTTGACGGTTGGACTCGATGATCTTGGAGGTCTCTTCCAACCTTAATGATTCTATGATTCTATGATTCTATGAGATATTTTTGTTTGCATTTAGGAAAAAAAAATCTTAGATTCCTTAATAACTTTTATCTGATTTTCCAAAAAAATGGTACTGAATGAACAGAGGATTTATTTTCCTAGTTCTATTTCAACAATGATAAAGAAACTCAGTATTCTTTCTTCCCTTATAATGCAATATATATCTTTGGACCCTGTTACACCAAACTCATAAAAGTAACACACAGCTTTGAAATAGCTCCTGTAAAATACGAGCAAAGAAATTACAAATTAGAATGGTATAACAAAAATATGTTTAAAAGTGCGGTATTTTTGAGAAAACTTATCCCTCACATAAATTTTATATAACATATTGATAAAGAATTGGAACAATGTTTGTATAATTTCAAAACTATTTTTGCAAGGACAATTTTCTTTATTATGCATTTTATATGTTAATACACATTATACTTTTGTACCACCAGTTCTAGTTTAGATGAGAAAGGTTTAAATCCCTCAGGCAGAGAAGGATCTTCAATCCTCTCATGTACTACTAGATGAATACACTAAGCACAAGACAAGACTAGTGTCAGAGGAACCAGATAACCAAAGTTCTGGCTGACAAAAAACACAGCTGATTTACCTTCCCAAGTGTGGTCTTTCTGCTGTCAAATAATAGTTCCTGTGTGTTTCTCATGAAAGACGGTATCCTAAGTATCAGCAATCTGTAAAAGGGAAAATGCAAGTGAAAGTAAGTGACAGCATTTTGGCAAAACATGAGAAAATACTATAGTTTCTTTTCTTTTCTTTTCTTTTCTTTTCTTTTCTTTTCTTTTCTTTTCTTTTCTTTTCTTTTCTTTTCTTTTCTTTTCTTTTCTTTTCTTTTCTTTTCTTTTCTTTTCTTTTCTTTTCTTTTCTTTTCTTTTCTTTTCTTTTCTTTTCTTTTCTTTTCTTTTCTTTTCTTTTCTTTTCTTTTCTTTTCTTTTCTTTTCTTTTCTTTTCTTTTCTTTTCTTTTCTTTTCTTTTCTTTTCTTTTCTTTTCTTTTCTTTTCTTTTCTTTTCTTTTCTTTTCTTTTCTTTTCTTTTCTTTTCTTTTCTTTTCTTTTCTTTTCTTTTCTTTTCTTTTCTTTTCTTTTCTTTTCTTTTCTTT
>NW_008825619.1:2062517-2073968 GCF_000699105.1 Pygoscelis adeliae | reverse complement strand
TCTTCTCTTCTCTTCTCTTCTCTTCTCTTCTCTTCTCTTCTCTTCTCTTCTCTTCTCTTCTCTCCTTCCCTTCCCTTCCCTTCCCTTCCCTTCCCCTCTCTGATTAAGAGACAAAGAAACCTTATATTAAATGGCTTTTCTGTTGATGATTGTGAGACCTACAAATTATGTGTCACTGCTTTGAAAGTCTGTATAGAAATTCAAGTGAGAGGTGATTTCCTTGTGGACAGAAGATAGCCTTTAAGCTATTTTGAAATGGGATAAAGAGAAAAGAGGATAGAAAAGGAAAGACCCGAAGGGAGTTTAGGTTTATTTCGCATAAAACTCGATGTGGTAAGTATTCACAAGCTTCCTTCTTTTGTTAGATATGAGAAATACTTACTTTCAGTAACTCCGATTTTTTTCTTTTTCATTTTTTCATCAAACTTAAGATTTGAAGGTACAACAATCCAAAATAGGATTTTTCAGATGTTGGAATTCAGATATCTAATATCAAAGTAAAAAAAAGTGCTCTGACTGCTATGGTGTCAGGTATGAAGGTGGTACTCCTTTATTCCTAATCTGTTGTGAAATCTAGTTATGTTAGTGGCAAAAGCCTACCAGTTTGGGTCCACCAGTGAAGTGAGGGGGAGAATGCTTAATTTTCAGCTCTCTTGGGATTGATTTCTTAGAACGAAGGCAGAAATATATTGACTGCCAATGAAAAATGTGATTACTATAAGAATACAACAGAAGGTAAATGGTAGTTAAAATATATTTGTGGGCAGGGACAGAGTTAAAGAGACTAATAGTTGTCTCAAGTATAAATATGTTTTGGAAAAATGTCCTGATTCATTAACATTAGAGCAAGGGAACCAAGGAATCTACATGAATGAATTTGTGTCTGCAAAAAGTTTTATCATTTCAGATTTCTATTTAAGGAACATATATATTCTAATGTAAGATCTCCATACCTTAAAAAGATATATTTCAATAAAACTTTGGCAAATAGCAAGTATTAAATGATAAACATAATTTTTATCTAAAATTTTTGTTTTCATAAATACAGACAAAATCAATCTCCACTTCTTGACAGATCAGTGTTTGCTATACTTCTGTTTACTCTTAATATTGTATCCATATGCTCTTAACTATATCATAATTAGTTCCAAGTTTGATAACTAAAAATATTGTTCTTCATCTACATTGACATACTTAATATGAAGTGGTAGAATCCTTCATCTCTGATGGGTCAAAGAGCAGCCCCACATTCCTATTTGTGTTCAAGCAAATTTTTGATTTTGAAGGCTTTTTTGTTGCTTGTTTTTAATTCCCTTGGTATTTCTGTAATCAGGAATTACAGAACTTGATTTAAGAGTTACTAATGATACTTTAGGAAAATATAAAATCCTTTGACTGGACTTAAATTTATGGTCAAAATTCATACTTGACTTTGTAACCCGAGTCATATTATGGTTGGAGTACAGATCCTTCCCATGTAAAAATTGACAGTCCTGCAATTACAGTCACTTGGGGTCAGCTGTCCTGGCTGTGTACCCTCCCAACTTCTTGTGCACCCCCAGCCTACTCGCTGGTGGGGTGGTGTGAGAAGCAGAAAAGGCCTTGACTCTGTGCAAACACTGCTCAGCAATAGCTAAAACATCCCTGTGTTATCAACACTATTTTCAGCACAAATCCAAAACACAGCCCCTTACAAGCTACTGTGAAGAAAACTAACTCTACCCCAGCCAAAACCAGGACACAGTATTCAAAGCAATTCTTGCACAGCCAAGAACAGAAAGTTTCCTTACAGAGTCTCAGACTATTGCAATTTTTTTTTTCTATTCTATATAAAAATGTCTTCATACCTGGACACAAATAGTCATGCTATGGTCTATGAAAAGAGCATGTTACTTTTGAAAGCATCCTTCACTTGTTTTAAATTAACTTGGTTCCATTTGGCATCCATTTACTGTATACTTTTCAGAATAAAAAGCAAGAACACCAACACATTGCATTCCGGCTCTGAAACACATGTAAACTGCTACTAAGCAAACTTTCACATAGCACAGTTACTTTCCTTCCCGGAGAAATATCTAGTTGAGAGAGTCCTTCTGAAAACCCTTAATCATTACAAGTTTCTGCCTGATCATTGTTATAGTTTTGACTTGGCTTTGTACCTGTTCACACATTATTTCTCTGTCTTGTTGTTGGTACTACACTGTCTTCATCGATTTAATGATGTGTGTACCTATTTGATTCAATAACTTCGTAAGACAGTTATCCTAATTTTATTCTAGTTTTGTTAAGAACACATATTGTGTTCTTCCCATGGGAAATATAGGTAAAATGAATACCCCGTGATATTTTACCATTTTGTTTTTCTGTTTGTTTTCTGTTTGTGATTCAGTATTTATATTTTAAGTTTGCACAAGAAATAACCAAAGTTTGATGGATTCCCCCCCCCCGGATGTGGTTAAGAAACTTAAGGAAAACTGCCAAGGATAATTTTTCTCCCCCTGCCTAATAGGTGTACTGAAGCCACCAAAAAATGAAAGAATGCACAGAAAAGAAGCTAATAATAATAATAATTGTTTTTTGGAGTGCAAATGGTACAACATTGTAATCATGTCCAGTTAGGAGATCTTCAGTGCAGCTTTTGGATAGCGTGTCAATCACTGACTTCCATGGTAAACTCTCTTGCTTCAATCTAGCAAGAAGGTAAAAGTATTTATTGTCAGTCCATAGTATTTCAAACTCCATGAGAAAATTTGCAGCTCTTAATAGGGTTCACAACCTCTATCCCTCAGCCTTGTTCAGCACAAGTGGTATGTTTACACATACAGCCTGTGTACCATTAGCACAGTCCATTTGCTGTGTGTTGTGGTTGGTTTTTTAGACTCATTTGCAGGAAACTAAACTGAACAGTACAGACAGAACTAATTTGCTATAAAATATAAATCTCAGTTCTTAAAACACAGATGAAGTAGAACCCACTGCAGAGTTACATATGATTTCAGCCTACTGCCAAATCTGACTGTATAATGGTTATAAAAGGAGTATATTATAAACAGGTCACAGTGATATGCTGACCAACTGAAATGTATCATGTGTGTGTGGGTTTCTATTTCGCCCCAAATTATACGGCTGAAAACACAATGTACTGCTCCGTTTCTACCAGTTTTATCCTGCACAGTACTTCTTCAGGCACAGCAAGTTGCATGAAGTCACTCAGAGAAAATGCTTTTCTAGAATGACTTACAGGAGAACTTCAATTTTAGTAGTGATTTTTTTTTTGTAGACTTTGTATTTTCAAACCTTTAAGAGGTAATGCACTAGTTGGCAAAGACAGTGCTGAAATGCTTCACACTGTGATTCGTTCCATTTACCACTAGCTTCCTTCCTGCTACCCCTAGGATATCCAGGCATTTTCTCCTTGTCTTTGTAAAGTCCTACAGGATCATTACAAACAAATTTTAAGTCTTCACAACTTTCACCCTCTTGTGGGAATGGTTTCACTGAGGCATACCGAAGTTCCACCTAGACCAGAATTCTTTCACTGCCAGCACAAACTAGTGATGTCTAGGTAATGTATAGGAGAAACAGCTGATACATAGTGATAGATCCATCAGTATATTCTCCCAGCTCCTCAAAATCCAATTTGTATGGATTTTATGGGTAGAAGCAGCATGATTGTGCTTATTAAGCACTGATAGATCTTTCTGTCACAAATCTTGCTTGTCTGATGGTATGTTTGCTCTCAGATAACATGACAACTTTTGGCATGGTCCTTGTAAACTGCAAGTCTTTTGATGCACACTCAAGGCTGCAAGAAGAGTGGGACTGGATACTGAACATGTCTAGGGTTTTTGGATTAGCCAGTGAAATGCTGACTTGTCAGCTGATGCTTTCCTATGGTATTAGAAGACTCTGTTTTGGAGTTACTGTCTTCCAAATGAGGCTGGGTGAACCTGATCCTGAGGCAGGTGTTGTAGAAACTCTTCACTTGTCCCAATTCTCTAGAAAATCTCCCACATTGACGAGTTAAGAATTATTCAGCTAATGTTCGGTAGACAGCTAGGCCCTTTAGAATGACCTGATCTCAGGTGTCATAGGGCAGCAGGGGGATTACAGGTGTTTGTAATACGGCGTTGTCTGCCAAAAAAGTGGATGGTACTCTGCCAGGTAGAAAACTAAGAGGTACATCATTCTCATTGCCATTTTCCATTTTTTCTGTCATCAGTATGACTAGCAAGCAATATGGAAGTCCTTCCTGGCTTACAGATAGTACATAAAAATACTGCAAATAATAGAGCAATTT
The DNA here is from genome assembly GCF_000699105.1 of Pygoscelis adeliae. Lineage (NCBI taxonomy): Eukaryota > Metazoa > Chordata > Aves > Sphenisciformes > Spheniscidae > Pygoscelis > Pygoscelis adeliae. The sequence goes on along the minus strand of NW_008825619.1, from coordinate 2,069,668 downwards.
TCACCTCTAGTCCATAATTTGATTTTCAGGATAATATTTTAAACATGTTACAGTATTTTTAAACTTTTATAATCACTGCAATTATGCCTTTTATACAGTTGTGTTTATTCTGTTTGCTGTGTAGGTGTAGAAAAAAACAGGATAAGTAAAAAGAAAGTAGTAGATGGACTCAGGAACTGGTGAGGTATTCAAAACATTTTATTTTTTTTTTAAGCTGGGTAAATTGAGTCATATATCTCATAATGGACTTTCATGCTGTAATTGTCATATAAATGGTTATTTTAAGGCAGAGAGATTATGTGAAGGGGATTAGTACTATTTCAAAAAAAGGTGAAGGACATATATTCATGGGCACAATAGCAAGGTAGTTTTAGCCACTAGAACTAGTTAAAATAAAGAAAAAACTAAACAAAGAAATCTGTGCTGTTTTTCTTTTAAGTTGTTCTGATCTATACTGAATTTCATACCTAAGATAAAAATCAATAATGTGACTTCATATCTCAGACTTTGCTTGCTGAAATGTCGTAATGCTCTAGGTCTAGCTTTTAGGGCTCAGCAGCCTAGTAATGAAATGTTGAACAAAGGAAAAATTACATGGAATTTAAAATCCATTTAAAGTAACAAATGCTTGCCACATATGGGGACTAATATGTTTTATTCCAACTACACTTTCACTGCAAGTTCAGTAAAAAGTGATTGGAAAGGGTTTGAAATGTTTTATCAAGTATGCAGTTTCTAGAATGATTTCAATACTTCAAGGTAGGCTGAAATTGGATGAAAATTTCTTTAAACAGGAGAGGACCTGTGCTTTAAAGAGCTACTGACAGGACTGGAGAAGCCCAGATGACTGTGAGAAAATGCTTTAGAACTGTACAGTAGAACTGAACAGAGAAATTGCCTTCCTTTAAGATTAGTGTTTAGGAAAGTTAAAGATTCACCAAAACTGAAAAGGAAACTATCCAGCATTCTTCTTCAGACAATATATGGTGTCCAGCATCCAGATACAGTGAGACAAGGAACTAGGAATAAGTGAGTGAAATATTGCAGGTACTTCTTCCTCTTGCAATTTTCTGAATGACTAAATCTGGACCTGTGTTTTATGGAAAGATATTTCCTTTTCCAAAACCAATCTTTTTTGAGGCAAACTCCTATATGTATGATAACAAAAGTCTATAGCTCACATTTATGTAATGTGTATAAAGAATGTAATGAATCTTTGAATTTATAAATCCTATACAGAAATTGCGTCACCATCAGACTACAAGAAAAAAACTGTGAAATATATTTTGAGAATATTGATAGATTAAAAAAAAAGTCTGAAGATAAGATTACCTTCTATTCCCAAACCTTATTTTCTGAGGATGACTTTTTTATCCCATACAGTTATGATAGACAAAATATATGGTATTGAATAAGATATAAAATTTGCCTAAGAAAACTCAGTTTTATGAGAAGAAATTTCAGGATCTATTTTCTGCTTGTTGCAGGTCTGTAGCCACTTATGCCCAAAGACATTAAAATATCAAAATATTTTGATAACTTCTCATTACTTTGTACCTGAAAGGTGAACTGTCTATTGACTTTTCAAGGCAGTAGTGAAAGTTCATTATGAATATTTGGAAAAGTATTAAAGTATATGAAAGTGTAGTAAAATCAAATGTTTTGAACTTTGACACTGAGTTCTTGTTTGTAGTTATCAGGGCTAATATTAACTTTGGGAAACATTGTTCTGTCTTTCTACAGTAAAATGAAAGTGATTAGTTGCTTTTTGGTAATTGCCCAGATCATTTATCACATGATACAACAGAACAGATGATCTAGAAATCCTTACTTGGTCTTGAAGCCTGTCTAATAAAAGTTGTACACTATTTTTCTGTATCTTTCAGGAAGAGACTTGCAATCAGAGAACACCTTTGAATATTTGGAAACATTGAGGTATTGTCATGCTAATATTTTTGGCTCAATGCGATTATGTTGAAAAGAAGTTTAAGATGTTCTGTGTATTACAAGGTGTTGTCTTTTACACTAGGTGTCTCTTATTAGCATTTGTAAGTTTATCAGAAAGAATGAAGAGATATTTCCAGTGACTTTTACTTATGTATATCTTACACCATACTAAAAGTTTGACCTGCACAGACAGTGCTAGCTGTATTATCCAATGTATTCCCTTTTATGACAAATCATTGGAAGCAATTTGTCATCTACTGTTTGATCAAAAATGTAGTTCTTACGTAAAAATATGTATGGTAAAGCAAAAGCCTTTCAGAAAGAATTCATGTGCATTACATTTTAATTATCATACCCACAACATGATTTTAGCAAGCAAAATTTGTCTGAACATGAATTAGCTGCTTTATTTGTAAACATGCTAACTCTTCAGAAAATAATGTTATTTATTAAAAGGATAAAACTTGACAAAACACATGACAAAAACTGTGAAATAAATTATTTGGTACAGCTTTTTTTCATGCCTCAGGAGTCCTGTCCTAGAAAATGATCAAGTGTTCTATTTTCAGATCATGTGTTTCCTTATTTAAAAAAGCTCAAGGAATTATTCATATCTTAGGTGCATAACAGAAATAATAATTTTCTTACTTGAACAGGAAATTTACCTGCTAGATATTGATTCTGTTGAGCGTGAGCTTCAAACTGAAGTTTATTTTATCTATACATATAAATAGTCATTATTTTGTTGAAATTTATGTTGAAAACTATAAAAACCAGAATATTATTATAAATATTCCTCCTTGATTTGGCCAACACTGGCTTACTCTGGTTTATAGTCTTTAATAGCTAGTGATAACATAGCCATTGGTTATGGAAAAGTTACATAGTTGTGCAGTCAAAGATCATATCAGATGTATTAATGGTGGGCAAGTGGATGCAGTTCTCTTTTCTTCCATCCAGCCACTGAATTTGTACTTTATTTGCTTTCCCAAATGTGTGGGCATATCCTTCTTTAGCCATCCAAACGCTGTGGTTCTGTTCTGCTTTACAAAACAAAAAGGTCACCATCTGGAACCTGCCTCTGTAAACCAGAATTAACGTTCACTTTTCACATGCTCTCCGCTGACACCTTGCATGACTGTCACATCTAAGTGTTTGTCACAGAGCACAGAAGCAATATTTTGAATACTTTGCTTTTGATTATCTGCTGCTCTGCGTGGTAGCTGAGGAATTGGACTTCTTTGTTCATTTCTCTTGCATGGTTATCAGTGCCTATGTTATTTCAAACTAGACTGCCTTAGTACCTGGCCATGCTGGGGCTACAGTTGGTCATACACGCCATGGTGTTTGGAGCTTCACCACCTTCTATTTACTTCCACGTGCAACCAGTGCTTTGGCTTGATGTACCAAGAGTGAGTCCCGACTTTCTAGTAATGTACCTCTCCAATGATACTTGGGGAGTGTTGAAAAGTATCGGTCACTCCCCTGATCATACATCACAGTCTGAAAAATTTATCAGTGGATGTTAGAGCCTTTGTTCTGAAGCATATTTGGTTCGGATCTGGTTTACTTTTAGAACATGAAGCTGAGTAATAAGAAATTGTGCCAGGCCTATCTGATTTTTGGTTAGTATTTTGGTGTTTGGTTTTTGTTTGGTTGGGTTTTTTTTCTGTGATCTGAAGACTACTACTTACAGTGTTGTGGTGAAGCACAATTCTTCAGTTCTCTTTCTTCTGTGAACCTTTAAAGCAGAACAGAAGTGAAGCTAGTGGTATGAGTGTATGGGCAAATTGAATAGCATTTGCAATAGTGATTCCAGAGTTATAATAAAGAGTCTTTATCCACCGATAGAATTAAAAGCAGCAACAACAACAGTTGAAAAAATGTATCTGTTTTGCTCGGCAGTTAGTGTTCTGAATCAAGGGCTGAAGAAAAAGATAGGTAATGGGATTTATTTCCATAGAAAATACCAAGAAAGAACTGAAACTGAGAAAAAGTAAGTAGAGCATTTTGTTATCAGGTTCTTTGTGTTCCTTACACCTGCAAGTCACTTATGGGAGTTTCAATTTGTCTTCGTTCAGCTTTACAAGCAGTTCCTGAGGTCAGGTTGCAAAAAACTTCAGCAAAAGATGAATATTTTAAGGAAGTGATTCAACTAACAGATGTTTGCTAGAAAGTTGCTATTCCCAACTTCTAGTGAAATCCACTTCAAGAACATCTTCATTAAGCAGATCAGTCTGGAAAAGTAAGTGTTGTTCACTCCCTGAGGAAAGTACAAGTATCAAATACACAACTATCATGCTTATCAAGTTTCCAATTTTTGAAAGATTACATAAATATTTGAGGGAGATCATTGTAATTAAAATGAAGGATTGCTATTGCCACTAGCAGTATTTTCTAGAATTAAATAAATACTGTATTTTTTGTATAAAGTGCATAATTTTGAGGTATTCCCAGATGCATTCTCTTGTGCTGAAATATAGTACCCTTGGCAATGGGCAAACAGTAACATTCACATTGAAGCACAGAAACATTATGGTAAAATAACATTTTAGTCAGTTTGTAGGAGACATTTTTTTTTTTTAGCACACTGAGTTGTATTATATCCATTATAATATTATTTCTTTTATTTGTTGTGAGTAAAAAGTAAAATGTAATTTTATTTCCTTTCAGGAACAAGGAGTTGCAATAAACTCCTTTGCATTCAAGACTGTATACGTGCTTCTTTTTAGATGAATATCCAATACTTATTTAAATTAATTATGTCCTAAAATGTATTGACCAACATGCAATTCTCACTAAAGCAATAAGACAAACAACATTTTACAACTGGAAGTCCAACAGAGAATGGCTTAAAATCTCTCTCTCCCTCATGTACAAAACCATCAGCTTTTCTTTATCTTTTACAGTGTCTGCAAATGGTAAGCAAAAAAATAAAAAAAGTTTTTTAAAAAAGGAGTATTTTGAAAAGCATAAAGAGTGCAATCAAAAGACTCAAGTGGGTTTCAAAAGGTCACTTGATTCACTCTCCTTCCCCAAAGCAAGATTAACTATACTTTTGTCTAGCTCATGGCTAAAGATACCCAGTGATAATGGTTAGGTAACTTGCCTTAGTAACAGATTCAGGCAATTTAGTAGTATTAATAGTCTGATAGTGTCTAACCTGTGTATTGTGACAATCAAAAACAGCACAGTATTTTCCTTGCAGAGAAGTATGGTTGTTATTTATTGCATGACTGAAATTTTGTACCTAAGATTTGTGTGTCAATACACTGTCCTTTGCTTGCCTACCTTTCTATCTCCTGTCCATGTCCTTCATTTCATGTCTGGTACCCCTTCAATCTGCTTGTCCCCATCATAGTATGTTAACAGAAGGGGTTTCATGATCTAATACTGAGCTACCATCCTCTGGTTTCTAGAAGTCAGCACTATGGTGAGCTGAATCAGTTCATTGATTCAGCTGAAAACTAATAATCTTATTTTAATTTTTCAGTGTTCATTTTCAGCTGGAACAGTAATGACACTTCTGTTGTAGGTGCAAGAGATTGTCAAATAAAACACCAGACTGAATGCTGCTTACATGCCTCTTGGAAATCAGTTCTTTAACAAAAAAGAAAAACGAAATCTGTCAGCTCCAGTGGAAGTCCCATGCTATATTGTTTTTTAAATTAAAAAAAAAAAGGATAATTTATCTGAAATTACTAACTTATTTAAAATTTGATAAGCTTTCCTTTAGAAATATAAGAAATACCGTTTGTTGTTTAAGAGTATTAAATACTATACCTGTAAGTAACAGAAGATACCTTATTAATAAATGTTAAAAAATGAATAGTAGAGCAGAAAGTATTATGAAAGTGTTGAAACACAGGTGACTACAAAAATCTGTAGGTGAGCCTCTAAATCTTTTCCCATTTTCTCCTTTAAAGTGTCTGAACCCTGTGTTTTGTTATTTTATTTTTAGTTTGCTTTTTCTTTGAATCTTCTGCTTCATCACAGTTAGACTGAATACTATTAGATAACCTTGCTTGAACAGTATAGCCTCTTGAAAGCACAAAAGAAAATCATCAGACAGAAGGTATCTCAGTGCTGTAAAGAGATTCCTTATTTCAGTTTTATTTTATTGCTTTTTGTTTGATTTTTTTTTTTCTATAACTTTAGGGGGGTGCGTGTTGGGATTTTTTTTGCGGGGTGTCTTTTTTTTTCCCATCAGGATCTGGGAAGTACACTATAAGTACAAGATGCCTGGTATTATGTGAATCTCTGAAACAGTTTCATTAATACCAAGAATACCAGTCTCACTTCGGTGCCTGGTGAAATGACAGAAAAGATTATTCTAGGAGTTATTGAAAAACACTTGAAAGACAATTCTGTCATCAGTCAAAGCCAACATGGATTCATGAAGGGAAAGTCATGCCTTACTAACTTAATATTCTTTTATTACAAGGTTACCTACCTAGTGTATGAAGGGAAGGCAGCAGGTGTGGTTTTTTTGGATTTTAGCGAGGTTGTTGATACTGTCTGTCATAGTATCTTTCTGGACAAAATGTCCAGCATATAGATAGACATGTACAGAATATAATGGTGAACAATTGGCTGAAGAGTCGAGTTCAAAGAGTTGTACTAAACGGGGTAACATCTGGCTGGTGGCCAGTCACTAGGCCACCACACTAGTGGTGTTCCCTAGGGCTCAATTTTAGGAACAGTTTTCTTCAATGTTTATATTAATGGCCTGGACACAGGACTTGAGTGCAGACTAAGTAATTTTGCCTATGGTACTAAATTAGGAAGAGCCGTTGATTCCCTCGAGGGTAGAGGGGCCTTACAGAGAGATCTTGATAGCTGAGAGCTCTAGGCAATCACCAACCATATGAAATTTAACAAGGACAAATGATGGATTCTTCACCTGGGATGTAATCCTGGATGTATGTATAGATTGGAGGACAAGAGGCTGGAGTGGAGCCCTGCAGAAAGGGCTCTGGGGGTTTAGGTTGATGGTAAACTCAGTATAAGTCAACAACATGCCCTGGTGGCCAAAATAGCCAACCATACCCTGGGGTGCATTAATTGGTTGAAGGAAGTGGTTGTCCTGCTGTACTCAGTATTGGTGCAGACTCACCTCTAATACCGTCTGCAGTTTTGGGCTCCACAGTATAAGACAGGCTCCACCTGTCAGCCTGACCTTGGTGCCGGGGAAGATTATGGAG
>NW_008825619.1:2050676-2061495 GCF_000699105.1 Pygoscelis adeliae | reverse complement strand
TGTGCCAGGGGAGGTTTAGATTGGACATGAGGAAGAATTTCTTTACTGAAAGAGTGGTTAAACATTGGAAGAGGCTGCCCAGGGAAGTGGTTGAGTCCCCATCCCTGGAAGTATTTAAAAGACGAGTAGATGAGGCGCTTAGGGACATGGTTTAGTGGGCATGGTGGTGTTGGGTTGACGGTTGGACTCAATGATCTTGGAGGTCTCTTCCAACCTTAATGATTCTATGATTCTATGATTCTAAGAAGGATATGAAAGTGTTAGAATGTGTCCAAAGGAGGGCAACAAAGATGGTGAAAGGACTGGAGGGCATGACTTATGAGGAGCAGCTGAGGATACTAGGTTTGTTCACTTTACAGAAGAGGAGACCTCATTGCTGTCTACAGCTTCCTCATGAGGGGGAGCAGAGACAGAGGTGCTGATAGCTTCTTTCTGATGTCCTGTGACAGGACACAAGGCAATAGCTTAAAGTTTCATCGGGGAAGTTCAGACTGGATATTAGGAAAAGGTTCTTCACTGAGAGGGTGGTCAAGCACTGGAACAAACTACCCAGGGAAGTGGTCATGACCCCAAGCCTGTCGGTGTTCAAGAAAAATTTGGACAATTCTCATAGATACATGGTTTAACTTTTAGGTTGCCCTGCGTGAAGTCAGGAGTTGGACTTGATGATCCTCATGGGTCCCTTGCAACTCAGGTTATTTTATGATTTTATGAAAGAAACCTTCAAAAGGATGTCATTAAAGCTACTAGAGCTGGTTTTGGAAATGCATGCTCTTCCATTTCTGTAGTTCAAGGAAAGATTTCCCTGTATTTCATTTGTATAGAAACTTTTGTGATAAGAACTGTAGTGCCCTGCTAGGTCAAAACAGCAGTCCACCTAGGACAGTAGCCTATCTGCAGCAATGTCATTTAGAAGGACCTATTTAGGAACACCAAAATTTTCTAGTCATTTTTTCAGCTACCCTGGGCTTACTATCAATGGTGTAGGTAGAATAGACAATACATTCCTACATTCTCCCTTTACTGTCTATTTACAGATCTCCTATTCAGAAATTTAGTCCCTTTTGAACCTTCTCTTCCTGCCTCCACAATCTGCTGTAACAGTAAATTTCAAAAGTTTAACACACATTGTATTAAAAATGTACTTTTTTAACAAAAAATCTGTTTTAGATAGAACTCCTACTAGGTTCAATGCACGTCTTCTATTTCTAGTGCTGTGATATTTGATGAATAGCAGTTCTGCATTAACTTTACCCACTGACTTTTTGGTTTTGTAAGCCTCAGTCATAGCCTCTCTCACCCTTCTCTCTCTACAGAGAGTCATAGATTTTTTATTCCCTTCTTGGAAGTTAAATTCTTCATCCCCTTACTCATTTTAGTTGCTCTTTTCTGTACCTTTTCTAGTTCCACCATGTCTTTCTTGAGAGGTGAAGACCAGAGCTTTACATATCAGAGATGAGGACAGACATCGGTGTACCAAAATTTTGCATAAACCTCCACCTTGTTCTCAGTCCCATTTCTGTTAATATCTGAGATTTGTTAATTATTGGTTTACTACTATATATTAAGCTGGTGATTTCAAAGAACTGCCAGTGATGATAACAAACTATTTTCTGAGATGTAACTGCCATAATAGTTTTCCCTCTCCAGTAGCACAACCTTAATCTTTGCATACAATATACAGAATATAATTTTTTTTTGTAAAGAGTGACATTTTTTCTATTTTTTTTTTCTGATGAAGAATCTGTCAAATCAGGTAAAAGATACAAATATATTAATATACAAATGATTGCAGATATTATTGTTTTTGTAAATTAGAAAACCTCTGCTGAAGAGCTAGAAAACCTCAAAATTCTGTAGAAAATTCCTTTATTTAACCAAAGTTCTTACAACTATTTCTGATCTGGAATGAAAAATAGGAATATTTAAATATTCCATGATTTTTTCATTTAACAGAAATATTTCTAATGGATTTGGTTTTTTTCCATTTGGAGTTACAAAGGCTTCCAACACATTATAAAAACCTTGAGGGCTATTCTATTTACTACAGTTTACCCTGAAACAGAATCACTGTACATGTTTGGTGTGTCCACTCTGCTTCTGTCAGCTTTAAGAGTGCAAACTTCCTGTTGAGCCCATGGTGCAAGTTAGTAGGAATATCACAGGTACTTGATATACACTGTGTAAGTAGAATTTGCTCAGAAGTTTGTCAAACTGATAAGTTTCCACAAAACATATTATTGTGGTTAATCAGTATTTGAAAATCTGACATCCACAACTCAGGTTGACATTACACAGATGAAAATCTACTTTCCATTTAAATGATTTTCATAGCCTGGTTGTAAAATCTACAGGGACACATTCCAGTTCCTAACTTCCTCTTATGCCTTCTCAGGTTTTCTGGTTTTTTTTTTTCCTTTCATTTTTTCCCCCCCTTTGCTTGATCTAGCACAAAGCCTTCAAAACAATGTAAACGATGCTTTAATGTTGCACACAAGAGATTTTTGCAATTTTTCAGTGACAATACAGGAATGTCACAGTAGAATTTGATCACAAATGAACACAGATTAGACAGCACCACCGCAGGTTGTCAGTAAGGTTTTCCTTTTACTGATGTCTGATTAGCACTTAAATTGTTTCACACCATTAGTTTCCTAGGATTTAGTGATTATTAGTGGATCTGAAAATGAACAAGATAAAAGGAAGCTTTATTTTCAATTCAGGGGATGGTTTACTTTTTCCATGCAGGGTCATTTACCACTAAAGAGGTATGTGGTGTTGATTAAAGTTTAGTTTTATGCATCATTATATTCTGTTATGAAAATTAATGGCAGTTTCAAGTTAGGCAGGGTATTCTTCACTTTCTCCTCCAAATGTTGTGCATTTAGTGGTGGTGTGCATCCGCATAAGCTGGATGTAGCTTGCTTTAGTGATACTATTTACATCCATTTCCACCATCCGCTGCATTTCAGTACTGTGCTCTGGGTGTATTTATGCCTATGCAGAACATGTATCAACATAAACGTGCACAAAATGGATGGTACAGTTTCACACTTGCTCGTATCATTGGTACTATGCCCTCTGAGCTAAGGTAAGGTGTACCCTGTATGGGACTGGATCATTGTGAGGTTGGATACTTAACTGGGCTATACTTAACTGTAATTAATATTTAGGTCTTCATTGTCAGTATGAAAGCATAATGATCCTGTAAAATGATAATTAATATGCCAGTTTTTAATGCAAAAGCATGATACAGAGTTTAAATTACTTAAGGATGTTGTGACAAAATCACAAAAAAAGGTATCTTGTCTTGCATCTTGAGTTGGTGGGTTAGTCCATTGCTTCTATTGCCTCTTTACTCTTATATGAACTGTATGACCAGCGTGGATTGTCTTTAACGGTTTTTATTTCTTTTGTTCTGAAAGTAACAGCAAACAAACAAACAAAAAAAAAAGAAAAATATGAACAGATTAACTGTTTCTTACAAGGCATCCAAAAAGAAAGGAAAATGTTGGGTTTTTTCTCCTGAATCTCTAATAGAAATCTTCTTGCTGTTGCCACTGCATAACATTTCTAAAGAGAAAATCCAGACCTTGAAATTTACAGGCTTTTCATTTATTCCTAGATGAAATACGTTGACTATTAATTATATTTGCAGTTAGTTGGTGGTATGGTGGTGATGTGGAGGAGAAGTAGAATTTGTGATTTTTGTCACAGCACTTTGATCCAAGGGCTGTGAAAGACTGTAGCTGGAAAATTAGACAGATATTTAAAATTTGCTCTAACAGTTTATTTCTGTTAACATTTTTTTTTAAAGAAATTTAGGAAGTGATTGTTCAGTAATTGGAAGAAATTGAAGACTTTGATAACAAGTAAAGTCTACTGCAGACTGCTTAGCTCATGATGTTTTGGTTTAGTAGCTCTAGTAATGTGCTACATCAAACAAAAAATACACCTTGTAGTTATGATATTGCTGGCACTGTGAGAAACAAACAGTGGCACATAGGGACAGTTCACATGCAACAAAACATTAATTGTCTTTTCTTTGTTGCTTGAAGAAAGGTTCCCTGAGGTCCTGACTGATGATATTTTAGAGTTATACAATAAAAGAAATGTTCCACATTCTTCCTCTTCATCATCACCGTCATACAAAAAAGACATACTTTTCACCTTCACCTGAGATAATCTGTTTGGTAGCCCTTATTGCATGAACCCTGTAGGCACCGGAACCCCCTTTTATTGTTTCAGAGTACAATGGAACATAAAGGTTGATTCGGATGTTGATAAAACATGGAAGCATGTGATTTTGCTGTATGATTGATATGTGCCTTGCTGAGGGGTAAAGTCTTAAAAGCTCTTGAGATTGTACAGCAGCAACTAAAGCTAAGAGACTTTAGTAAAGAACCCTGAATAGCTTTAAAGAAAGGAAACATGAGAGTTTGCTGAAATTGCGTAGGTGAATATATGGATGTAGATAGCTCATATTGGAATTGAACTTGTTTCTGGGCTTGATTGAAACTCTGACAGAGTTCAATGTATAGAAAAAAAACCCGAGACTCTTACTGAGCATTTCCAGGAGAGGTTACTGCAGATCTCAGTGGAAGTGTTGTGATATTAGAGTAAGAATCTCAAATTGGAACCACAGTGGTGATTAAATACAGCCACTCTCTTCTTGAAACAGAGCTTAAGAGAAGCGTCTTCCAACAAATAAACGTAGTGTGCATATATAAGTTACTTCCCAATGTGAAAAGGATGTGTAATTTTGCCATTATGCATTCAATTTTTCTTATTTGGTGTGATCATGAAACTATCCCAGAGCCACTAAAGTTGCCTGTTGTTGGCTCTAATTTCAAAGCTTTTAAAGCAGAATATGGTTGTCAACACACTTATCTCCATAGGCATAAAACATCTGCAATGGAAAAGATGCCTGTGTATAAGCTAGAGTCTTAAGATTGTCTTATTATGCACCACAGCACCGCTGCTAGGTTTCATATCCATAAAAACATAGTGCTATAATTAATTTTCTAGTCGCATAAAGATTTGATTTGATTTAAGAAGCTGCAAGTTGTCTCTGCTAAAGGTTAGGCACCTCTATTTAAAGACAATTTTCACTTCCTACTATTGCTTTGATCAGCATCATTATAAGAAAGAATTAGGAGCAAAAATACTATTGTAAAATGCATGTTTAATTGTGACATACACCATAGTATCCCTTTTGCAATTCCCTTTTAATTGCTGAACAAGGTGCAATAATTGTCTTGAACTTGAAGCCCTTCATTTAGATTGTACTGTTTGTTAAAGGAAAGAGGTTATAATACTATAGTGAGTGTGAGATTTTCTACAGTCATTAACATTATTTTTACTTTAATGACAATTTTGAAGAAGCACTAAATTTTCCCTGTTTTTCTCTCTAATGAAGACATGGACAATTACTTTCATTTAACAGTGAATCCATCTCAAAGTAATCCTACTCTCTGCAGGTTAAACAAATAATGGAGGAAAAAGAGAACATAATAAAACATTTTGAAAGTCAGAAGTAGAGGGCAGGTCTCAATTCCTTCCACCCAACCTTTGTCACTAAATTCAGGAGCTGCATTTGGTAGTCTTGCTCTGTAAGGAAAGAGACAGGATCATTCGGAGGTGGCTGAGATTGCCTGAGATCTGAATCATTCTGTAGAAGCCTGCCTCTCTTTAATGTACTCTGGAGGGGTACTAATTTTCCAACTAGGACTTTTCAGCCTATTGTGATTTGCCACAGAGCTGTGCTGACCCAAAAGCAAGTAATTGCTGAACGATTCAATCCCTCTGGCTCTTCTTCTCTGCACTCTTGGATAATCTTTCCTACCCCTTTCCACCTGCTGGCACTGGCAGTGGTTTGATTCTGAAGTGATTTAGGGCACCAAACATTCAAGAAACTATTGAGTCTTTATTATAATGTTAGCTTTTGATGCCTTATGTCTTTGAATGGCTTCAGTGCATAGTCAGATGAGCATCAAGGACCTCTTACGACACTATCCAGTTGGTCAACAAGCCCAGCTTTTTCATAAAACCTTATCTTTAGCTAAAAGGTGAAGAGGATGGTACAGGAACAGAATGTTGTTTTGTACAAGGAGAATTTGAGGTTTGAAACATTTACATTTGAATCTTCAGAAGCTAAGATAAATTAATATTGCATATCAAAGAATTACTGAGGTATGGGAAAAGATAACATTTTAATAACTAGGTTTTAGTGTCTCAGGTTAAAACTGACAGACATCATTCTCTGGTTATTCTTGATTCATATTTGTTCAGAGTGTCTTTTGGAACTATAAAGACAAGAAAATGGTTTCTTACTTTTAGATTAAGATACAACTGCAAACTCCAACATGTCATTTTCATAAAGAAGTGTCAGTCAGTAGACTGACACAGACAAATTATTTTGCCACATAATTCAAATGAGTTTCACGTAGGTCATGTAATTTGCTACAGGTTCTGTCAATTTACTAAGTGAACTGGCAATCTATATTCAATTTTTTTTGTTTGTTTGTTTTTTTTACTATGGCCTTAAATAACAAAGTCAGGAGTTATACATTTGCAACAAAGTTTACCATAAAACTTCTATTCTTGCAAACAATCAAGAATAGCAGGAGCAGAGTACATATAGAAGACTGTCAATCTGATATTCTGTGTTGGCATCTCTATCTCATATTTCCTCTCTGATTCCATTATCAAGAACAACTTCCAAACATATTTGAATTAAAAGGAACATAATTCAAACTTTCAATTACATTTAAAATTAAAGACACCCTTTGCAATATTCAGGCAAGTAGGATAGTATATTTAAAAAGTACAGAGACTTTTGACAGAAGATACTATAGAAGGACTAGAGATGCTTTTCTAAGTTTATGAAAAGGTTGAAAATACTGCCTGTGTCACAAGGAACTCTTTTGTTTACAGTATTTCCAGGCCAAATTTGTAAACTCCTCAGATTTTGATGGCTTGTGTTGAGAAACTGAAACTGTAGTAGAATTGAATCTCATCCTTTGATTTTGATATTGCTCTTCTCCCCCACGTCAAACTCATTAAAATATTGATAGATTTCTCAATTGCACTGGTGAATACAAAGCTTTAAAGTGAAAGATAAGAGCTCCCTGAATGTTATTTTACTCTGTAGAAGCTTTCTTTATTATTATTTAGTATTGGGTTTTATTATTATGAGTTTAAAAAATCATCAGGAAGAAATATTTTGCTGTTAGTGCATCAGACTGAGCTAAGCAATACTAATGTTTTTTAAAAAAATTGCATTTGTACTTTAGAAAATGTTCTGCTTCTGACAGCATGTCTAAGAGTTCTTCAGTGTTAATGAAAGATTGATGGTCTTATTATGTTACCTCACCATGAAAAATCACAATGAAATCTACTTGGTGTCTGGTATCCAAAGATTATTTTATTTTCCCCTGTGTTTGCAATTAAAAGTTTCAGTCTACAGAGACATTTTTAGTACAGATTTATCAGAATAATCATGACATAGTCCCTGCCATGATATAGTACTCACCAGAGGGGTATTTGTGAGGATTAAAAGTGGACCAGTTTTGCTTCTGAATATGAGCTATGAGAAGTCTGCTAAGGAATGTATAGTCTAAAATACCTAAAATCTCACACATAAACGAAAGATATTTAAATTCAGACAGACTATTCATAATAAACAGTATGTGTGAGGGTTATTGTTTTCCACTATTGGAATTGTTTTCAAAAGAATGAAAGGGATTTGTGGATTTCTTTAATTTCTCAAGTATTCTCAGGAAAATTTATCCTAGACACTTTTTGGCTTGAGAAAAGTTGGGCTGGTTTTGAAATTGAGAATGTAATGTAATAAAATGTCAAGATCTTTGAAACTCTCTCATGAGTTCTGCTCTCCTTAGTTGAAGAGATAATATAATATATTATCTCTTATAATATATAGGTCTACATAATGATAGACCTATGGCTTAAACCTTAGGGTGAAGGAGGAACAAACCATTATGTGTGTTGAACTTTTCATTTTTGAAAGGGTTTCTGTTTTAAGAACAGCAACCCATTCCAACTGCATGTAGCTTCAAAAAGTTCATACTGTAGTCATTCTCATCTCACATTATTATATGTGTATGTTCCAGAATGAGAAACTGCAGTAATGACAGTTCCTCCCCACCAACTGCCTTTGCATGCCTTACCTCCTTCCTGTTCCACTTTTGAGCTCTGAAAGATTCTTCTGTTTTGTCTCCCCTTCCACGTCACCTATAGAAAATGGAGACAGTTATTTTTATGAAAAACACAGACTGCATTAAGTCATAAATGGAAGATAATCTAGGAAATCAAAAATGGTTTTAATTAATCAGAAAGAAATCTTTGCATCTAAGAATGCAAAAATTGAGCTCCAAGCTACAGGAGTTAAAACAATTTGTAAACATCTTAATTTTATTATTCCTCCAGCCTAGCTGTGAGACACTGGCTTGGGCCAGTTATATGATGTCATACTTCATGCTCTCACACAAAGGAGAAGGTTACCAAGGATTATTGCGAAGCTCACAGTTATCTAAAAGACTAATTGAATTATCCAGGATGGGGAGTCTTTTGTTCGCTCGATTGGTTTGTCCATGTAAGTATTTACAATAGGAGGTTCCTGCAGCTGCAAGCATGAGTTTACCACTGTGTGAGAGAAAGAGAGAGGCTTGGGTAGCCAATTAGGAGATGCAGTGTAGTGATTGCTCCAGGCTGGAAAAATGTCAACATCAATTTCAGGTTCCTCACATTAAACCAATCAGCAATAGACTTTGTTTCAGCTTCTGCTCTCTTGCAGGTTTTTGGTTAAATTAAATTTTATAAACAGGCAAATTGAACTGAGCTCTTCACCATTTTGAAGGTTTTCTGTTTGTGCAAGTGAAGGTTAATAGGAAATGCAAATATCCTATGCATACCAATTATTCTTTTAAAATGTTTCACCTTCTCCACCCCCCTTCAAGTCGATTTCTTTCCATGTAGAAGTGCTTCACACTGAGTTCCCTAGAGTTTAGCCATTTGAAAATATATAGGCAACATGAATATAAATTGTATTAAATATTCCTATTTTTTAAGTGATACCAAAACAAGATGTGTTGTCCAATTTCATTTAGCTACAGTGATTTGACGATTTCTGTAATTTAATCTTTTTTCAGAGCAACTTCCCCTCCAACACAGAGAAGTAACACTTTCCAACTCTTCTATTAAATTCATGGTTGCTATAGTAAAACACCTGAGAAAGTGTGCTGCTCAAAAAGTGGTATAGATATTCCTCTTCTCCCAATATGTACATATAGGGTATAGATATAGGCTTCAAGGGCAACTTTCATTTTTTTCAGATGAATATTAACTCCCAAGTACATCTGTTCCAAGTTTCAAGTGCCTCGTGCTTTTTTAGCCCTAATGGTGGTTTCCTGAAGAAACTCTCAGATTCTGGTCTGTCCCAGCCCAGACTTCTTCCATGGTATCCTGCAAGTCTGACTCTAACTTTTCAGTGCAACAAAGCTCAGGGAAGGTAACACATTCTTCCCACAGTTGAGCCCTCAGATAAAATTTTCCTTCCCTACTAAAAAGACAAGCCTTTCAGGCCGATCTAAAGAATAAATCATTTGGATGAATCTGATCCAGCCATGCAGCAAGGCTGTTCTATCCTTGTAAAAAAAAGGATAGACTTATCTGCTATATGTTATGACAGTTTCAGGGCTCTGGACTATAATCATCACAACTACTCTGATCAACCCATGGAAGAGTGTCCTCATGCGTTGTACCGCTAGAATTACGAATGTGATTTATGAGTACTTTTTCATGCTACGGATGTGCCATAGAAGTTGTCTGTATAAACATGGACAGCATCTTCCTTGTCACACAGTCCTTAAAAACTGTCCAAACTTCCTGATGCTATTGGAGATATCATAGGGGTGGAATGTGAAGTTTTTATTTGAAAAAGGCTGGGCACAGATTACTTCTGCTTCATACACTTCTTTGTCATGGTCATTTAAAAGCAATTGATACAAAATTTGTTCTTCTACAATAATTTTTTTTCCTGAAAACATTTTAGTACCTAGTCTTATCCTTTCCTTTCTCCTATAGTTTAGCTGTAGACATTCTGGCTGGATACAGATATCCTCTGCAAACAGATGATTGTGTGATCTTTTCAAAATCACAACTTTTAAAGATTTATTTAGATTCTTCACTGAGATATGATCGAACATGCCATTTGATCACAGGATCATTTCTA
This sequence comes from Pygoscelis adeliae, assembly GCF_000699105.1. Lineage (NCBI taxonomy): Eukaryota > Metazoa > Chordata > Aves > Sphenisciformes > Spheniscidae > Pygoscelis > Pygoscelis adeliae. The sequence continues at coordinate 2,051,243 of NW_008825619.1, read as the reverse complement.
GAAGAGACCTTGGAGATTAGACACGTATGTTCTTCAGCTCTTAAGGGTGGATCTACTTAAGACTATCTGAAATTTACATCAGCAAAGTATTCTCAAATGAATGATCACCTAATTTGTGTTTGAATGTAGGTCACTTTCTCAGTTTGCTGCTGTTTCTCATGAAGTTTCTGGTGCTATGGCAGTCTGTAGCAGCTTAATGCAAGCTTAATGCTAGCCTTGCCATTGTTAGTGGTATCATGCTTTATCTTGTACAGTTGATACCAAATTAAGTAACTAAATCCACCAAGATCACACATTTGCTTGAGAGAAAAAGCCTTTTGTGAGTGTTTTTGTTTTCTTGCTTACAATATGAAAGTAAATGAAAAAAATCCAATTAAAATTATGTTTGTGATCAATTGTATGAGTTACACATTTTTTCACAGAAAGCAATACACCTTCTGCACACTAAGAGGCCTTGCCAGGTAGTTATCTGATTTTTTTCCAGTACTTCGGAATATGCAATCTGTCGCCTCCATTCATATTTTAACATCTCGGTATGAATGCAATGCAAATGTTGCTCTCCTTTGG
>NW_008825619.1:2040939-2050663 GCF_000699105.1 Pygoscelis adeliae | reverse complement strand
TTCCTGCTGTTTAAAGATGCTGTATTGCTCCATGTGTATTACCTGCTGGTTGCAATGACTGAATGTTTTGCCTATTGAAATTACCTTATACCTTTCTACCGGCAGGATATATCAAGGCTCAGACATACTTATTGGAAAGAGAGTTACCTCCTTCTGAATACAGCGAAGCTATTCCATTAGAAGATACAGACACGCCTACTTCAGCAAGAAATTCTTGCTTCTTATTTTGTTTTTCTTTTCTGAGTTAAATACTTTTATAATTTCTTAAGAAGAGAAAAAAAAAAAGACAGGAGAGCTTTAAAGAACTTTTCTCATCAGTTCAGGGTTATCTCATTCTGAGTTTCTTTTCTAGGGAAGGGAGCTGCATGCACTCCAACATGCATCCAAGTTCATGACAAACGGAATAAGTAGAAATTCAGGCCAAATTAAGAAAAAGAAACATTTTGTCATGAATATTTAAGAGTATCTTGATTGGTCTGACAGTAAGACCACCCCATCTGGCATGATGATTCTGAGTGTAAACAGTATGAGATGCTTATGGTTTAGTTAAGGAAAAAGTAATCCTATTATATTACTCAGCTTCTGGCAATCAACAGTTCAAAGCCTTTTAAGTTGGAGGCTGCATCTAGACTATTATGTTTAAACATGATGTCCAGCAATAGATATTTTCCTTTAATATCTGACATGATTTGTTGTCTTTGGTATACTTCAGCAATGCATTGCACAATGCAGTCATCCTCTGTATTTAAAAAAAAAAAAAATGCTTTCCTTTTTTGCTGTCTTGAGATTTGCTGCTTTTTAAGATGTCTTCCCAGTTCTGTTTTGAGAATAAGTATTTCCAGTTCATTCTCTGCATATGCTTGGGATATGTAGACTTCTTTGGCTCTTGGGTTCTTCAGTTAGGACATCTGATTTCTAGAATATTTAGTCTGTCTACTGAATTTAAAATAATTCACTTGCACAGAATGCCTTGTCATCCTTAATGATTTCTCTGTACCTTTCTAGTTAAAGGATTTTATTTTTGAGATGGAGTAGCCAGAGCTGTGCATAATATTCAAGGTGTGGACTCACCAGCTACTGTTAACATCACAAAGTTGTATTCTGATTTATTCTCAGTTCCTTTCCTAATGATTTTTTACAGTGTTGTCTCTTTGACTGCTGGGGAAAACAGCTGACATTTTGAGACATAAGCAACTGTGGCTTTGAATTCTCTTTTATAAGCGGTAATATCTAATCTAGAGTTCATCGCTGTCTATAGGTACAGTGATGAATAAACAGGTTTTTAAGGTTGACCCTTTTTAGTGAAAAATAAATACACCCCCGCAATATAATTTCTCTCCACACCATCAAGTGATGTCTTACTGTTATGGTTTAACTGCAGCCAGCAACTAAGCACCACACAGCTGCTCGCTCGCTCCCCACCCGGTGGGATGGGGGAGAGAATCAGAAGAGTAAAAGTGAGAAAACTCGTGGGCTGAGATAAAGACAGTTTCACAGAGAAAGCAAAAGCCGTGCATGCAAACAAAACAAAATAATGAATTTATTCACTACTTCCCATCAGCAGGCAAGTGTTCAGCCATCTTCAGGAAAGCAGGGCTCCATCATGTGTAACGGTTACTTAGGAAGACAAATACCACCACTCTGAACATCCCCCCCTTCCTTCTTCTTCCCCAGCTTTATATGCTGAGAATGACGTCATACGGTACAGAATATCCCTTTGGTCAGTTGGGGTCAGCTGTCCTGGCTGTGTCCCCTCCCAACTTCTTATGCACCTACTCGCTGGTGGGGTGGTGTGAGAAGCAGAAAAGGCCTTGGCTCTGTGCAAGCACTGCTTAGCAATAACTAAAACATCCCTGTGTTATCAACACTGTTTTCAGCACAAATCTAAAACATAGACTCGTACTAGCTAATATGGAGAAAATTGACTCTACCCCAGCCAAAACCAGCACATTCTAATAACTAAAACATCGGTGTGTTATCAACATTATTCTCCTCCTAAATCCAAAACACAGCACTGTACCAGCTACTAGGAAGAAAATTAACTCTATCCCAGCCAAAACCAGCACACTTACCTTACACAGAAACATACAATATGTTTTGTTTTGCATGTCTAAATTAAACTAATCCTAATTATTGTTTATGCTTTTTCAAAGGTATAGAACATAAAATGCTGATCTTCACTGCTTCGAAGTTTCACAATTTCATCTTACTTACATTCTCTGAATTGTAACATTGGAATAGAAGCATTGTGTATTCAACATTATTTTTTTAGTAATTTACAGAGAAGAAATATTAGGTATTGTTTTGCCATTACCAATCAAGAGAATATTAATTTTAATTTTATAATTTAGTACGATTTCAGAGTGATGCCTGAAATAACTGCCTTCTTTGATCTGTTTAAGAAAGACAACAGACAATTTCAGGAAATGGAAATGAAAATGAACTGTATAGACTCTCTTCACAATGAAGAAGGGTGTTTTTTCAAGCTCTACATACCCAAATATCTAGAAGTATTGAATTGTTATCCAGTGCTAAGAAATACATTTGCAAAAAAGCCAACTTATAAGAACCTGTGGGAGGAGGAATTTCTGTACTATAGGAAATAACTTTTAATGAACGATTAACTCAGATCAGGTGAATCTCATAACCTGAGATGATTTGGCCAAAGTTGAAAAGCTATCTTCACACAAAGAATAGTATGCATGAAAGCCTCAACTGAGTTTAGACTGTCTTTCTTATTCCCTGCTTTTAAATCAAACGCAAGGGCTTGAATACTCAGGCAGAAAAAGTATATAAATAAAAAGTACAAGTCTGTGATATTGAAGCTGATTAACCTACCCAATAGGATTTCAAATAGAAGAACAATTGCAAAGCCACTTGTGCTGTGTTTTAAAGAAAATAAACACCCTTATCTGCCTTGGAGGCACAGGAAAATATCAACCAGGAGAAGGAGGCTTCTGAACACAGAAAGAAAATTTCAGGGTTTGACAGGTAAATGAGTATTGCTGATGATACACAGTAGCAACATGGACATTGCTCTCATTGCACAGTTCACAGAGGAATTCAGGAACCTGTGGAGGGAGCTGAAGGTGAACAATGGCTCTTGAATGTTCTTGCAAATAAAGGTAAAAAGAAAAAGAGCAGAGCCCTTGGTTAAGTGGTAGAGGGGTAAGAGTCTGAATTTAACAAACAGAGGGCATCCATTACAGAATATTTGATGGTTCTAATGGATTTGTCTTGTCTCTAACAGCAATTTCCCATCTGATAGATTAGCAAAGAAATTGGAAGGCTTTAATTAATCAGAAAGACAAAGACTGGGGCCAGGGTAGTCATGGTTCCATAACTTCAATATGAAAAATCTTCATGTTGTCATACTTGAAAAAACCCAAGCAAAGCCAGATATGCAGATATTTGGTAACACCTTATGCCAATGATAAAGAAAAAGCTGGAGATGTGTGTGGGTTCAAAAAAATATGTCATGTTTGATATAACTGAATTGTGGCAGAATTTTTCTTACAGATAGTAGGTTTGCTAGTTACAGCTGGCATACTATTGGGATATAACAAGAAAAGGGGAACAGCATATCTGCATTAAAGATACCGTTACTTCACAGATGATTAGGATCATGAAAACACAAAAATTAAATGTGTAACTTTTAAAACAATTAGTGCTAAAGTTCTCTGAGAAATGCTAATATCTAAAGACAAACTGCTCCTTAAGAATCTGTCCATTCTGTGTATGATTATTCTGTATATGCTATTCTACATGAGTTACTGAGGACATTTTTTGTTTGTAGAGTGGTATTTCCTTACTTGGCAAAGATCTAAGCAACTGGTCTGAATTCAACGTTGACCATGCTTTAAGCAGAAGATTGGTCTCAGTGACTAGCTTGAGGATTGTTCACCCTTTCTCTATACTTTCTTGCTATTTTGTAGGCAGTGCCAGGGCAGCAGGCTAGCTACTCTTCTGGTGAGGAACGATGCATCTTACGTTAGGTTTAGATGAAATTTGGAGGAAAGCATTTATTCACAATATTCAAAACCAACAACACAGCTAAAACTGTGACACTGATAAAGAAACATAAAACAAATGCTTAACCTGTTCACATGAATGTTTTGATTCTGTAGCAAATGAGTACATAAGTGAAACAGGGATGGGTGTATACAGTATCTCCCTCTTACAGTAACAGTGTTAATCATTGTGGAACTCTTCTTTAATCTTACAATCAGAAAGCTCTCCTGCTTATTTTTACAAAAGACCTGTTGTAATCTTTCTTAATGCATGCCTGTTTGGGGTCCTGCCCCCTCTTTCTCCATAGATTGCACCTCAGATTGGGTACTACTTGGAAGAGCTAGAAATATTGCATCTTGCTTTTGAATCCCTCCAGGAAGATTTTAATCTCCCACCCCAGGTTTAGTTTAACACTTTCATATCCAAGATGTCTTCTGGTCATTCATCTTTACTTATATGGCTCAAATGTCTCTTTGTGTCATCACATACTTAACTACCAGAATATGTCTCCTTGTCTCGGTGAGATGTAGAACTCTTTCCTCCTTCCCCTATTGCTGTTGGTAAAGTAGTGTGCACGTGCATGTGTGTTTTTCAAGGTGAAGTCTTTCTCTCAGCAGATTCTCTCTGAATCAGCCTGCTCTTTAACAGTCATACTTAATATCATCATCTTGATAGAATAAATGCACTGATTTGGATGAGGTACAAGCATCTCATTTGTACATCTTCAGGTAAACAGTGGGTTTGTGTGACTGAGTTTCAGCATCTCTTTCTGAGATACTGTACAGCAGGAAATCAGATTAAATAATTTCCTTGTGTGCATCAGGTTTGAAGTGTAAGAACCTTATGTCTTGTAGATGCTGTTTCGTGTGCCTGTTCACAGATATCGTTCACATTCTGGGAAGTGTCTTCTGAGGTCCATAACCATAACATAGTTTTGTTATTTGGATTGCTCATACAATGCAGACTCTCATTTGCATGTAAAAGTTATATAGCAATATCCCTTTATGTATTGTTATCATTACTAGACTGCTTTGGTTTGGAGCATGACAAATAGAATGGGTTTGTTCAGACTTGAGCCAATGGTTTGGTAAAAGACATTGTCTAAATCCCCATTAAGAAGAATAAGTGAACACCATAAGGAAGTGTAAGTGTTCAAGGCAGTGAGATAAATCTTCCACTTTTCCTCAGCAACAAAAATATATTTGCTACAATTCTCCATTAACTCAAGGCAGAGATGATACTGGCTTATTAATACACACTGGGAATTCATGCAGATGACACAGTTTTTCTTTTCACAGTTAAATACATCTTCTTTAATTTCAGTAGCACTTGCTGTGCCAAAAGGACTAGATTTTTAAGATATGCATATCTGTAAATCTTATATATTATTTATGCTGCTATTATCATAAAATCTGGTTTGGTATGAATGCATATCCAGTTAAAATATCTTTATTTTCATCCCAAAACAGAGCTATGTAAGTTTAATTGCATTCATGTTGTCTTTGGTAAGATCAATAGCAGTCTTAATTTACTAACAGAAAACATTAGAAGAGTTTCCGTGAATATTAAGTAACACAAATCAATATGAATTTGTAATTAATTACTTGTTCTGGACAAAGTAACCATGGTTTTAATTTCTTGAAACGTCTTTCAAGTTCATGAAGATAGAATAGTTCTGCTGTGTTTATATTGTGTTTATACATAATGCTACTTATAGGGGGAGGGCTGCCAAAACCCATCCCCTACCAGAAGTCTTGTATTTTTATGTGCTTAAGGATATGAGACAGAATTAGTTAAATAAAATTGTAGCCCTCCTTTCTCTCTATCAGCGAGAGATAATTCATGTAAATAATAGAAAATGACAGAGGGAATTAATATAGTTCAATAATTTTGTTTCTAAGAAATAATTTTCTGGAGGAAACTATCGTATGGTTCATCTATGTACAGGAGGAGATAAAGGTAGTGTTTATCATATTTTCTCAGTTCCCATCTAAATAGAAGTTAGTATTGAATCTTCCCTCAAACTAAGAGCTTTTCAGGAAAGAAGTCATTACACAGATTCCAATCAGTCATCTCATTGTAAATATGGATTGCCTCTATTGAACTCACCAGCATATACTCTGCAGTATAATTTCGCACATGCAGTACAACAAGATAAAAAACCCAGTGGCATGATACAAAATATATATATATGCACATAAAAATCATAATTCTTTCTGCAATGCATTTAACAGGTCTGTGTAAAGTTCTTTGCAAAGGAGTGTGCCAGAGAAGCAGGTTAAATGATATGCACGATGTTCCAAGCTACACTGCAGGAGCTGATTTTTCTGCAGCTGGTCTTGGTATCTACTCATTGCACAGTAAGCAGAAGTATAGACAGTCTGAGAATCACTTCAGGAACTGCAGGGTATAATGGAAAAGGTCCTCATGTGCAAACATTCTGTAAATCATTCAAAATGGTTTAATTAGGTAAAATCTCCCAAAAAGGTGGTCTTTATTTTTTTTCATAAATCTCTTTCTGAACTCGAAATATTTGTTTTTACCATCACTGAAGCTGAAAAATGCTGAGATGAAACCCAAAGATTTCATAGATTACATTTGTCTTTCAAGAAATGAACTTTTCCTCATTGATTCTTGTGTGTGTATATTCAAAATATATATAGTTGTGTGATAGGATATAAAATATAATTCACATGCATTAGGATGGTTGCAATTCAAAGGAGAGGCAACATGGCGAGTGATTTATACAGCTTACCCTTGGACTGTGCTTCTCTAAATTTTTTCATATGATATATCTGACTATATTTTAGTATATGAAAGTCATGACTCAAAAAATCATATTGTTATAATAGTTTCTCTAAGTAAAAAGGTAAAAAAGTCCATTAACCCTGGTGCTCTAGTTTCTGTTAATCACTTTTGTAAACAAAATAAGGCTAAATGAAAAGCAACCTCAATTCAGAGCCTAAAATAGACCTTACATATGTAAAGGTGACACCCAAGAAATATATGAGGTTTTGTAAATACAATTTATTTTAGAAAACGATTATGGACTCTTTGTGTTTGGGAAAGGTCATTGACAAGTGAGACAAAAAGACTCTCTTCCTTATGCAATTGGCCAGGACAGTATTTCCTCCTAGCATTGGGAATCCTACCTTGAAATCGAGGGAGAAGAGATACCATAAATGTATGTACATGAACATTCTGGCGGAAAAAAAATGCACAACTCCGATGAAGTTTACTCTGTCTACAGTGATATAAAGATTTTTACTAATTCTCTAACTATAAAAATACATGAACCCTACTAGCCAAACTAAACCCACTCCACCAATAATAAATTCTAGAATATTTAAAAACCATTAAATATTAAAAACCATTCTCATAGTCTTGAAATCTGCTGTTCATTACCTCCTGCCCCTGTGCCAAATGCAAATATGCGCAATGTTCACTGGCTAGTTGCCAGCATCCCAAACAACTACCCACTTGTTAAATTATATGTGGCATTTTGAAACTGACAGCCTTGTCTCTCCAGTCTGCTTCTAGGAATCTGTCCAATAAAATATGTATTAAATAAGAAAATATTACATATTGTGTTCTAAACACAGTGCTCTTCATAACAGGAGAGGAAGTATAAATGAAAGAAGTAGAAAAAAATAAGCTGCTGTGTTGTTCATGAAGCTGTTGGTACATTCTAAGTGGGGGAGAAATAAGCAGCACCTTATTTCATGAGCTTTGTTTAAAAGGAAAGATGTCTATTCACTCCATTTACAGTGCATTTTTCCATCCTCATTTGCACACATATCACTCTCCTATCTTCATTAAATACTTTGTATAAGCATTTAAGGACAAAATCTACCTTTATTACAAGGGTACAGGGGCTTGCCTTTAGTTAACATTTACTTCAAACAGTGTACTGATTAACAGAAACTGATGGAATCAGCTCTTGCATTTTGAAGAGGTTTACTTTTTGGGGGGGTGGGGGGGGAAGTCTATGTCCTAAGATTTCTGATACCCTTGACTGGTTTCTCAGTTTCCTCCTGTTTGAAATGATTGGAATTTTGACAGCAAGAGACAGAATTTGCAATTTAAAAACAGTTCTGAGTTTCACACACACACACACACACACACACACTGGGAATAATTAAGATTTTGGGGCTGCATAACAGTTTAAAACCATTATGAATAAATTACATTTTTAATTTACATCACACTTCCAAGTAAAATGTGATGTTTTCAATAAATCCAATAAATCAAGAGCAATTAGTTTGCTCAAGCATTCTGTCTCTGATCATCATGATGGCCTAGAAAAAACAAGCTAATGAGAGAGACAAAAACCTTCACTCCAATCACTGATAGATGTTGGAGAAGTTTGTATCTGAACTCTGTGGATCATGCTGGTTTTTTCCTTAACAAGCCTAAGCTTTGTTAGTCTATCTGTAGCAAAGTAGAAGGATCTTTAAATGCATTTCATGCTTACCGAGGCTGTGGAAAAACTTTGCAGCTCCTGAAGTTAAATGCAATGCAATTGATGCATCATTAGAGATATAAAGTTGGAAGTTAAATTAGTTATTGAACTACCTGCAGGCTGATACCATCTATTTAATTGTGACTGGACAGTAAGACTGACAATCACATACATCCTCATATCACACCAGAACTAGTTCAATATCTCAAGCATATGGATACTGTTGTCCCTGAAAACACTGTTAAGAGAAAAAGCCTGTGGTTTCGGGGGGGCTTTTTTTTTTCCTTCTTTTTTTTCTGAATGACAAATAATCTCAGCTGCAGAAGGATGGTTGTACTGGCTTTGAAGAATAAAGGGTGCATGTGTCCCACATCAGGAGATCACAAGAAAAGTTATGTCTTATAATCATGATGGTCCAGGTGGTCCATGTAAACATGCCACTAAGCTGTCTCATGAATATACACACACAGTCCCACAGTGAGCCAACAACTTGTAAGTTAAAAATTTTGCTGGCTTTGCTTCCTTGTTTTGTGTGATTGCATTGTTGATATATTTTCCTTTTTTTTTTTAATGACATGGCTACACAAACTAGATAGGGGATAACCTAAAACTGGCCTAGGACTTGTCCCAGCCCACAGCTGTTATCCTAAGGCAAAAGTGGCATGGCTTATCCCTGTTCCACTCATAATGCTGCGAAGAAGACCCTGTATATGGGTAATATCACAGTGAATACTTAACGTACCGCAAACCCACTTCCTAACTTGCCACTTTAAACTTGCTCATATTAGTAAGCTTGGGATAATATTGAAACTGGTAAGAGTATGGTTTAATAATGCATTCCAAATCAGTTGTTCGCCATGACAGATTCAATGGCTCAGTTGCAGGCACTTTTAACAATGCATTCCGACATAGTTATCAGCCATGTTTTCTGTCACAGATATAATGGCTTAATTACAGTCACTTTTCTAAGCAACATTTTGCCTACATATTGCAGTCTGTGTAAAGGGGAGGGTAGTGTCCTACTCTGCATCTTCAGGAAAAGAAAGCCCACTCACTGCATAAGTTCATGGATAATACAGGAGTTACTACCATGTCTTTCTCAAGCAGTTGCATTTTCATGCTGCTTTGTATCAGTAGCTTACAGATTTTTTTACACCTTCTTTAAAACATACTGATAAACATAAGCTTGCTTAACATACGGAAACAAGACAAACATCTTTCTCAAAATGCTGTGTCATGATGTGCTATTTC
>NW_008825619.1:2040036-2040897 GCF_000699105.1 Pygoscelis adeliae | reverse complement strand
GAATGATACTTGGGAGATAGCTTTATTACTATGTGCAAGTTGATTTATTTCAAATAAATTCCTTTGTGACAAAACAAACACATTTCAAAATCTTTCACCAAATAAAAGACTATGTCTGCAAATTAGTTCAGACAGATTCCAACCAGGAGCTCTCCCAAATTACTACCATGACCACTGGGATACAGTGAAATGAGGTGAATCTCTGGCTTCAAATAGAAATTCTAACTTTTTCACATGTAAGTTTTCTTGGAACACGGCTATCTCTGAAAAGAAGAAAAATTTGGCTTTGACAAGTCTGATATTTTACTACTATTTTAATCCATATAATTCTCAAGAGAAGTACAAATGGTTCAGACTGGTTGAAAAATTGGACAGGCAAACTAACGAATATCAAGTATAAAGCACAATGCTTTTGCTAGTGAACAATGGAGCGTGAGCAAGTGATTTTCTGCAAACAGCTGTGCTTGTGAAGAGACACACAGTCATGGAGCTCTCTCTTCATCCTCTTCTTTGTTGAAAGGAGAACCCAAGGGAAGACAGGGAAGAGTATCCCCCTTTTCTGTGCCTTTCTGTATTCTAGTGACTGCTGTTTGCCATAACAGCATAAGTAAGATTTTAGTGAAAGAATATGTGTGTAGTTAGCTGCTGCTCAGAGAGAAACATGTTCATTGGCTCCACGAGAAGCAGAGGATCCCCTGCCTTCTTGCCACCAGGTAGAAGGAGGGGACCTAAGTGACAGGGGGGAATGGAAAAAGGTCCCTGCTCGGGGTGCCAGGCGAACCACCGCCCGGCCTCCCTCACCTTCCCGGTTGCCCTTACAGAACAGGTATGGGGCCCTGGAAGTTGAGGGCCAGGCAAACG
>NW_008825619.1:2030929-2036455 GCF_000699105.1 Pygoscelis adeliae | reverse complement strand
GTCACCATCCCTGGAAGTATTTAAAAGACGAGTAGATGAGGCGCTTAGGGACATGGTTTAGTGGGCCTGGTGTTGTTGGGTTGACGGTTGGACTCGATGATCTTGGAGGTCTCTTCCAACCTTAATGATTCTATGATTCTATGATTCTATGATTTTAAATAACATTATTATAAAAAAGTAGTCCAACTATATGGCAGTCTGAAGCTCCACACTCAGATTTTCTTTGTTCTTATCAGGGGTTGAATGTCATGAGTTGAATATTTTTGCTATCTAGCTAGCATTCAGTTCATTCAAACTTCTTACTGCTCCATGTAGAAGATTATACTCTGGACATAACCATAACAGGATGATGAACTTGGACAAATTTACAGATCAGCCAAGTCAAAGACCAAGTAGAGATAAGAATTTGGAGAGCTGTGAAATATTCTGAATGGTAGTTAGGAATATTAATGTATAAAATTTTTTTCTTAAAAATCCCATTCTATATGCTTCTTGGTTTTGATTGTTCATTTTTCTATCAGTAATTTACTAAACAAGCAAGATTAAGTATAAACAAGAGTAGATGTTTCATAGCTTCTTTTGAGGATACAGTTTGTGTTTGACAAATTATGTGTATGTGTTTGTGAGTGTGTGATAAAAAGGACAAACTACAAATACTAATATTGCAACTCACATATTCTTTCCTTTCCCCTCATTAAGTTTATAAATAAAAATTATTCCATTCCAGTTCCAGTACAGAGTAGATATTTTTTAATGATAAATGAATTAATTTATGAAAAATAATGTAAAAGGGAGATTTGTCTTTTATAAAATGGTGCTATTTCAGTCATCTTTGTATTTTTCCCTGAAATGTAAAAACTCATGTTTGCTGAACGTTGCAAGTGAAATTATTGTTTTCTGACAAGTTTTGTATGAGTCATTTAAACTACAGCATTAAATAATTACATTATCTTAATTTATTTGCTACATGCGGTGTGAAGTATGATTAAAAAGAAACACAGTGATAAGTCCTTGGGTGGTGTTTTCTTTTTCCTTATTGACAAGCTTTTTTACATTGGGCACCTTCTTTTCCCTGATAAAATAATATCCAGTTTAATGAATGCTTGGTCTCAGCTAAAAATCTGCATTTTTGGGCCTGATCCAAAAAGAAGTGAAATCAATGAAAATCTTTCCATTTGTTTCAGAGGGCTTTGAGTCAAGCTTTTAGATAAGCAGCTGTTTGGTACTTCTAAGCAGCATAAATCACTCTTTTGGATGATACGCATTCTTCTGTACTGTACAGCTATGCCATGTAAATTTTGAGTTTAATAACAACATGTCTCTTTACAGGTGACATTCTCCAATTTCATCATGTGTACCTGATCTGTATATAACTTCTAATAGGGATAATTGCTAAACGTGGTAACTAATTTGGCTGAAGTAAAAAACAAGGCTGTCAAACCACAAATGTTAAATAATACTGTTTCCAGGAACCAACTAACACTGGTGACATTGTCATCTATTCCTGTAAAAAGCTATGATGAAAATGAAATATCTCAAATACAAATTCAGATGATTCATGTCAAATGCAGCCTTTAAAATACCGTCAGGATAAATGAAAAATGTAATGTCATTTGCAGCCAACTCCACATAGTTCTGCCATTAGAAACACAGTTGAGGTTATAAATAGCTATTTTTACACAAAGCCAATACTATATGTCAAATAGACAGTTTAAGTTTTCTCCCATCAAAAATAGTCCTTACATACAGTACATCAGGCAGAAATTTTAAAATGCAACAGGAATACACTTGAAAGGGTAACAATACCTCCATTCCTGAAAAGATATTGTAGCAGGAGAACATTATGTTATCATGTTGATAATAACATTATTGTTCTCAAAATGATGTGCTATCCTGAATGATCTTAAATGAGACAGACTACTGGTCTAATGCTCCAGTATATAGTAGTACATTGCTAGCACGAAAGTTTTATCACATTAGCATAGTACTACTCTCCAGAAATAGGGGAATGGTTGAATCACAGATTGTACATATGGCCTCATTCTGCTGTGATTCTGTACAGATACTGTATTTTTTCCCTTCTGCTCTTGAATGTCGGTTGCATTTCTCTTCCCATGCCCCATTTCTTTACTATCCTTTCCAAACTTCTGGCATGAAATTGCATAGCTCTTAGAAAATGTATTTCCTATATTGCAAGTTTTAGTCTTTTTCCTGATCAAAATACTTCAGACATTATATACTATGTTGCGTATTAATCTCTTGCACCCACTGAAATAAAATACTATGATATTCTTGACCAATGTTTGCAATTAAGAGGGCATGCAGAACATTGTTCTCTCCAGCACGTTATGGTCTGGGAAATAAAATTTTCCTTTAATTGCCTAATAGAGTTAAATAGTAATTTTCTGGTAAACGTCAATGATCAATGTAATTTTAACTTATAAGGGTGCTTCTGAAATTCTGAAAGACCTTGCAGGAGCTCCATGCTTATTTTTAGCCTACTCAGTGGGAAATAAGATAATTTAATTCAGCTGATTTAGCAGTGATTTTTTTGTTGTTTTACAAAGTTACTGGATGTTAGTAAACTGACTGTTTAAGCCCATCCTGCAAAAGAGGGTTGAAATGTCAGTTTGGCTTACAGCTAGGGTGAGTTTCCCTTCTCTATCTTACACCTTGAATGCAGAACCACACACAGGATCACAGGATGGCTGAGGCTGGAGGCACCTCTGGAGATCTTCTAGTCCAACTCTGTACTCAGAGGAGGGTCAGACAGGGCAAGTTGCTCAGGGCTGTGTCCAGTCAAGTTTTGACTGTCAGCAAGGATGGAGGCTCCCACAGCATCTCCGGGCAGCCTGTTCTGGTGTTCGCCCATATTAGAAAAGTGTTTTCTCACACTCAGACAGATTTTCCTGTGTTTCAGTTTGTGCCCATTGCCTCTCGTCCTGTTGCTGAGCACCAATGAGAAAAGCCTAGCTCTGTCTTCCTTACTTCCCCAATGGGGTATTTATACACATGGATAAGATCCTCCTGAGCCTTCTCTTCTCCGTGCTGAGCAGTCCCAGCTCTCTCAGCCTCTCCTTGTATGCCAGATGCTCCAGTCCCTTAGTCATCAACACACTGCAAGAAGGGCTGTTTCTTATGGTGTTTCTATATAGTATCACCATAAATGCTGGCATGCAAATGAGAAAGGGTTAGTCAGTGAAACAATATTGCGGCAATGTCAGAACCAATCCTGGCATGACAGAAGTACCACTTTATGTCCATTGTTCAAAAATAAGACATTTCCAGGCCCATATTAATTCCTGTATGACCTACTTTCAGCAGCAGCTCTTATTTCAGCAACAGAAGATTCCGATCTGTGAGTAGCTCATACTGCAACTTAGTTAAGTGCCAGCTTCTCATAATCATACAGACCACAAGCAGTAAAATTAAATGTGATTGTTGTGGTATTCTACTGTATTCATACCAACACATATTTTTCCTTCTTCTCCATAGCTAAGGCTTTGACCTTTCTGAGTCACTAGGAAAACTGAACCTGATAGAAATAATTATTGAAATATCTCCTAGCAAAAAAGGAAAAAGTGGAACAGAAATCTGTGACCATGAAGAAGTTGAAAATAACTGAAATCTCAAGAACTGCAGCCTGTGTAACAGGGATTGGGAAGCACTCACAATAATAAATTTAGTTTTGGTTAGATGAATAGAAAGGACTGACTCGTTTCATGGCAGTTTTCAAACTCAACCTTGTGAGGGCTTTTTGGTTTTGATTTTCTGTTCTGTTCCCTGTTTGTTATAACAAGGTAAAAGAATTTAGGGCAGATGGAAACCCACTACAAACTGGGTAAACAGTTTCTGAGAGTATTCTTCCATCTGTTTCTATTTTCTTCTATACAGTGACTTTGTTCACTCTCTTTAAAGGGTAGCCAAATAAGAAGGAACAAATTTTTGGATCTGTTCTTAGAAGGAGATTTTTTTTCCTTTGGTCCAAATCCAAAATCTGCAGATCCCTTCCTCAACAGCTGCAACAAATGACATAATTTGGGCATCAGTATTTTGACTTCTTAGAAATAAAAAATCTTTTATGAAATCTTTTCTTCTTTCCTACACTGATAAAATACATATTGAGAAAATATTGGTCATGCTGCTGAAACATATTGTATTTATAGAAGGCACATGGAACATGTTTGTCCTATGAACTTTTTCCGTGAACTTTTGTTTTCATGCCATGTAGATGGATATGGCCACTGAATATACTTCTAATATTAATTAAATTTTGTTAAAATGGCTAAAGAACTTACCATACCACTTCAGTACAGACTGTAAGAAAGTGCAACAGTACATTGTAGCTTGCATATACAGAGACTAATTACTCAACACTTTCTTAATAGTAGTAAAGACAGTAACTCTTTAAATGGCCTAAAACTACACTCCTCTTGCATTTGGTGGAAATTTCCAAAATGAAGCTGAAAAAAAATCCATTAAATCAATCAGAAATTTGTTCTTTAGAGCCTTTGGGTACTTCTGGAAAGTTTCTTTTGGTATAGATTGTTTTCATAAATTAACATTAGCTCAAATACTTTACATGAAATGATCCAGTACTATCGGGGAAAAAAATAGGTAACTTTTCAATTTCCTACTGCTATGACTTCATGGTGTGTGTGTGTATATATATAGTATCATGTCTCTTTCTAGAATGAACAGGTGCTATTCTGTTCTCATGATTTCATCACTACATAGAGAAAAAGCTGATTTATATGAACGATCAAACACTGCAAATGCAAATGTTGGTTTGGGTTTTTTTAATGCAACTGATGCATTTGCTGCTATTTTGAAGGCTGAGTGCACAGGATAGTCTAAAAAGTTAGAATCCATTATATTTAATGAAGCGTGTGAATTTATAGGTTTTATGTAAAGTCAGTCAGACGCAGTGAAGGTAATACAGTATAATAACTAACAAATATTCTAGATTGACTTCTTCTTGTGGCTTAATGTGATATCTAGAACTACAATCTAAGATTAAGAATACTAAGAAAACCCAAAACCTTTTAAATAAAAGGCAGGAAAAGTCTCTGAAAATTCAACATATTCTGTAAACTGTTAGAAGAGCAAAAGACATTATTTTTTTCTGTAAAAATACATCATCTGGCACAGTGTATGGTTACGTGGGCCATTTTGCCCTTTCATTATATGAATATTTACACGTACAATGTCCTTTAATACACAGAAATCAACATCTGTATTTTGTGAGGTGATAGTTACAGAACAGTAGAGTTATAATGGCATAACTTAGCTGTAGCATTGAGGGATGTTTAGTTACACATAGACTTACTGAATTATTCTTTGTTAGATAGTGTTATGGTAGGCTAGAAAAACCGTAAGTGTGGCTATTAAACAGATTTTTTTAAAAATGAACAAATTATTAGAAATTGGTGTATTGGGTTTGCGTGGCAAGGTTTTGGTAGCAGGGGGGTTGCAGGGGTGGCTTCTGTGAGAAGATGCTAGAAGCTTCCCCCATGTCCAATAGAG
>NW_008825619.1:2004367-2030327 GCF_000699105.1 Pygoscelis adeliae | reverse complement strand
AAGAGAGTGAGGAGGAAGGAGCGGCAGAAACAACGTGTGATGAACTAACCACAATCCCCATTCCCCATCCCCCTGTGCTGCTTGTGTGGAGGAGGTAGAGAAGCCAGGAGTGAAGTTGAGACCAGAAAGAAGGGAGGGGTGGGGGGGAAGGTGTTTTAAAATTTGTTTTTATTTCTCATTATCAAGGAACAATCACCACCCTCAGCCAATATTTACCTTTTGTAGTGCTACACAGAATGTAATAATTAGTCTTTGTGCCTTGGTTGTGGAACTCTATCATAGTGAAGTCAATTCACATGCAGCATGAGCGCTATACTACCTTAAATGATAATTAAGACATTATAATAAGAGTTGAGTGGGATTTCAGTACATACTGGAATTGGTGCAGTTCCTGGTCTGCATATACAATTTCATCATCTGAATTCTTTCTGTCCTGCTTTTTATCAAAAGGTGCCTTTGGTAATGTGGCCTTTACAATCTGGATGTAGTGAAAATGTGGGTGGGATTACAGCACTGAGTGTTAAGTTAGCAATGGACATATATATCTCTCTCTCTCTCCACTGTCCATACATATATATATATGTAGATAATGTAACATCTATTCTGAACACCAGTTCACAAATTTGACACCTGTCCGGCATACCATTCCAATTCTCCCTAGCAACACACCAACTCTTTGCAGTAACAATCCATCTGTCTGTGTTACCAATCCAACTGTTCACAAGAAAACCCAAAATCTTTCCAGGATCAATCAATCTCAGTATCCTGCCAAGCTATTTTCCTCTCCATGTTAAAATGACACAAATTCTTATGCAATAATCTACTGTTTTTTTAAAGGGCCAAATCTGTTGTGGTCTACTGGTCTTCAGGCAGTCATGTAGCTCAAATTTCAGTTACAAAAATTAGATAACTAAAAAGGACAGAGGAAACCAAATTAAAGTTCAGCACCTGTGCCAGATAAAACAGAATAATATTTTTTAGAAATCATATACACTTACAACGCCTTCAACACTGGGCACATCTCCATATGGGAGTACAATGCATAACTTTGAACTGAAATTGAAAGGAAGATAATTTTCTGCAGTCACAGAGCACATTTTACACTAGAAAATATGCAGTATTTCTTTGGGAGAATGCTGAGTACTTCATATATATTGCAAAATTCTAAATGTAATTATCTGTATTCATTTCTCTGTTTCTCTCTAATGCTATGAAAATAACCATTTATGCATGTCATTTACCCTATTTCCAGTTTTATTTATTCTGTCTTTAAGCTCCAGTGACTCTGTGGTTCTCTGTGTCATTTCTCTTTATCTCACAATACAGGATCACAGAATAATTCCAATGCATATCTTTGTTTTCTATGGTCCCAAAAGATAAATGAGCCTGGCAGGGACCTCAGGAGATCTCTAGGCCACCCCACAGCCCAAAGCAGGGCCAGCTATGGGGTGAGACCAGGCTGTTTACAGCTTGGTCCAGTTGTAACTTTATATCCTCCGAGGACAGAGATAGCACAGCTTTCAGAGAGAGCAACCTACTCCACTACCTCACTGTCCTCACAAGAAAAAAGTTTCTCCTTATATCCAGTCTGAAACTCTCTTGTATCAATGTACACCTGTTGTTTCTTGCCCTCCCTCCCTGAACTTCTGTGAGCAGCCTGGATCCATCTCCTTGATGACCCTTGCTTCAGCTGTGGGGTCTGTTAGGTGCACTGAAGCTGTCCTGTCTCCAGGCTGACCCAGCCCAGCTCCCCCGGTCTCTTCTCAGGGGGAGAAGGGCACTTCTCCCAGGGCAAGTGCTCCAGCCCCACCACCACCTCAGAGGACCTCTGCTGAGCTCCCTCCAGTTTGTCTATGTCTTTCCTGTCAGAAAAAAATGGGAAAAACTGGATGCAGTGTCCAGATGTCATCTGACGAGTGTCACGTAGAGGGAGTCAAGCCATTCCCTTGATCTACAGGCTATGCCACTGTTTATACAGCCCAGGAGGGTGTTGGCTGCCTTCGCTACCAGCACACACACCATGGGCTCACGTTCATCTTGCTGCCCACCTCCACCACAGCGCCTCTCCCGCAGAGCTGCTTTATGGCCTCTCCATCCCCAGACAGTGTTGTTGCAGAGGCTCTTTTTTCCCTGTAAGGGGAAAAGTTTATTAGGATTTGGAGAGCTTGGCATTTGTCCCTGATGACTTTCATAATGTTCCTGATGGCCCACTTCTTCAGCCTGTTTGGAGCGCTGTCCTTGAGTGTATTGACTGGTACCCCCAATCTAGCATCACCTGCAAAGTTGATGAGAGTGTGCTCTGTCACCTCCTGCTCATCATTGATAGAGATGTTAAAGAGGAAAGGTCCTGGTGCAGACCCCTGTGGCAGTCCACTTGTCTAGGACCCATTAGGCTAATGACCCATTAGCCACCTTCTGAGCCCCATCATCCAAACATATTTGATCCATCTGGTTGTCTAGCCATGCAGACTGCAACATCCCAACTTCAATATCAAGGACAACAGCATCAAAATCTTGCTAAAGTCTATGCAAATAACATCCACTACTGTCCCCGTGTCCACAAATCTAGTCATTTTATCATAGAAGACAACCAGGTTGGTTAAGCACAATTTAGTCTTGGTAAATCCATGCTGGTGACTTCCAATCACCTGTTAAACTTCATGTGCCCAGAAATGTGCTCCAAGACTCATTCCATGATTTTCCCAGGAACTGAAATGAGGCTGACCCTGCTGTAGTTCCTGGGGTTGACCTTTTGGCCCTTTTTGAAGAAGGCTGTGACATTTGCCTTTCTCCAGTCAATAGAGATCTCCCTTTCCTTCTTAAAGACTATAAAAAGAAACTAAAACCAAATTGCTATTTTTAAATCTTTTCAAGGTTTGCACATTTGTCGTTGAGTACATATTTTATTTTGTTGAATAACAATAGAAACATTGAAATTATGCATGTCTTCTGCAGATGGCTTAACATTTGATCTCAGCTGAATTTGTATTCATTTTCATGGTATGTAAATTCTTCTAGGTATGAATTACTGATATAAAGTTTCTGGCCACAGAATATATCTTGGAAATCTTCAGGAGGGTTATTGTGTTGGCTCACTGTCAAGTGTACTGTAGCTTGTAAGATGTCAGTGGGAATTAGAGATGTATGGACATTAAAATATGAACAACTAACTTAGTCAGCTGAGGAGTTCTTGAACGATTCTAAATTAACCTACTCTTCACTCAGAGGAAATTCAGGCAGTGTTTCAAGTGAACAGTCTAAAGATTATTCATATGAATTAATAGTGTAGGCCTGAGTACACAAATTTACTAATTACAATTAGAAAACAATAGTAATTAAATGTTTCCTGAGAGTTTTGAAACTGTTTTTAGATAGTTTCTATTGCTCTCATTACTGCAATTCATCTAAAGTTCAGTTAATTCATATTCTTTAGGTTACAGGACTTTTAAAAAAGGTTGACACTTTATTTATTTTAAAAAAAAAAAATTTATGGAAAAAAGTCAACACGATATATACTAAGAAGTTCCTTTCCTGCGTAGTCCGTTGTACATAATTTGTCTTTTAGATCAGTCCTTAAATAGATTTGTTGGGATGACTTTTAAATCCCATTCACCTGCACAAGAAGATGGCTTTGCAGTTTTCTGTAAGCAGAAAACTTTATTTATTCTGTCTTCTTCTGGTACTGTCAGCATTCAGTGGCTAAAGTTCCTACCTTACGGTCTCATGCTCAAAAACCTTATTAGCCGGGAAACTAAGGTGGGGGTGGGTTCATTTCTCATGCATGAATTTTTGAGGTGCCTGGGGAGAGCACTGGCAACACAGAATAGCTCTAATACAAGATTTTCTACTCCTGCTGCTGAACAGTGTTAATAAGTGAGTTTTGTGCTTTATTTTGCTTTATTGATGTGTGAAAAACAGTTTTATTTATGCTTATAGCACAAGAAGCACATCTTATTGGTCCTACTGTCTTTTAAAAATAGCCATCTCTTTGTAAAATCTTCTGTGAAAATCAGGTCAACTTTATTTTTGATGTCCAAATCAGCACTGAGATGCTGTGGATAATATGTTTCTTGTCCTTTATGCAAGTTGTTCCATACATGCAAGTGTACTTGTTATTATTTGTATTTCTGTACTTTTTTCCAGTGTCCAACATGTCTTTAAGAGGAATTCGCATGTTAAAAAATGGATCATAGAGATTATGTAGTGGGTTAAAATATAATTTGAAGGCAAAAAAGAGCAATGCTAAAGCTCACTAACCGAATCAAATGGTTACTGATATTATAAGTAGGTCCCTAGATTTCTTGGCATTTTATTTGTTAGAAAGATTTCGATCCGGAGAGGTAACCTAATAGTCCTGGTCAGTAAAATCCAGCTCTTAACAGATGTCCTTATTCAGATGAGTTGCCCTGTACATCCTGAATAATTAGATTGTACATGGGTGGCTTGAACTTCATTGCTTGGTGCAAAGAGCTGACTCGCATCTCTTCAGGTCATGTGAACTTAATTTGGGATCTGTAATGTAATGGAGGGTAGGCTTTGTGTACAATTCACATGCCAGACTAACAACAGGGGATTCGTAGGGGTGAGAGGGTTGAACGGATGAAAGCACTGCTGTATTATAGACTCACACTTTAAACCTAATTTGGAGATAGAATTTCACCTCTTCAACTCTTCCCTACATTCAGTTGCAAAGCACAATTGCTCAGGCTTTATATATGCCACGACTTTGGCCCTGCAGTCATAAGCAGAGATGTCACAGTTAGTTGATCTAAAATGTGTATCAACACTGGGCACCACTTAGGAAATGTTTAAAAACAAGTAAAACTAAGTGCTGAGTATTTGGAAGTTGGCTACTGTGTTAAATTGATGAGACAAAATGTGTTACAGAGTCTCGTGGGAAGCAAAAGGAGGAAACAGCTGTAGATCTAATACTGCAGACCTATTCCGCTCCCCAGAACACTACAGAAAGAAATAAAAAGCAGGGGTGTTTAATTTTCCATGTTCAGTTTTACAGGCATTTATATTTATTCCATTTTTTTTATTTTTTACAGTAATTGAAGAAGGAAAGCTATACCATAGTTATATTTCCCTTTTCCTGCTTGCTTGCTTTTTTCTACAATGACAGAGGATGTTGTTAGTGTTTCACATGCCCCTGTCAATTATTGAAAGGTAAAGAATTATATGGTTTTAAAAACTAGATAGTGGCAGACAAGAAAAGGTGATGTAAGAAGGAAAAGAAAGGTAGACAGAGGAAAAAGAAGAGAGCCAGTGACCCAGAAATATAGCCTGATTTTATACACTGAAGAAAACACAGGCAAAATAGATTTCCTACCACAGGCAAAATCTAAGTGGGAAAGTATTTAAAAAAAAAAAAGATTCTGTGTTATACTGCATTTCTTATATGTGATCTGGCTATTTTCTATCTTTCTGATGAAATTAGAAATAAATGCTATAATAATAATGGTTTTTATTAATAAAGATGCATTATATTTATTTAGTTAGTTTTACATTAGAAAAGCATCTGGATGAAGAAAGATTTTCTATTTGAGATCCATTTCACATCTCATCTTTATAATCAAACCGACTTGTCTTGTGGCATTAGATGGAACACAAATGGGTACTAGAGGACAGAGAAAGAGGGCAAAATGGGATAAAATTTCACAGGAAAGTCTTATGAAATTAAGTAAAGATTTTGAGTGCTTTATCTGAAAAAAGCCAATTTTTTTTTTTTTATTCTTTGATTTCTGCTTGTCCTAATTAGATATATCTTGTGAAAAGTTCAGCAAAATAAATGTTTGGTACATATTTTTAAAGTCACAAAAACATTCCTTATTATAATGAAAAGGAAGCATTTTGAGCTTGAAAGTATAATGCAAATTACTACACTTAGCCTATAGCAAAACATTCTGCATCAAAGAGCTGTGCTAGCCGAGGCAATAGTCAATGTTTAAAAAGAAATAATGAATGCAGAAAATAAAGCTTGAATTTTAATTCTCACAACATGCAGAAACTTAGATAGTTTTATCTGTGGTGTTACATTCTTGTCCTTAAATCCAGACCAAACTTTAGTCTTTGATCATGATATAGTTCATAAATCTATAGTCCACAACTCTGGCAGATCTGGAAAAACACACCAGAAACAATCAGAAGTTATCATTTTAATATGTTCAAATGAATGTAATGGGCTCACTTCTGAAATGATTTATTTGTATAAAAATTAGAATATTTCCTAAAAGAATTACAAAGTCACACACTGGTTGAAATTGGAAGGACCTCTGGAGGTGATCTGATCCAACCCCCCTGTGCAAGCAGGGCCACCTAGAGCTGGTTGCCCAGGACTGTGTCCAGATGGTTTTTGAATATCTCCAAGGAGAGAGACTTCACAGCCTCTCAGGGCAACCTGCATCAGTGCTCAGTCACCATCACAGTAAAAAAGTGTTTTCTTATGTTCAGACAGAACCTCCTATGTGTCCATCACCTCTGGTCTTGCCACTGGACACCACTGAAAAGAGCCTGGCTCTGTCTTTTTTGTACCCTCCCTTCAGGTATTTATATACATTGATGAGATCACCCCCCTGAGCTTTCTCTTCTCCAGGCTGAACAGTTCCAGCTCTCTAAGCCTTTCCTCACAGGAGAGATGCTCCAGTCCCTTAATAATTTTCGTGGCCCTTTGTTGGACTTTATCCAGTATGTCCATGTCTCTCTTGTACTGATGTGCCCAGAACTGGACACAATACTCCAGGTGTGGCAACACCAGTGCTGGGTATAGAGGAAGGATCACCTCCTTTGACCTGCTGGCAGTACTTTGTCTAATGCGTCCTAGGATACCATTAGTCTTCTTTGCAGCAAGGGTACATTGCTGGTTCATATTCAGCTTGGTGTCCACCAGGACCCCCAGGTCCATTTCTGCCAAGCTGCTTTCCAGCTGGGTGGCCCCTGACATACATTGGCGCATGGGCTTGTTCCTCCCCAGGTGTAGGACTTTGCACTTCCTCTTGTTGACCTTCATGAGGTTCATGTCGGCCCATTTCTTTTCCCGAAGGAGAACCCAGAGACTGCTGCAAAAACTGCCGCCTCCGTTGGCTGCCTCTGTTACCTGCACTACTACAGAGATACCTCTGAATAACCTGCTACAGAAGCAGACAGTTGAATTGTTGCAGTACCCTCCACAGGTTAATTAGTTCTGATTAGAAATAGACTCTGTTAGCTTTGCCGCGTGTTATTGCTAATGTGACCATCCTGCTTTATAGTGCACTGTGTAGACACACAAGATTTCTCAGTGCTAGGTTATATTTCTGCACAATACGTCTATCAATGTAAAACAGTATTATATGCACATTGCTTAAAAGATCAGCACTTGCCTCCTATGTTCATTCAGCTTTCATTCAGTTTTCTAACAATCACTTAGAATAAGCAGTTACTAATTGTAAGAGTAGTTCAATTCTCTCTTCTTTTTTCTTTTTTCTTTTTTTTAGAGAATGAACAAATAACTATTGTAATTCTCATGTTTGTTCTTATGTTTGTGTATTTTGCATTTACAAACAATTATGAGAAACATTATTTATAATGCATGCAAGGATATGAAAATAAGCAGCTATTTAGATTTAAGACTTGTAACAATTGTTTGGAGTAAGGCAACCTGATTCTTAAGGGTATGAGAAAGGCTTTTGAAGGATTTGGTTCCTCATTTGTATACCTAGCTTTATCTAGTAAATATAAGAATCTAATTATAAAAAACAGCATGAGAAAATCTTAAAGGTCTTTAGCCCATTTAAAATGTTTCCTTTTATTATTATTTCCACAATAACAAGACAAACTTTTGCTTACATGCCATCCCCACTTAGACCAACCAACGTATTTCATGTTTTTGTTTACATGACTTGGCCAGTAGTTCTTCAAACTTCCTGTTTCCAACTTTCTGTAACTGTTGTCTCAACTCAGGTCTTTATCATGAACTTAGATAGCATCAATGATTTCAATAGAACTGATAATTATGCACAGGTTTAACCCTAAACACAAACATATGCAGGCCTGTAACACTGGTCTCTTTTTAAAAAGAGATTGGTTCCGTTATTTATTTCAGCAAAATTAGGAAGTCCGTGCCATTCCTTTTTTATTCCAAACTTCTGACTTTTTTTTTTTAAACATTTTTAAAATTGATGAGGTTTGATAGTCAAAATCTTCCATGGAAACAGGCCCAACTAAGAAGTGTGTATTTTAAGTTTATTTTTGTAAGGTGGAAAAAATGAAGACAGAGAATTTATTTGTTCTAGTCTTCCAAAGTATGCAGGTAGTAAAGATTCTTGATCCATGGCTGCAGTTAAAACTGTAAGGAATAATGTTGCTGAAAAGTAATCAGGGCATCTGGGGGCTGGAAAGACTTATGAAATGAAAAGTGTTGCAAATGAGCTCCTAGACACTGTCAAATTGTTGCAATGAGCTTTGTTTCAGCATTTCTCCTAAAAGCCTGCAAAGATGACCAGCAAAAAAAGTCTCTCTCCTTCACACCATATGAGCTGTTTAGGAGAGAGCATTCAAGCAAAAATACTTCTTCGTTATAGAATCATCCTGTTGCAAGACTGAATGGTTTTTATATTCCTAATGAATTATAACTCACTGTCCTTCTCTTACAGCCTTTATCATAAACTGACTCTTTCCACCTCCTTGCTTCTCAAATATGAAAGGGAAAAATTCTTTAGTGAAAAAAAACAACCCAACAAAATTATGGAGCTAGATGTTAATGGTGTCCTAACCCTTTTTTCATATAAGAACTGTAATACGTTTTTCGCTTACATAATCAAATGCTCCTTCTCAAGCAATTTATTCTTTCTTAAAACCTTAAAAGCTCTTGAGTTTGATACGTTGTACCAGTTTTTCACACAGAAGAGTTAGTGCTTTTAAACAAGTAAGCATTGGCTGTACTCTGATTTAGTTGATATTTTTTCTTTGCTCTTCTTTGTATTAGAACTCTATGTTTTTGTGCGCTCGACATCAGAGGTAACTCCACCCTTTTAAAAGTACTACTCCTTGAAAAGAGATGTTCAGATAAGCACTGTTGTCAGATAGCCTCTACAAAAACAGGGGGAGAGTAGCCATTACCTAATGTGAACTTTTTGTTTTATTATCACACACGGAGATAAATCTTATGACTGCTGAATTGTAGATGCTTTTAAAGATAACTTAGAAGTCATAGATATGCAATACACAGTAGTAAATTGTTTAACTACACTACTGGTAAAATAGTTGTCTAGCTAAAGTACAGTATTTTTTCCTTTCTAGGCAAGCAGAAGATCCATACTTTTGTTCAAGTACCAGCTTTCCAGGTCAAATTTTGGAATCTGTTAGTTACAAGATATTGCATATCCTCCAAGGTATCAGCCTGAATTTAAGATCAGTAAATCAGTAATTTACTGTTTTGTTGTTTGGGTTTTTTTAAATTTCCTTCAATTAACATTCTTTCTGAAAAAAATAAGGAAAGAAGGAAAGTCATTTTAGAGGCAAAATTAATCTTTTGTTGGACCAAAATAAATAACTATGTCTGATTCTTCGCTCCTTATGAAGGCAAAGATCTCTTTAAGGTTATGAGTAAAGGCTACAAAACTGGATCAAAAAGTCTTTGAAGGGAAAATAGATAATACATCCCTGTGATGGATTATGTCTTCTTTAGTAGCAACATTTGTAAAAATGTAGTCCAGCCTTCCTATATTCTCAGGCTGATATACACGGATCTGCTGATGCAAAGTAAATGTAAATCTGCACAGAAGGAGGCATGAAGTCAGAGTGAACTATATTTTAACACCTTTAGCCATCGCCAATAGTTGCTTACTCCAGGAGTGGTTTCACTTAATTCAGCAGACCTCAAACCAGTAATATATGCCTACTTTCCACTGGTGTACCTCTTGTGCAAAGTACTTCCTCATCAGAGTGATAGCAGTCGATATCCACTTTGCACAGGTGGAAACAACTACACAAGAGAATCAAGCCCTTATTAGACGTATAAACCAAAACGTCCAAAGCAGTTACCTGAAACAACACATACCAGAGGGATTGTTTTCCCTCCTGTGAATTTTGGCTCAATTTTTTACAAAAAATTGGTAAAACTGAATAAAGTATATCTAAGTATACTTTGAAGTTTGAGCATTTTCTATTACAAGTTTCAAAAAACAGTATTGTGCATATCAGTTACTTGGGTGACTTTTCTATTTGTATTCTCTAAGAAACATGAAGGCTACAGACTGGCAAATATTCCAAAAACTAGTATAAAACAGATAACTGAAGCTATCAGAAAACATTGATTCAAATACAGGACTACTTGTTAGATTTCTCTCAAACTTCTTCTTTAAGGAAAACCTTAAAAAATCACTGTAAGCAGAACTGTGATACTTCTATCTACTTAATGTATAAGTTTCACATGGCATAAATGTTTTAATAGCTTTTCTCCTCTGTTTCTTACTTTATATAATTTATTAATAATATACTGCAAGTTTTACAAAAGTAAGTGCATCAAGGAACAGGAACAGAGGAGTCTGGCACAGCATCACAAGGGGATCTTGAATTAAACTCTAGTGGGCATTTCAAGACTCCTACATTCCCCTCTAGGAAAGGGATTTCTACAGCAGTAGATTCAAAATGCACTATACTGTTATTTGAAAACATGGTCCTACAGTATTCATTTTAACAAAATTGCTTGTATTTCCAGCCCTGGCAACCCTATCAAATTACACTGTAAACAGCTGTGTTGTACCAACACTCTCAAAAGGAAATCCTGTTTCTTGTCCCATATGAACAACACTATGAACAATATTTCTCTGTTCTTATTTATTTTCTGGAATGCAACATGACAACATGTTGGAGACAATTACAAGTCATGATTAAGAGTATTCGGCATGATTCCCTCAAAACTGCTTCAGATTATTACTGAACACAAATGAATGGTGCCATGGAAAAGATGAAGGGTATTTTAATCCTTCATTCCAAAGCAATGAAATAACTGAAGCCCTGAAAGGAGCATAGACAAATCTTTTACCAGTGATGTATAAAAAAAATGTATATTTAAGTCCTTGCAGTTTAATAATATTGACATTTCAAGGTCAAAGTTCTTTCAAGTAAGGACAGATCTTGTAAAACACAAATACATGAATGGACATAAAATTTTGAATTGCAAACCTAAGAGCAAATTTCCAACACAGGGTACATAAAATAAATATGCAGTTACAATAAATAGTGAGAATTTTTGTTTTCTATTTTAAAAATTGAATCCACATCTGATTTTCTTAATGAATTGTCAAAAAATATTATCTTCATTTTATTTCAAGAATATCTGAATTTTTATCATGTTAAAGGATATTTTTATGAATTTCATTAAATTTGATGAAGCCTTACAAGTTCCCTCAAAATGACACATGAAGGCTAGGAATGCCTACATGGTATATCTAGTTCCAACCAACAGTTAGATCTTGTATCAGCTGAGATAAGTACTACCTTTCACATTACATCTTGACATTCATTTCTCTGACCTTTTCATCAAATATCATATAAAAATTACTTCTCTGGTCAGTGGAGATGAGCAATTCAGGCGTAAATCTGAAAGTGCGGAATCTCTTGAGAGGCGCCTCTCTCTCTCCAGTGCCTATAGAGGGAGCCTGTCTGCCACACTTTTAAAATTCTGTAATTAGGTGAGATGAATCCCCATCCTTCATATGACAGTATGGTATACGACCAGCGAGACATTCCAAACAGTTGAGCAAGTAACATTAAATCTCTGCATCCTCATATAGTATGTGTTATACAACATAAAAATAAGGAGCTTTTCCTAAGAAACACTGCATGTTATTAGGAAAACAATAACAGAAAAGTGTACATAAGATTGTTATAAGATGATGCTAAATGGTCCCATAGTTGAGCACAGATTTTACCTATGCTTTACTTTGTATTTGTCATTAGTGGTGATTAATGTAAAACAATAAAGCAATGAGAAAATTGTAGAGTAACAAGATCTGGGGACATCTGCCATAGCCCATTACACTAGAAAGTTCAGATAAAAAACTTTTTTTCAGACAACTGGGAAAATAATTTTTAGTATATAGCAATAACAAGGAGATAAGTAATAACAACATGGTTTGTTAAGAACAAATTATGCCCAGTTAATTTAATTTCCTTTCATGACAAGGCGACAAATCTTTTAGGCAGAGAAGAAACAGTTGTCACATATTTTGAATTTCAGATCTATTCTGTGTTAAGCCTTGTAAGCAAGTGAGGGAAACCGAGAAGAGTTACTAATCACTCACTATAAAACTGAAAAGATGCCTTGAGCGATGCTACTCAAGGTTCTGTCCTGGATCTCATTTTGCTGGCTTTATCTCTGACTTTCTGTTGTACTAAATTTCTAGGTAAAGGCAGACTAAGAAGGACAGTAGCGATGCTGGAGGACAGGATTGCAATGCAAAGAGGTCTTGACAGATTTGAGAAGAAGACTGAAAACAAAGATTAAGAGGCAATTCAGTAAAACTCTATGCAAAATTCCACACTTTTGTTCTCTGTAAAAACTTCTGACTGAACAACAGGCTGGACATCAGTTGTAGAACATTTGGACAGATGAGGAACAATTTATAGTAATGGTATTAGTTAGCCTAAAGAAGAAAAGCTTGAAGGGAAACATGGTAACAGCTTTTAGATATTCACAAAGTAACTACTTATTCTTGATGTCTACTGCTGCTATGACAAAAAGTATGGATCAATCTGCAATGAGAGAAACTCAAATTACACAGAAGCGGAAGAGGAAGAGGAAGAGGAAGAGGAAGAGGAGGAAGAGGAAGAGGAAGAGGAGGAGGAGGAAGAAGAAGAAGAGGAGGAAGAAGAAGAAGAAGAAGAAGAAGAAGAAGAAGAAGAAGAAGAAGAAGAAGAAGAAGAAGAAGAAGAAGAAGAAGAAGAAAGAAAGAAGAAAGACGACAAAGGAATAATATTCCAATTCTAAGAAGAGTGATGCCTGGGAATTTCATGGGACCTTGTTGGTCAGGGAGGAGTGGACAAGATTTCCTCTTAATTTTTTTCTAAACTTATGTGATACCATGACTCTTTACTTTCGAAGTAGAACTTTGTGAGTCATATTTCTTACTTCTTTCTTACGATGAAAATGGAGTTGTACATCTTCCCAAAATATAAATTGACTGGTGAAAGAAAGTCTTTAGATTTTGAACTATGCTAATGAGGTGATCTGTCCTCCTGTTATCTTTTGTGTTGGTTAAAGCTGGATCATTAAACCCAGAGAAGATATGTCTTTTGTTCCTCTTTGTATTACTATTTCAATAGAGAGTCATGTTTTCCTTGCGCTCTGAAGGAATATGTGATGACCTATAGCACCTCCTTTTTAATGTTGCTCTGGGAGGAAAAGGAGTCTTTTTTTTTTCTCTATTTTAGAAAATACTATTTCTAAATTAAACTCAAACACATTTTAAAAAAGGGAAAAGCCAGGAAAGTTTCTTCCTTTTATGGACTTAATCCTACCCATAATTACGTTGGTAATGATTTAACGTTGACTTCGATAGCAGTATGATTAGGCCTATTATTTGTTATTTCTGAAGACAATTTAATAAGGGTAATGTGCAATTGACAACAACCGATGCTGTAGCAGTACCACCATTAACAAATGCAAAATCAAATCCATAGTCTCAAATATGGCACAAGGTTGACTCTTAAAAGTACATGCAATGTTTCTACTGGTTTAAAAGGAATCATACAAATATATCTAAGATTAGATTTTGTTGCAAACAATGAAGAAATTTCTTCTTTTTTAGGAAGCAAAGTTTTTATTATGAATGTTTTTTTCATGCATTCTCTGTGGATAAGCACAGTAACTCCAGAACTATATGGAAATATGACATGTTTCAGAAACAGCTTCATAATGATTGCTATTCAGTGGTTTAAAATGTGTGTTAAGATACTGTTGCTCTCTCTCATAACTGTGAAAAAGCCACTGCAAATTTTAGTTCTGATACATAGCTGTATCAAGTGTTCACAACACTTTCTTAATTATAGCCTTGTATTTCAAGAAATAATTAGAGTATAGAAAACTCATAGAATAACCTACACCTCCCGAATTCCACAAAATCTGCATTGCGTTTCCCTGTGTTTGAGGTGACTAGCTAATGTGGTTGACTAAAGAGAATAAAATGTTGGACTGAAATGTTTTGTGTGACCAAGCTGATTGAAGTGGTAAAGATGGTTAATATTTCTTCCTAGCCATGTCAGAATAAGCCTCTAGAAAGCAAATTTCAAGGCATGGCCAGTTAGTTGGCAATTATGCAAATAAGTGCCAAAGATATAGGCAGGTACTACAAAAAGTCAAGCTCTTCTGTGATTTTATTCATTCATCTTTGCAAAATCTACATCTTTAAATAAATAGTTCAAGTTCACTGATTGTGACCGGTAATTTCAACACAAAATCATGTTCAGAAAATGTTAGAACATTTAATCTTTAATTATTAAATTTAATAAGTTTAGTGACTTATTGGGAAAGGAATACAAAATTTTTTTGTCCTAAATCTGATAAGGGTGAGAAATTTAGGACCTATCAATCGTTTATTTTGCTATTGCATTTATGTTACTATACCTTAGCAATCATTAATGTTCACCTCCTGAAACAGCTCATTTCAAGTTGTATGACTGAAATCCAGCAACCACAATACTGTTTTCTGCTGAATAAATAATGACAAATATATATATGAATATATGAACATGTATACTTATATAAGCTCTGCTACTAAAGGAAAGAAAACTTCTCCATCAATTACAAACAGCAAACATGTTTGTTGCTGTATTATGTTGCTGAGCATTTGGAACCTGGCCATGTGTAATCTGGTGGCTGTTTGAAAAGAAATCAGAATAAATTAATTTTATTCTGGCACTTCTTTGCCTTACATCAAAAGTTTAAAACCTCAGGGTCAAAGACTATCTCTGTGGGATGTATTTATGTTGTTGCTTTCTTACACTTTGTGTTCTCTTTCTATCACTAAGAATAAAGAATATTCCAAGAAATATAAAAATATAGAAGAAATATATAGAAATGTAAAAGCAAGTTATTTATTGGTAATTTAGCAGTAGAAAAGTTCTGTGTACAGCAAATTTTGAGAAAAAGAAAACCTGCAAGAGAACCAAGTCTTACATATAAGCAGATCTCAAAAGCTACAGCAGTGTTGAAAGCTGATTGAAACAATGCAAAGTGCTATCTTGGAGGTTGATCTTACGTGTTTAATTGTATGCATTCTAAGTACTCCCAGCAAAGTCATTGAGACTACTCGGAGTGCTTGAAATGTGCATAAATCTTTACAATAGCAGGGCTCAAAAATCAATATAGTATGTATCTAATCATTTTATGTTAAGAAAATACTAGCCTAAAAATATAAAGCGCCTCATCTGTCAAAATCTGAGGCATCTATTTTCTTGATTAAAAATGACTACTTATAGGGCATGACTCTCCAGTAGAAGAAATCAAGATCTCCTTGATCACTAAGTAGCTGATAGGGAATAGATCTTAAAGCTTTTTTTGCTGTTTTTGTTTTGGTTAGTTTCCTCTACTATTTTGGAAAGTAGGAGAAAACAACATGTCTTTCTTCTTTGTGACAATAATGACAGCTTCAACATTTTGCAAAAACTGAGGGGATAGAGCAATGCTTTACTTTGGCTATGACAAGCTCAGCAACCTGTTCATTTTCTGAGGAAAGAAAATACGAAGAAATGTCAGAAAAACTTGCTAATGATAATCATTGCATATCATCTGTCTGTCTTTTAAAAAGGAACTTTAAGTATCATTTAGAAAAATAGCCTGGTTTGGTTTTATTTTTATTTTTGTTTAAATCAGCAAGGATGAGATTATATTTGAATTTTAAAACAGTTTATGGTAATGGCTTAAACTTGCCACAGATTGTTGCAATTGTTTAAGTATATAAAACTCTGAATATGCTGAATGGTGAATGATCTTCAGAGGTGTGTGGGGAGGGTTATATATCTCTAGGGATCAAACACCTCTAATTATTGAGTTCAAGCTCTGAAATGCTGTATATTTCTACAAGAAAATTACAGTAAAGTATCAGCATTTCTATAGTTGAGCATGAAACCATCTCTCTGTATGAAGGTCAAGTCTTCTATCTAATCAGATATTAACATATTCATTCTGACTGTCTTGAAATCCATTGTCACTCAGAGACTGCAGGATAGCCTTAGTGACCCATGATTATGGTCACAGAGAAAGTAAGTCATTAATGAGTGCCCTTTGGCTCACATACACAGAGCAAAAACAGAAACAAAAACCCCCAAATCAACAACAAAATAGTAACAACAACAACAAAAACAAACAAAAAATGCCTCCAAGCATCTCCAAATGCAATGAATTTGAACCCAATATTTACAACATTTGGGAGTATATATATCAGTCTAATACGGCAGTTGTCCCTCCCAAGTTCTGTTTTTTTCTGGGTTTGGTTTTTTGAAGATCAAGGAAATGGTGTGATTTAAGGTAGCAGGGAAAAAGGCACATTGTGGAGACCCCAGAGAAATGCTGGGAAGTAACACAAGAAGCATACCGGGGCCATACATTTCTGCTTCATTCTAACAGAAATTGGGAGACCATTGGGTAGCTTATGGACTAATGATGAATAGAAGAATTTATAGTGTTAAATATTATCCTCAGTGTAAGGGAAAAGGGGATGAAAAATATAACACACATGGTACTGTCGCTATAAAATAGGTTAAGTGTTTGAGTTTGGGGCTTACGCATATTGCTCCTGTTTAAAAGTGCTCACAAAGTTTGCATTAGCAACCAGAAGACACCGTAGCCTTTCCATAAGTGGCCATTTGCCATATTTCCAGAGTATTCTGCATCATCAGGTGATGAAAGGACAGAATTCAGTTTCAATTGATAGATGTATATTAACTCTGTTATTGTCTAATGTCAAGTGGTAGAATGTTGTTAAATCATAATATGCTGAAGAGGCAATTATGACATGTTAACGAAGGTATATTTTATGCCTTTTACATATATATTTATATACATTTGTATATATATGCACACACATATGAGGACACATATGAGGACACTTGTGTGTGCGTGCGTGTATATATATATGTACAAAAAGAATACAGTGGG
This sequence comes from Pygoscelis adeliae, assembly GCF_000699105.1. Taxonomy (NCBI): domain Eukaryota; kingdom Metazoa; phylum Chordata; class Aves; order Sphenisciformes; family Spheniscidae; genus Pygoscelis; species Pygoscelis adeliae. The sequence continues at coordinate 2,013,187 of NW_008825619.1, read as the reverse complement.
CCCAATTTAGAAGCTTAATGTGTACTGTCACCCTGAAATATAATTGTTAAAACAAAAAGCGCAGTTCAGTTTATCAGCCATATCTTACTAAACTGAATGAGAGAGAAGCAGGCATCCCTGAAAACCTAAAAAGACAGATCAAATCTACCCAAGTTGGACACCTCCTTCTCTAAGTTGACTAGTGATTGTGGAAAGAAGGTCAACTAAATTACTGTAACGTAAGTGGATTTAAAGCCATCCTGGAAGTGGGTTCCATTCTGGTTTTATCGTATATGTCATTGTTCTTAATCTTTGTAACAGCCATTGAATGCTTCTGATTCACATCCCAAATTTAGCTACCTACAGAGATGGTGGCTTTATCCCAACTAGTGTCTAAACTCCCATTAAAGTAAATCAAGGTTAAGGGTTCAATTCAGATTGTCCACACACAGGTATCGAGTGCCTTCTGAGGATATGACACAGGACTGGAAGGTAACTGATACCTTTCCGTAAGTGAACCTGAACCCCAAGTAGGACAATCAAAGTCATCCCAAACTGCACTAAATGTTTAGATGTGGGCAAGTAAATTAAACCTCCCCCCAGGTCTGTATAGCTAGATGCAGTCCAGAAAATGGTTCCACTGACCATGAAAGGATCTTAAACACATACCTCATATTTGGGTGGTGAAACACTGGCACAGGTTGCCCAGAGAGGTGGTGGATGCCCCATCCCTGGAAACATTTAAGGTCAGGTTGGACTGGGCTCTGAGCAACCTGATCTAGTTGAAGATGTCCCTGCCCACGGCAGGGGGGTTGGACTAGATGACCTTTAATGGTCCCTTCCAACCCAAACTATTCTATGACTCTGTGTTTCCATGATTCTATATAGGTATCACCATATCGACTTCTAAATTTAAGCATTTGAACTTGAAGTAAATCTCATCCTTAGTATCATCTTAAGCATTTTCTAAATGTCAATATTTTTCACACTCATATTACAGAAAAGGTAAATTTGGAATTACTCCTGCTTTACTCCAGCAGAGATCTGTTTTATTCTAGCAGTGTATTCATCAGTCATTTAACATTCTTTCAAGTTTTGTGTTTAGTAAGTTATTACAACTAGCTATGAAAAGATATTTGTTGAGTACAAATTCAATGAATTTTTTCAGCATTTTCTACACTGAATTTTAATGTTCTTATAAGCACAGCTTAACATATATGTGTCAATTAGTATCATTTAGTGTATTCTAATATAATGAAAACCTGAAGAAAATAAGCATCTTGTTTAAACACCCAGCTGCTGTTGACCGATGGACCCAGTACTGAAAGGGTAACATACTGCAGGCAACGTCACGCTTTTTTCTTTTTGATGGCTTCAGTTTTAACTATGTTAAAGCTTGAGTTGAACAGTTTTAACAACTCTTGCCTGTAAGCAATTGTTTCTCATGGGACAACATGTTGCCTGTGGACATTAAGTGAGGTCACTGATTGATGAGGGCAGACCTTCATTTGATTAGCAAAATGGAAAACTAAAATTATCAAAAAGAAAACACAGAATTGTAAAAATATGAGTCAATATTTTAATAAATGTATCAAAAAATAAATGGACTTTGAGGAATAAAGCAATTCATGTAAATATTTATCAAGAGGATTTTCCTCATCAGTGATAATTTTACTTTTGCTGGGACAAGAGTTCAAGGTGGTGTGAAGGTTTCACTCACTTTTGGTGAGAAATTCTGAGTGATTCAGTTTCAAGAACAGGAATTAAAATCCTTGATTTTGCAAGAACCTTGAGGTGGATGATGGCATAAGTACCCATTGGGGTACACAATTTTTTTTTGTGTGTACATATGCTTATACAAACAGGCCATAAGGAAGTACCTTAATATTGGTTAGATAACTACGTAAGGAGAGAATAAAGCTGAAGAACTCTTGAAAGAGACAGAGGGCAGGAAATTTTTTCACACCAAATGTATTTTTTGTGAAAATGGTATGTTATATAAAACATACTGTAGATTTGAAATATGCCTCTACAGACCATCTAGGAACTATGAGTTTCAGTGATTAGAAAATATGTAATAAATCAATAATAAAAAGGATACAATCAAGTAGATTGAATAAGTGTTAATTCTGTCATGTTGGAGAAAATGGTATGGGGCAGAATTTTACATAAGGTATGGGTAATTATAATTTGTTTAAATGTATATCTTCATATAATGTACATATGTGCTGGATATGGTTAAGAATTCTGTTGAAGGACTAAAGAAGCTCTGAGATCTGAACACTTTTAGAAATCTAGCCTATCAAGAATGATCCTGAGTGTGTATTTGAGATTGAAGAAACACATACTTTTGAATGACGATTTTGCCTTTCTCTTATCCTAGTAAAGTTTTTATAAACTGTAATAGGAATTATGTTTATCTAACCAAGAGTAGAGTTCTCCTCTACACTTAAAATAATCATTTTATCACCTCATAAATGTTTGAACAAATCAATTCTGAGAGGAGTAGGTATAGTAGATATCTAAGGTAATTGAACTATACAACCTTCTTCTTCTAGGATTGATATTTGCATGCTCATGTTCTGAGCTTTAATATTGATGCACAACAAACCAAAATCCTCTTACACAGTAAAACTGAAAATGCTATTTCAAAAGAAAATAGAGAAAAATATAAAGTATTTTAAACATTACAGGGCTTGCTCATGAGTCTTGAATATCAACAAATCGGATTCTGTAATACAATCCTGAGTGTTTTTCTAATTCTCAGCAGAAGTTGATAGAATAATGCTTCAGTAGTTTTTCTGTTCTTTCTAATTAAACAAACAAACAAAACCACTCCCAAGATTAAAATGCATACAGAGCTCAAGAGAAATTTAATTTAGAAGAACTTTACAGGAGGGACATAGAAGTAGTTTACTCTCTCAGCTTAAATAAAATTGTATACAATGAAGAATATTACCAAGAATAGGAGAAAAGAAAATTACACCTACAAGAATTGAGTGTGTGCCTTGCTGTGTTTCTCTCAGAAGCGAGGGAGTGAGTATGATTGAGGAATGTGAGAAGGATGACAACAAACTCCCTTCCTAATTTCGAAAATCCTCACAACAACATCCAGAAATGTTCCCTCCAATTAGATCTTTATCCTTTCTCTTCTCATATGCAAGTGTAAAACAATCTTTCCATAGAAGATAATCTCAGAAAAGTTTTCCACTTCCTAAGGTATATACTGGGTATGTGTGCTGGTTTTGGGTGGGATAAAATTAATTTTCTTCATAGTAGCTACTATGGGGCTGTGTTTTGGATTTCTGCTGAAAACAGTGTTGATAACACAGGGATGTTTTCGTTACTGCTGAGCAGTGCTGACACAGAGTCAAGGCCTTTTCTGCTTCTCACACCACCCCACCAGCGAGTAGGCTGGGGGTGCACAAGAATTTGGGAGGGGACACAGGCAGGACAGCTGACCCAAACTGACCAAAGAGATATTCCGTACCGTATGATGTCATGCTCAGCATATAAAGCTGGGGGAAGAAGAAGGAAGGGGGGGGGACATTCGGAGTTACAGTGTTTGTCTTCCCAAGTCACAAGTTACGCGTGATGGAGCCCTGCTTTCCTGGAGATGGCTGAACACCTGCCTGCCGATGGGAAGCGTTTTGCTTTGCTTGTGCATGTGGCTTTTGCTTTACCTATTAAACTGTCTTTATCTCAACCCACGCATTTTCTCACCTTTACCCTTCCAATTCGCTCCCCCATCCCACTGGGGAGGAGTGAGCGAGCGGCTGTGTGGTGCTTAGTTACTGGCTGGGGTTAAACCACGACAGTAGGCATGACAAGGGGACGTTTCATGGGTGGTTTTGAACAAACACTAGGAGAAAACCATGTCAGCTGAGCACCAGACAAAGGCATAGATATACCAGTAAGGGCTAAATAAATAAATAAGCTGGGCTACCATGCAACTGTTTCTTCAGGTGATCCTATTTCTTTGCAGAAAATTAATCAACATGTAATACCAAAAGGTTTCCCATATGATATTTTCCTTTTTTTCTTGAGTACCAATTAAAAAACTACTACAGGAATAATCTACAAGATATGGTCTACATTCTATAAGGTGGTAGCACACCTTTTTAAGATAATAGGATCTTGTAAGAAAGGATGAGATAAGAATTAAAATGTTCGTGAGGAATTTTTTAGTGTGTTTTTTGGTAACATAGGACATCATATCAAAACCTAGAACTCTACACAATATATGTTCAAATTCCAACACAATTTTTCTCTGAAACATTTTCCATTTCAAAATGAAATTTTGGATAGAAAGAGGTGGGCAACAAGACCTACCCTAACCCACCACTAACCCAAGAGTGTAAGTGTGACTCACCTGGAACACTGGAGACCTAAGTTTGTCTTCCTGCTCCATCCGATTTCAAACAGTAACTTTGAACCTATGTCTTTTATATTCAAGGTGAGTGCCATTACCAGTAAACCATAAAGTTAGTAATTTTCTCTGACCGAATGAATATTCATTTATATAAACAAAGTAGAACAGTGTCAGTAAGAATGAATGAGAGAGCAATTTTGGTTATTCATATGTATTATACCGATTACAGGGGCCAGAAATTCGAAATGAAAGCTGACATTCACTCATTCTGCCAAACGGGAATCACAAAAAGCATGCTAAAAGCAAACAGGCAAACAAGAATGGTAAATACTGATAAAATTACATGTTTTAAAGACTGTGGATGTCTGTAAGAATGGCTTGTTTCAGTAATAGCTTGAGTAGATAGAATTTGTAATTTTCAGCACATGGATTCTTCTGTAGTCCTTATGCCCCCTCCCATGCCCCTTCCTGGGCATTTAAACGCTGCTTGTGCCACGACTGTCAGTAGTCGCAGCTGCAAGGTCAGCCCTTAAGAGAGCCAGGTAAACTGGATGCATCTCTTCTAGGATGTATGTTACAGGCAGTCATTTGACTTATATAATTTATTTACAAAAGAAAAATTACAATCTTTGTAAGTCTCACAAATGTAACTTCTTGTGCCAGCCAGGATATCAATCCCTAATGCTTTACAAGCTGCTCTTGCATGTCTTTGTTTCTGTTTTGGATGTCTGAATCTAAATGACTTTTGTTACTATTCAGATTGATTTAACCTTTCTTCAAAAGCTATCATATCCATTTTAAAGAGGAAAAACTGTGATCCATACATACCAGAGTTATGATAAAGAACTGCCAAAATGAAAAACTAGTGGCATAAGTCAAAGTTTCAATGTTTCATATTGCTAGAAGTCATAAGATTAAAAAAAATTTTGAAAAAAAGGTAAAACAAAAATATTCTGTTTAGATTTGGGTTTGTTAGTGAAATGTCTACTCATTTTTATAGATACTTCAAAGTGATGTGGAGGGGAAAATCACTTCATGAAGAACTTTTAATTTATACTTTCTAAGCATACTCAAATACTGTTGTCATAACCTGGAAAGAAAGAAATATTCTTAATTTTTATCCCTAGAAAATATATCAACATGCATAATTTTAGGTTTTGAAAATCAATATTTGACTTTAAAAACTCCCATATTCTATTACTTCATGTCTCAGCTAAGGTCCTGCTCCTTTTGTGTGTTAGTTCCCAGCATTTAGCAGCACAATCTTGCTCTTATTGTCCCCAGCTGCAAAAAAATTAGTGGCTTTCCACTACAATGTCATATTCATCTTCACATAGCAATACTCGTTACCCCTAACCTTTCATCTTAATGGTTCTTATATATTAAATCTACATTTGTATTATTTGATTTAATAATATGTACCATTAACGCAGCTTTGCTTTAAGGGCCAACCAAAGAAAATACAGAGGCTAAAAGGAGAGGGTACAGGACTATAAACTGTTCTATGTTAGCTGTCAGTTTTCAAGTCAGAATACTTTAAACACATTTGTAGTCCTTTGCATCATGGTAAATGAGTTATAAGTAGGTCAGATGGGTTCTCAGTATAAGGGACTCTGTGTGATGTGGTTCAACTGGCTGTAGGGACACGTGATTCATTCTGCATCACTTCCAAATATAACCCTGTATTTTTTGTGTGCAAATCACCGTATAAAGTTATTTAAAGAACATTTAATAATAGTGATACCATATATTTTTCTGCATTGTGTTACATCAATTTCTCCATATTAAAGAATAATCATTCTGTTTATTTCAATGATGTATTTTTGATGGATTGAATTTATCATTCATCATTATAAACACATAAAATAAATACTTTCATTTAAGATCATATAAAAAATATTACAACTAGCATTTTTCTTGATATCTAGTGTTTAGAATGCATAAGCATATATATATATGTGCCTGTGTGTATGAGAGACATAAACAGAGATACCAGGCATGTGGGGAAATCTGCTATTGTGTTTATACATGCCTGAACAGCAACAAATTTTCTAAGCTAATCGGCAGTGTGTGTGCATTTCAAGGACAGCAATGAACATTATTAATAAGCTGAGAAGAGACATAGAGATTTCAAAAGTATAAATTTATTTAGTTAAGCAGATGTTTGATATTAAAATTATCCACAATATGAAGGTATCAGTGTAATAGATAATGTGATTTTTTTTGAGTAATTATTATTTCAGTGATACTAAATATTTATGTTCATAACATTGATTTTTAATTTTTTTAATAGAATTTTTGCAAGGGAGGTGAGACAAATCTTAAGGGAATGCAAAGGACTACCTGCCCAGCTGTGAAGGAGAGGTGGATATCATCTTTGTGGGTAATTTCACACAGAATTAGATGGATGAAGAAGGAAAGAAATGCCTCTGGGGATAGCCGTCCATGGGGGATGACTGCATGATTATTGTGTTTGGCTTTTGATCAGTTTTTGCTTAATAACTGGTTGTGTCTCAAATGGTTGTGGGCTTCAGGTTGAAAATGTTAACTCAAGAAAGGGACCCAAAGTTCCCCTGGCCTAGGGGTCTATCTCCAAAAGCAGTCAATAGCCATTGCTTAGGCAGAGGAACATAGAGCAAACACAGTATGATTCTCCTCTTATACATTCTTCCCACCACCTGTCAATCAAATATCTAAGCAATTCCTAAGCCAGTGTAGGCATCCAGACACTTGCGGTCTTTCAGGACTTCTTGTACTCTCCAGCCCTTTAACAATTTTTTATCACAAGTCACAGTGAGTTTGTAGTTTATAAAAGTGTCATGAGTTTTTTGCTTAAGTTAAGCTTGATAGATTGGTTCTTCGTACACTGGAGAGAATGCTTATAACTTACAGGCTCAATGTTATTGCACACAGAGTTAATACATATCTCCTGCATAACTGTAAAGAAAGAGTAACTTTGTAATCAATGCTAGGAATTTAAAGAGTTTCTATTTTTTTATTTAAATATAATCTAACTACTGGGATCAATTTGCATGTGAAAGTTTGAAATGTGTAACTAAACTATACTACTGAACAATATTAATTTTCTGATCATTTACAGAAAAGTTCTGGGATGTCAAACCATGTGGTAAGTCAAAATTAATGTTAGGGCTGCAGGTGAATGACGAGGTCATTACTAGGCGCTGGCCTGAGTTAAACTGTAACTGAATGGGACATAGGAAATGACAGGAGAGGAGAGGAGTAGATGCAGGACTGATGGCTGACAATGGTGTCAGAGCTGCACAGAGAGCCCCATGAGGAATGTCTGGATTGCACAGCTGGTAAAGGAGGGGGTCATGCAAGAGATGGACAAAATCTGTAACTGGAGGGGATGGGGGGGGCTCCTTTTTGGGGCACAGAGCCTTGCAGGACGAGTAGGGACCAGTTTAACCCTGTCAGCAAAACCACTTAAGGCCCAGACTGTCTAGGTGGTGGTGTCAGGCTTACCAAATCTGGATATGGGTGCAGCAAAACGGTGACCAAAGGGGGAAAAGTAATTGTTAATGGGTTGTTTATTTGGGAGGAGATTGAGGCAGAGAAAGGGAAGTAGAAGAGTGGCAAAATGAAGGGTCGAGGAAAGGGGAAAGGGGATAAGAAGTAATGCAAATCAAGTGAAGGGTGATGTCCTGGGGTACCCACTGGACAGTCCTGCTCTTGATCTTTGAAATGGAAATCAAGGCAACAAACTCAACCTCTTGCTCTGACCATACTATATATGTCAAAGACACTTTTCCAGTCAGGAGGACCAGGCGGGAGAGAGCGCTTTCTCTGACTGGGAAAGGACCACCTGGTGTGATCAGTGTTGGTGATATCCAGCCTGATGACAGTGGCTTCTTCTCAATCTCTTCCAAACAGCTCAGGTGAGTTTACTACAATGCACAAGCTAACATTTGAGGGTGGGCCTTAGCTTGTTATTGGTGACAGTAAAACCAAACAGATGGATCTCTTTTGTGCAAAGAAATGGATCTCCAGAAAATGAAAAAAAGTTCTGTGCAGCCAAACCTTCTCAGCAGTAATCCATCTTTGTGTCCTTTAAAGCTGTATTGAGATTCTCTGCAGTGCTTTTGAAACTCCCACCCTTTTCAGAGGTATTGTTTGTTTAGGTTTTTTACATTGCAGAAATGACACCATGAAATCTGAGAATTCTGAACATCTGATCTTGGATTCCTGTTGTTTTTATCATCATTTACAAATGGTCATTGGACTTGAGTTGTGACTTTGTTAATTCACATTACAGAAGTGACATAGCACAACTGCAGAAGGATAATGACCAATTAGTTCCCTTAGATATGAAGCTAATGACAAAGTGAAGATTTTCACATAAGATGGAGGGGAAAGAAAGAAAGAAAGAAAGAAAGAAAGAAAGAAAGAAAGAAAGAAAGAAAGAAAGAAAGAAAGAAAGAAAGAAAGAAAGAAAGAAAGAAAGAAAG
>NW_008825619.1:1991264-2004087 GCF_000699105.1 Pygoscelis adeliae | reverse complement strand
AAAGAAAGAAAAAGAAAGAAAAAGAAAGAAAAAGAAAGAAAAAGAAAGAAAAAGAAAGAAAAAGAAAGAAAAAGAAAGAAAAAGAAAGAAAAAGAAAGAAAAAGAAAGAAAAAGAAAGAAAAAGAAAGAAAAAGAAAGAAAAAGAAAGAAAAAGAAAGAAAAAGAAAGAAAAAGAAAGAAAAAGAAAGAAAAAGAAAGAAAAAGAAAGAAAAAGAAAGAAAAAGAAAGAAAAAGAAAGAAAAAGAAAGAAAAAGAAAGAAAAAGAAAGAAAAAGAAAGAAAAAGAAAGAAAAAGAAAGAAAGAAAGAAAGAAAGAAAGAAAGAAAGAAAGAAAAAAGTTGATTTAAGTTATAAAATGCAAGGCAGTGAAGCTAGGAAGATATTTTCTGGAGCTTCATTGTAGATTATTAATATTAACACTTATATTAGGTTCTTGGGTAGTTTGCATAGATAAAAAATCTCCTTTTGGCTTAATTCCTATCCCATTCTACTATTCACCATGCCAAGTGTCTTCTGTGAAAAAGGGATCTTCAGCCTTCTTTGGTGAAAAACATGCTTAGAGTTCTGTTGTACTTCAATAATTTCTAGTTAATAGATGGCTCTTCATGATCATAGTTGCATATGGTATTCACATCCTGACTGTGTAGGGTAGTCTTACCTTCCAGCTGCATGTAGCAGTAGTAAGTTACCTATCTAATACACTACATCCCTAAAGTAAAACTGCTGTCAAGCCTCAATTTTTAAGAAAAAATCGGTGTATGTTTTGCCCCCCAAATTCAGTTTTCGCATGCAGTGCCATGATTGAAACAAAGATTTAGTTTTTTAAAATTATTCATTGTTTAATAGATTTTAAGTTATTTGTAAGAATGTTTTCACTTTATATTTTCCTTGCTTCTCTGTATTGCCTTGCTATGCTTTTAAGGTTTTGCTGTTATTCTTGGTTTTAATACTCTGTAATATGAATCAGTCTGTTTAACTATTTAAAAAGTCAGTAGAGACATAGCTGGATGGACAGACTCCTCACCCAGTGAGATTGTAGCTGCAGAGTCCAGTTTATTCTTCATTTGTGGCCATTCAATCCCCCCGATTCTGCAGGGTTTGTAACCAAACACATTTTATCTTTTAATTTCTGCTTAGAGAAGGTAGCTCCACAGTGAAATGTACTCGCTCAGCATCTTTTACTACATACATACTCACACAGGTACTCCATTACAGGTCAAAATGTACTGCTAAGTGTTATATTGTAAGTGGTGCTCTACCATAATTGGGAGTATTTGATTGTCTCCAAGCATTTGCAGGTGAAGAAAGAATATGCTGTGTCTCAGGGCTTCATACTCCATTGATTTAGCCTACCTGCTAGAACAAGTTATAACAATCCTGCTGAGAGCAAGAATTATCATGCAATATATGAATCTTAGCTTGGGTGGGTAAGTTTTGTTTTGTTTTGCTTTGCTTTGTTTTGTTTTAAGTGAGGCTGAAGCAAGATATTTCCATGGTGTATCATGCATTTATTCTTCCGTATTTTGTTAGAAAGGTTAGAGCCTTAAGTCATAATGCAATCTTAGATGTGTAATATACTTAATTGTATGGACAGATGTATTATAATTTAATGTTCTTCATAACTATTGTTTATTATAATTAGTAAGACAGTCAAGGATTCAAAAAATGGTTAGAGAGGGACAGATTCAATCTCCTGTATTAAACATATTTCCAGTGCAACTTTTGTTCTTTTCTCAGTTTCATTAAGGCAGAAATGACTCCTTTAATTTAAATGAATCACATACTATTTCAACCTCTCCAGCAGTACATTTTTGATGGATTTATTATTTGTTAAAAATAATATAGCCAGTTGTAGTGATAAGGGTTTTCAGTACTTTACTATTTCATACTGTTTCAACCTCTCCAGCAGTACATTTTTGATGGATTTATTATTTGTTAAAAATAATATAGCCAGTTGTAGTGATAAGGGTTTTCAGTACTTTTACACATCTTGTCTCAAGAAGCGTTCGATTCTGTCATTGCAGAATCTGACTCATCTGTACGTAAAATGCCATTAGCGAACTGTATGTTGGTTTTGGTTTGGTTCCCTTTTTTCTTTTTTTCTTTTTTTCTTTTTTAATTTTATTTGGGGCTCTGCTTTTTTTTTTATTTTACAATTCAGTGTATATTTGAATTATAGTGTATACTAGCTGAGAAGTAATTTAGCTGTTAATTAGAGTTCTCCATTTAATATTATAATACTGCTATGAATATTTAGTTGCAGTGGTTCATAGAAAGAAAGATTTTTTTTAAAAAGTCATTTTGAAAAGGTGGCTATAGCTGAGGAAAGAGCTGATGTTTCCCAGTCTTTAAAAAAAAAAAAAAAAAAAAAAAAAAAATTGAAGCTGAGACAAATTGGAGAAATATCGAGCTCACTTGAAGTCCCTTACAGGCCTACACCCAAACTGTTGCCTTATCCATTTCCCATGACCCTACCTTCTTAAAAGCTGTTACAGATTTTCAAAGTAAGTGAGAGGTTGCAGAGTTGTTATTGCAGGTTCTCCATAAAACTAGAAAGCTATTAACTATGCTTAGGCCACCTTTCCAAGACACTGTCTTTCCAAGAATGATACTTATTGTGAAATAAAAATGAGATTGGGATTTCCAGCAATGTTAGTAAGAAGAATAATCACATTGTCTGATGAATAAACAAAGTGATATTACAATAATAATAATAATAATAATAATAATGTAATAATACAGTATTTCTGAAACAAATCTTCACACCCTATATCACTCTGCTCTTCTTGTTCTTCCTGGAAATTGCCACAGTATTACCTGCACATGGTTTTCCCCTGCCTCTAGAGAGTAGAGAAAAGATCTGGGACTGGGTATCTTCTCCAGCAAGATGCCAAAAGGAAGAGAGCTGCTGAATGTGAACTGTCAGTGTGGAACTGGAGGAGATAGCTGGAAGGAGACCAGGTGAGGAGTTCATCTGTGATAAAGGGTTTCTTGGCTTAGAGCAATACTGCCCCAGAATGGGGTCATAATTCTTCATTTTCATACTGCGCGGCAACTTCCACTAGAGAGGAAAGTCTCTGGTAATATTAAGTCAGTTAAAGAGTAGGAAAGGAAAGAGAGATCTACATCCTCCACCCACAGCTTTTCAAGCCTTACTGATTGCCTGTTCAAAGGGTTAGTGATAATGCTTACTGGGATCAGAGGAGGACATTTTTTGGTCTCAGCACTGTGAAATGTTCAGATGTCATCACCTACTGCAGTGCCTGTTTGTGTCTCAGAAAGAGTCTGGTTGCAACCTAACTTCAGAGGTGCTTTGTGATCACAGTTCGCTTCCCGGAGAAGAGCTTATAGATCACAGAAAGACTTGTCCCTGTATCACAGTACATTCAAAACGAGACTCAGACTGAAGTCAATCTGTTAACTACAGCAAAATTAGAACATTGGGGGAGGAAGAAATTAGGCAGTAAAGCAACTTGGTAAAGACCTATCAAGGTGGCCATGAAATTACATTTTATAATCAATAGTGGCAGTAGATCAAAAAGGAAAAGAGATGCCTGGGCGACTTTGGCACAACACGAATAATTAGATACTTGCACATTTTACAAAGGTGACTAACTGACCTCCAAAAGTTTCTGAATATTATTTAGCAGCAAATAGGCAAAAAGATGGAACAGAACCTGGACAGCAATTTTCTCTTTTAAATTTCTTTAAAAAGAATAAAAAAGGAACATGAATAAAGCATCTTGGGTAGCAGTTTTCATATACTGCTGAGAAAAGCATTAGTTATGAGATCTGAACAACAGTTTACAATCATGGAGATGTGCATCTGAAGCCTTTGCAAGCTCAAGCCCACAGTGGTTTTATCACCTTTAAGTGTTGAATAAATCCAAAACATGAAAGGAGTTGGATGTATTTTGTTGTCCGTTTATGTGCTTCCATTCATTAAACACCGGTTTGCTTACTGCTTTTGAGACAGAAACATAAGAATATGAAAAAAAGAAGCAGCTTTCACCCTACATATGACTTCATCAGCTACTTCTACTTCTGGGTTTTCCTACATTGTCAGCTTGGACCTTATTTTTCTTGTCCTCTCACTCTGTTGCCTACAGTGCTTTCATGCTAGATGACTGTCAGGATCCCTTCTGGAACGCTATAACTCCGTCTCTGAGAAAACCAAGCAATTGTTCCTGCAGGCAGTAAGAACCAGATGATGCCAGGTCTCAGTCCCTCTGTCTAACTCAGGCTTTCTTGCAGCATTTCTTACGCCCTAACATATGGCATGCATCGTGTGCTAGGAGCATAATGTAAGTAGCCACAAAGACCTCCAGTCATTTACCCAGCTACAAACTGTTCCAAGCGCTTTGCAGTGTGGGCACAAGTCAATGCCCAGGAAACTGCACAGGCCACAGGCTTTTCTCAAAAGGAGTCTGAACCCTGACACCCTGCTCTGAGAGGGAAGAAACCTTAGCCATATGGGTCATGACACCTAGTCTTAGCAGCACAGGAAAGTCCCTCGACTGTTTTATTTACTTGCATTTATTATGCAGACGTAGTATTAGTGACAACTTAACAGGGATGATGATAATAAAATTATTCTTTTTTTAACATATTTTTGTCATTATTATCCTTATTAACATTCTGATATGATCTGGCAACAAATAACAAATGAAAAAGGCTACAGTGAAAGAGTAAACCCATTCCAACTGCTGTAGGTAATGCAGGAAATAATGATGTAGACTTGAAAATAGAGCACTTCTTTAGCAAAGGGGAGGGTAATTACCCTGCAGCGATGTCATCCGCTTCTGCTACTCATCTTCACCTATCACCTTTACAAAGGTATCGTGAGCAGAAAGATGATATCTAATTTTTTTCCACAATGACACTAAGTTTGATTTATTAGTTACTGGAATACATGTGAGGAAAGGAGCAGGTCATGAGCTGCTTTCAAGTCATGCTGTTTAATGCAAGATCAGGGGGCTAATTATTTTAGTATTATGTTCCATTATTCAGGCATGGCTAAGGCTCTGAACTTGGTATATAGATATTGCTAAGGGATAATACAAGGCAATTATGGCTCTAGCTTTCTGTCTCATAAACATAGCACAAGACTGTATTCAAAAGCATGCTAATTATGCAGACTTAAAGCCCATAATCACAGCAACAGAACTATCGGGAGCATATGCTTTCAGACTCACAAGACCTTGTATAACCCTACATACTCAACATGGCAACTAGCAAGTAATTTCAGACAGGAATCTGCAAGTAATCCACCCTCCATGACAACATAGGCCTTCATAGCTCATAGAAAGAGAGAGAGAGCTGACACGTTATGTTAACAACATGCTATGGTAACGTCTGTATATAAATTTCTTCTCACACATGACCTTAAGAAGTTTTAGCAGGAGCTGTAACTGTGTTTCAGCTATATTTAAATGAAGGTATCCTCTTGTTCTGGAAAAAAAAGAAAGTGGAAAAGGATTTATGTCTGTCTTATACTTGAATGTAAGATGTGGTACAATACACTTTCTGTACACATAAGAGCAACTCTGCAAAGTTTCTCAGCCAGTATTGTCCTAGCTGCCTGCTAATGCCAGTATCTGTACAAGCATTCTTCCGTGCCAGTTCTAATGACCTCTTCTCAGTCAGCGTTAAATCATGGTATTGGTGGTGATACTAGTCCATGTTTTTAGTATGTATTATGGCAGAATCCATGTCTCAGCATAGTCAGTGAACTGGCAGACTAAATGAGAGCTTAATGATTTGTCCTTGTAATGCAATGCAAAGCACATCAGAATCATATGCCTAAAGTGCAGGTATTCCTGCTAAATTAGAAGTTCACAGTCACAATGGGATGCGCAGCAACACATAATATATATGTTCATTACCATTATCACATGAACAAGTAGAGATCTGGCTTCATGTTTGTCAAGTGACTTCAAACACTGCATGGAGGCCACAGGGATGCTGAGAAATAGAAGATGTCTATGGCAGCCAGAACCATTTTTGGGCCCACATTGTACTGCCCAATGTTTGAGGGTGCTGACGAAAATCTTTTGGTTACATCTCTGCAAAAACATTTTCATATGTAATTTTTTTAATGCAAGTTACCTACTCCAAATTATGTATTTTGGACTTACATTTAAAAAAAAATTAAAAATATCTTGGACGGATTGCAGTGCAGATGCAATGCTATTACTCAAGTTGTTTAAATAACTTGTTTGTTTTTTCCATTGGCAGAATGAAAGAAACTGTCTGGGAATTGCTTCACTTTGAACAAAATGTTTTATTTTATGCACAGAGGGGTTTAATTAATTCTTGAAATTTTATTTTTTTGTTAGGTTTCCTTCAGTTTTAAGTAAATTTCAGCATGCTATTTACTCCATTACATTTGAAAAAAGTAAAATGTGTCATCATTTATTTCTACTTTTACAGATTTCCTCTCCCTCCAGGCCTTTTCATTATATTCAGGAATAATTCAAGAAGTCATCATTTGTTTAATGTAATGATACACTACTTGATGAATAAACCTCAGACCATAAATTTAATCCACCTGTAGTCATAACCTAAGGAAGAATAAAAACTTAGAGTGGTCAGATTCTGTTACAGTATGTAGGGGAGTATGGTACACAGACTCCAATGATTCATAGATAAATAGATTATTTGTACGTGGATACAAAATTTCAAACTTCTTACCTCACTGGGCTGTATGACCGACTTTGTACAGCAATGTGGTTGGATGCACTACTGACCACAAGGTGTCCACTTTTAGGAAACTGCATCTGTGAGAATTTTGGATCTTTAAGCTGTAATTATTTTTTTCATTCCCATCACCTCCTTCTTTTGTTGTTATCTATTGAATTCTGGTGGGTCAGTAACAGACAATAATTTTGTTTGCTAAATCTCAAATTGCACAACAAAGCTGTGCTAACGGAACCTCTTCATCCGTATGATGCTACTTTGCAACTTGGAACTATCCATGAAAGAAAAAGGTGTAAGATAACTGTCAGCTCCAGGCAGTTCTTATTTTTACATCCCTAGCCAGTCCTTTTTGCCATGCTATTCTCATTCAAAAAAATTATGCATCATATCTGAATTGTAGATAAAAGCCAGAAAGTTGTAGATAAAACAAGTTGTAGATAAAACAAGAGCACTGGAAAGATGCTGATTTCCTGCTGTTACTGTAGCCAGGCATTGAATAGCTTTTATTCTAACTGCCCCTCCACATTTTGTCTTCTAAAATACAAAATTCTAATTTCTTTTTCTCTGTAAATTCTCTTGATGCTGCACAAGTTATTTTGCCTATTCTATTTAAAAACTGAACCCTTTGAATTTTTTTCTAAACCAAACTTTTTTGATGAGGCAGACCTTTGTTAATACTAGGTATAGATGCTAAATAAAGTTCCCTAGGAGGAATGAAACTAGGTAGCTGGTGTTTTATCGTGTTTCAAAAATTTACAGGCAGTCATGTTTGTATTTGAAAATATCACTTTTACTTGTCATTTTATTTTCAGTATACAAGAATTAATTAATATGCAAAGTTATTTGCTGGATATGATGGGGGAAGCTTGTAAAGAATATCTGCTTTGTTTTTTTAGACACAAAAAGACACGAACATTAAATTTAAAGTCTTTTATTATCATATAATTTAAGTGTTTCTGACACAGATGTTTGTATTTATAATTGAAAATTTAATTTGGTTTCAGATTTCCCAGGAGAATGTGCACAATGCTCAGACACTTGGAAAAAGAGAAATTATGTTTGAAAGTGATTATAAAAGAGAAGCACAAGCAATTAAAATATCCAAAACTTTGTTAAATTGTTTATGATTCTTTTAGACCTCTAATTGATTGCTGGCTCTCAGTTAGTGGTGCACCTTACTTATTATGCAGAGGATTCCTTCTTTCATGTTGAATAAAGATTCTAAAATGATATAGCAAATATAATTTGACTACAGTGGATTCAATTGCTTGTATTGTGCTTTTACTTTATTTAATTTAACATCTTAATCCTGTTAGAGATTTCTAATCAATTCTGTTTCCTTTTGTATGACATAAGCTTCTTTCACTTTATGGTGGTGCCAGTAACATTAATATTAAGCCCTTCAGAACTGAAAGCTACCCAGTCTAACTCTCATTGGTATTCTTTCCATCAAGATCTTTTGTTCTTAAATTGGACCATAACATAGAAGAATCATGGCCAGCAGGTCAAGGGAGGTGATTCTGCCCCTCTACTCTGCTTTCGTGAGACCCCACCTGCAGTACTGCGTCCAGCCCTGGGGCCCCCAGCACAAGAAAGACATGGACCTGTTAGAACAGGGGGCCACAAAAATGATCAGAGGGATGGAACACCTCTCCTATGAAGAAAGGCTGAGAGAGTTGGGGTTCTTTAGCCTAAAGAAGGCTCCAGGGAGACCTAATTGCAGCCTTTCAATATATAAAGGGGGCTTATAAGAAAGATGGAGAGAGCCTTTTTACCAGGGCCTGTAGTGACGGGGCAATGGTTTTAAATGGAAAGAGGGTAGATTTATTGGAAATAAGGAAGAAATTTTTTTATGATGAGCGTGGTGAGACACTGGAGCAGGTTGCCCAGAAAAGTTGTGGGTGCCCCATCCCTGGAAGTGTTCAACGTCAGGTTGGACGGGGCTTTGAGCAACCTGGTCTAGTGAAAGATATCCCTGCCCATGGCAGGGGGGTTGGACTAGATGATCTTTGAAAGTCTCTTCCAACCCAAAACATTCTATGGTTCTATGATACAGTTCATTATTTTCTTATTTTTCTGTGCATAAAATGGCACAGAAACTCCTTCACCTTGGCCTCATTGGTGAATTATAAACAGCTGAAGTAATCTTCCACCTCTGCCACAAAAGTCGTGGTGACTTGCAACAAGCTCATTACACCTGAATCCTCAAAATGATGTATGTGTTACAATACTGATTAAATAACTATCTTTGTGGCCTACTGCATTGTGGATTCCTCAGTTGAACAGTTACAACAGTGCCAATGGAGAATTAGATACCTAATTGTCAAATTCACAAAAGCTGAAAGTTAGGAAGGCAACCTCTCATAGAAAATTCTGCCAAAAGTTACCAATAAGAGACAAAAGAGGAGAAGGAAGAGTTTAGTTCTGTTTATAATTCTCAGCAATTCTCTCCAACTTCCGGACCAGGAAAAAAGTTTGCCTATCTTTACCTCTATTTGGCCTCCACATGTACCATTAAGGTACCCATATAATTTCTGGTTCTTTTTCTAATCTTTCAGTAATTGTTATGATAACATTATAGAGAGGGAAAGGAAAGGTGTTCTTTGGTTGTTCTTGTTTTTTATAATTCACAATCATTTTACAGTTTAAGAAGTTATGAACTCCAGTTCTGTTTAGGTAACATTTACTCAACTTGCTTCCTTTTTTTCCATTTCACGTATTTCTAAAACAGTTGTTAATAAAACATGGACACAACCCTGAAATGTAAGCAGCAGTCACCACTTATGATTCAAGATCTACTTAATTTATTATACAGCAAAGCCTATCTTCCATTATAGTCTGAAGGTATTCTGTCTCAAGCTTTTCTTTTGAAGGAAGGATCTGATAATAAGACATGTTGAATATTTCTCTGTACTCAGGTTTTGGTTGAATTTCAGTCTGAATCCCATTACCACACTGTCTCTTGGCAGTATGGACCATGGACTGAGGGACTGAGAAATGGTCTCACATGTAATTAGCACTGAAGTTACTCAAGGGTTTTGAAGATTAATATCAGGATCATAAAGTTGTACTACAATCAAGTAAAGCATCAGGAACTGAACAAAGCATTGTTGTGAAATGTTCCCATAAGCCATTTTTATTTAACTGCAGGTTACTATGTGCAGTAAACCAAAGACATACTTATTTACACTATTTATACAAATGATAAACTAAAGACATGTACTTCATTTTACAGTGAAATAAGTTGCAATCATTTTGGAGGAGGGGGCTGATAAGTTATTAAGCAGTAGATCACTTACTTCCAAGCAAAATGGGTAAATTCTCTAGGATAATCAAAGAGGAGAAAGGAAATCTTTGTTACCTTTATTATTTCTATTCTAAAGAACATCACTATCCCAGAACCTTTTATTCAGCTGACAATCAGAGAATGTAAGATATTTGAAGATAATGCTCTTTTATTACTGATACTCAGTTAATGTTTAATTATGAAGACTTTTATCTCAAAGATTCTTTCAATTCTTTCAAAGGTGCTTTCTTTCAAAGATTTTTCAGTTTAAGGTTTGAATGATGAGGTTTTTGAAGGTTTATAGATGATACATTGATTGAAATAAAATGCAGACTAGAGGTTCTATTTTAGTTACTTCCCAAACATTATAATGTACAAAATGAAAAAAAAAAAAAAAAAGAAGTGTGTATATATATAACTTGAGAAAATAGAGGCCCTAAGACATAAGAAGGTTCTTGCAGGCCAAAAAGCTAGCCTGTTTTTCGAGGTACATCAGGTGGTCTATTAGTTGTGCCCCCAAACCTTGCATTGCTAATTAATTAATTTCTGAAGATTTGAAAAGGATTTCAGTGGACAAGACTTAGGAAAAAAAGTAACATAACAGTGATGGTATTTTTCAGCATATAGAAAATAACTGTCACTCACTTGCTGGTGTGAGAGCTACTAGACATTTAAACCAGAAAAAAATCTATAGTGCTCTCCCTTCCAGTCATATATTTAAGACACTGCATTTTTTTGTTTATGACATTGGCAATCCTTCTCATTTTCCTCTGATAAACCCATGACTGGATAGACTGATCTGCCAGGGCAAGAAATTTTAGGTGACATGACTATTTCTGTAAATTTTATTTAATAGTCTTTAGTCTTTCTATGATGGTGCTAATGAGTCAGAGACAACATTTCTTTCAGCTGCCTCTGAGGTCTGCATTACAGGTTTGTAAGAGGAAAAAATGTAAATTTTAGTTTAAGATACCACTTTGAATAAGGTTGGACTTGAAATGGAGAAGAAATCCCACCTTCTGTTTGCCAAGGGCAATATTTTAGCAATTTTGATGGCTGCTGCCAGTCATGCAGCTGTATGGGAACAAAATGACAGCCTAATCACACATTTGACTGCATGCTGAACTTTTTTTCTGCCAGGACTTTAATCTCTGAACCAGGAGCAAAGTGGCAAATGTACTACTGATGCCAATCCCCTAAATGCATTTATATCTAATTTGTAGCAAGGATACATTTCTGATTATGTCTTTAATCCATCAATTGCAGTTGTACTTTTTACTGCTTGTCTTTCCTAATTAAGTTAGAATTTTTTTAAATTTAATAAAATATCTTCCAATCTAGCAATTAACATACAGTTCCAATCTGGGAGGAGTACTAGATATGCTTCTTGAGTGTGTGCATAGTAATGCATAATAGCGCATCCCCTGTAATATCTATCTGTGTGTGTATATATGGCATATTGGTAATCAAACATTTTTTTGGGGAAGGGGAAGCTTTTTAATAGGCAATTTATCTGTCTTTGTTGGAGTCCAAAAAGACGAATTTAATGTTAATATTGAGCATAATGACAGATTAATAAATGTCAGCATCCACAATGTTAGAAGCTTTTGGAGCCCTAAACCAACCCTCTGCTAACTTTCATATTCCTTCTGAGAACCTCTTTCTATTTTGCACCTTCAAGTGTCCAGTAACAATTGTCATGAGTTAGATATGCCTTATATGAAGTAGTACCTTTGTTTCTTTAATAAAAAAAAAAAATCTGCCTGATAACTTATTTCCTTCTATTTCATCTATTTTACAATTAACAAATTAGTATTTCCTGTAAACTTTTTACACAAGTGATTTTAGAAATACATACCATATTTCCCCAACTCCCCATTTCCAAGCAGTAAACTTTATCATACCTTGTCTGCCTTTATAAGACCATCAGTTCCACCCTACATCCTCCTGGGACACAGTAACCCAAGCTAAAAGCATGGATACACAATGAATGGCAAGTGGCATGATTATATTTTCTTTTTGTTCTCTATTTTATTCTTATAGCTTTGCTTCTTTTTTTCTTTTTATCCCCTGCCCCCGCCCCATTACTGAGCATTCAACTGTTGTAGTCAGTGCTCGGTCTGCAATGGTTCCTGGATCTCTTTCCCAAGTAGTAAAAGCTGATTTACAGTCTGTCACTGTGTGTGAATAGTCAGAGGTGCATTATTTCATACTTACCTAACACTGAATTTTACCTGTCAATCATCTTTAGATACGGCTATCCTAAACAAGTTTGTGACATTTGTTCTGTTGCTTCATTTTTATCCTTCTTTTCCAGATAAGGTAGGGCTATGTTGAACTGCATAAGTTCCAGTCCAAACATTCAAGTGATCCCTGTAGTACCTGCCTTCCACTGTTGGTAACAGATAGCTTACTTCTACACTTTTTTCCTGTCTTAACCAGCTGCTAGTCTAAAAGAAAGCTATACCTCTTACTGCAGGAATTCACTGTTGCTTTAATACTTCTGGTAATAAATAAATAAAGGCTTGTCAATTCAAATATGTCATACCAAGTATGTTTTTTTTGCCCACAACAATCCTGACCACTTCAAATACTCTTCTGTTAGGTCAGTCTTTAGAAACATTTTTGTGTGTGATATTTGACCATCTGTTTAATAATTATGTTTATCATATCTTATATTCATTTTCTTGGTACGAATGACATATAATTCTTAGAGTTATTCTAGGAGACATCTTAAGGATAGATGCTACATTTCTCATCTTTTATTCTTCTGGGACCAACACTGTGTTGAGCCCTGGGTTATTCCACAGATGTGTTTAGGGGGTGTTGTGTGATATTC
>NW_008825619.1:1989896-1991239 GCF_000699105.1 Pygoscelis adeliae | reverse complement strand
CAATCCATTAGCACCCAGTTTATCAATGGGTTTTTAAAGCTCTTTCTGCACTGGCACATTATTCCCTGTTTACTGGAATACTCCTAGAAGTGCTGTTTATGGGCACTTTGTATTTCTGTTTAATTTCATACTTTAAAAATATTACATAATAGTGTATTTAGACATCATGATATGTTAAGGTTGCAGGTGAACGATGAAGACACTGGCTGGGCTCTAAGGCAAAGTAACTGAACGGGACGTGGGAAATAACAGGAGAGGAGAGGAGAAGCTGCAGGATCGATGGCCGATAATGGTGTCAGAGTTACACAGACTTACAGACAGCGTCATGAGGAATGTCTGGATTGCACAGCTGGTAAAGGAGGGGGTCATGCAAGAGATGGACAAAATCTGTAACTGGAGGGGATGGGGGGGGGCTCCTTTTTGGGGCACAGAGCCTTGCAGAACCAGCAGGAACCAGTTTAACCTTGTCAGTAAGGCTGAGACTGCCTAGGTAGCAGTGTTAGACTTACCAAATCCAGGTATGGGTGCAGCAAAACCGTGACCAAAGGGGGAAAAGTAATTGGTGGGCTATTTGGGAGGAGACTGAGGCAGAGAAAGGGAAGTAGAAGAGTGGTAAAATGGAGGGTCAAGGAATGGGGAAAGGGGATAAGAAGTTATTCAAATCAAGTGATGAGTGATGTCCAGGGCTTCTTCACAATCTCTTCCTAACAATGATTTGGGTGAGTTTTCTGCAATGAGTAATCTAACATTTGAGGGCAGGCCATGTCCCATTATTGATGACATTTGTGCAAAGAGATGAATCTCCAGGAAATGAAATAGAACTATTAAGTAGGATTTTCAGAGCAACTCATCAGGATCTAGCACCCTGGTATTACTGTGCTAGTGCCCATACCCGACCTGAAGACATTGGCATCTCCTCACCTCTTCTTAACGTATCATTTTATATAGTCAGTATACCTTTGTCAATAGAGAGGGAGTGGTGGTATTTTTTTCAATATCTTCCCACCTCTTTAAGAAAAAAACAACCAAAAAACTTGAACCTAAGCTATTCAATCATGTGCATATTTTCATAGAATCATAGAATAGTTTGGGTTGGAAGGGACCTCTAAAGGTCATGTAGTCCAACTCCCCTGCCGTTGGCAGGGACATCTTCAACTAGATCAGGTTGCTCAGAGCCCCGTCCAGCCTGACCTTGAATCATAGAATCATTTAGGCTGGAATAGACCTTTAAGATCATCGAGTCCACCCGTCAACCGAACACTGCCAACTACACCATCAAACCATGTCTCTAGGCACCACATCTACACATCTTTTAAACACCTCCAGGGATGGGGACTCAACCA
>NW_008825619.1:1989388-1989717 GCF_000699105.1 Pygoscelis adeliae | reverse complement strand
TTTCCTAATATCCAATCTAAACCTCCCCTGGCACAACTTGAGGCTGTTTCCTCTCGTCCTATCACTTGTTACTTGGGAGAAGAGACCAACACTCACCTCACTACAACCTCCTTTCAGGTAGTTGTAGAGAGCAAGAAGGTCTCCCCTGAGCCTCCTTTTCTCCAGGCTAAACAACACCAGTTCCCTCAGCCACTCCTCATAAGACATGTGCTCTAGACCCTTCACCAGCTTTGTTGTTCTTCTTTGGACATGCTCCAGCACCTCAATGTCTTTGACAGCACTGGCAGTTGGGCTGCCAGGAGGAGCTGTGCTTCAGTACCAACCCCTTC
>NW_008825619.1:1963058-1986870 GCF_000699105.1 Pygoscelis adeliae | reverse complement strand
AATCGTGAGACTTCTCCCAGCTGCTTATAGAATATTTCGTCTGCCTCTTCATCCTGGCTGGGTGTTCTATAACAGTCTCTCACCATGATATCTGCCTGGTTGGCCTTCCCCCTGATTCTTATCTATAAACACTCAACTCTTTCATCACCACCATTAAGCTCTAGACAGTCAAATATTCCCTAACATACAGGGCTACCCCACCACCTCTCCTTCCTTACCTATCCCTTCTGAAGAGTTTATAGCCATCCATTGCAGCACTCCAGTTGTGTGAGTCATCCCACCATATTTCCGTGATTGCAGCTATATCATAGTTTCCAGCTGCAAAATGGCTTCCAGCTCCTCCTGTTTGTTGCCCATTCTGTGTGCATTGGTGTAGATGCACTTCACCTGGGCTATTGATCCTGCCACATTTTGGAGGGAGAAGCTCTAATTCCTGTGTTCTCAGGTGCTTCTCAGGTGCTTCCTCGGTTTCTGACATATTAATAACCCTTGTGCCTTTGCTGTCATGTGGATCTCAATCCCCTACCTCCACTGAGATGGCAGACCGAATGACCTTGCTAGCTCACCGTCCCTCAAACACTGGCATGCCACCCCCAGGCTCATCCCTAGCGAGCCTGGCTTTCTCCCTTTCCCCCTACAAATCTAGTTTAAAGCTCTTTCAATAAGCTCTGCTAACTCCTGCGCAAAGATCTTTTTCCCACTTTGAGACAGCAGGCCTGGTGTTGTGTAGACCAACCCATGATCAAAAACCCCAAAATTCTGCTGGTGGCACCAGGCTCAGACCCAGGTATTGATCTGCTGGCTCTTCCTGTTTCGTTCTTCATCATTCCCTGCAACTGGAAGGATACAGGAGAACACTACTTGTGCTCCTGATTTTGAGCCTTTCCATCCCGTATACCCTTTGCATGTCAGATATAAGCATAGAAATACATGGGTATTGATTCCAAAAACATTCTCCAGCCTTCAGATTAGGGTGATAAGAACTCTTGATAAATGATGAGAATGTTTGGGATATAACAACCACTACAGGCCAGCTTGGTGAAGAAAATCAACAGTAAAACAAGAACCACGTTTCCTATCAGATTGCTAATACCTGCTGTTCATATTTTATTGTTTACAATTTGAATTCTTTGCACGTTTTTCCCCTTTTTAAAATGCTGTGCCACTGGTATATAGTTTAGTCATGAGTCACTTCTGACTTTGGGAAAAGAATTCAGCTTTCAGATTAAGACATGTAAATCTCTACACTTGTAATTAAAGAAAACTCTTTGTAAAATCCATGCTCCTGTAAGTCAATGGAGGGGATGCTTCTGTCAGTCAGGTCTTGAAGGGGGAACATTTGTCGGATGGGTAATAAAATTAAATATTTTGTTTTCTTTCTTTTTCTTTGTCTTCTCCCCCTTTATGCTTTTTTTTTGTTATGTTTTTTCCTCAAATTTTGAACTTGATGTTTTTGATTTTTCAGGTCCTGACCATCATCTGTCCAAGTATATCACTGCAGTATGTCTGCAACTCTGGAAGCACAACTGGCAGCTAAAAGCAGAAATGGCACGAGCTAATTTAGCACCACAGAGAAGAAGAAGGTTGGCAGAACACTTAAGAGAAATCAAAGGAAGCTTTAGAAATCTATCAATATTCATTTTAGCATGTGGCTGAAAGCTCATTTAAGAATAAAAGAAAAAAGCATGGAGGAAGATTAAAATTATTTATCATGCTATTGGCCCAAAAGAAGTGTGTGTACAAGTTTCTGTGCTCTGCCCCAGTCTTGCTGCCGCTGTTGAGAGTGTTCAAGTCCTCACACTCTGAAGAACCTGAAGTAAACCCAAGCTTTTAAAATGTTGTTAGGATATTTCTTGACTGCAGAAAGGGGGGAAAATATGTTGTTTTATTCATGCTTTCAGACATCACAAGCCTCACTTTCCATTTGCTGAAACTTGTTTAGTAGGCCCTTTTAAATAAACAAAACTGTTGGTGCTATATATTGCTGCATGACAGAAACTCCATTAGCAACAGGCTTATTGTTGAAGTAATGATTGGTCCATTACGGTACTTCTCCAGTTGTAATACAGCAGCTTTGTGTTATCTGTCATTCAAACACATGCATAGGGGGGGAAAAAAAAAGTCTAACCCTATAGTACTGTCTTCTGTTTTCACTGCTCATACTGATACGATTCTCTGGAAAAGAGTTTTATTTTATGTAAGCTTCAAAATGCCACCTGATACTTCATATGAGTGGCCAATATTTTCAATGTATCTTGGAGACTTACATGCTTCATGTGGACTCCTGAAAATATCAAATGCCTTGGTTAGGGGATCTGACAAAACACTAAACAAATTAAAACCAGAGACCTAGCAAGCAAGCATCAGAGGAGCAACAATAGGTGGCTAAACCCTAACAACTTTATTAGTTAAAACTTTGTCAGTGAAAATCAGGGCACACTGACTTAGCTGCTCTTAAGACTGTCAAAGGGAACCAGTTATCTCTTTGTGAGTAACCTACCAAGAGGAGTCAACCAAAAAAAACCCCCAAAACACATGCCAGACTGAAGGGGGTTGACACCTAAAGAGATTTAGGACTTACTATGGGATGAAGGAGGGAAATGGATTTTGGGATTGAGTAAATCTTATTACGGGATGTTTAGGGGAAGGACGAAAGGCAGGGAAAGGGAGGCAACAAAGTGGATCAAGGAGGAACAAGTGTGGAAAAACAAAGGGAAAAGGGGATAAAAGGGACCAGATGCATGTAAACAGGTGCTGGTCAGTATACTTGAGTGAGAGCCCTGCATCTGGTCAGTGCAGTCTGTCCCACTTTCTTATCAAATCCTAGTTCCACCTCTCTTTTGTGTGGGTGCTCTGTCTATTCTGAGTGTGTGTGAACACTCATGAGCCTTCAAGATAGACAAGCCAGCAAGTAGGAGAGGAGGTTTGAGCACCACCTGCTGGAGTAGGACCATGAAATACCCATGGTTTGAAGGTCCAGGTGCCAGCAACTGGAAGAGAGAGGTACCTGGGGCCAGGTACTAGATAGACTGCATGTCAAAGACCAGCTACTGGAGAAATGTGTGCGTGTGTGTGTGTGTGTGAGTATGTGTTAAGAGTGGACTTCAGTCCTGACCATCTGGAGAAGAGAAACAGGACTAGAACATCTGTGCTGTTTCTGTTTATATAGATGCTGCAAAGGCACTGTTCTCTGCCAGTGTTGTGGTTGGCTGTGCTATTGCAGTGCATGTGGGTGTGCATGTGAGTGTGTGTGTGTTGAGACTATGTGCTCACCCTCACTGCTGGGTGGACCTGGGGACATGGAACTGCAGCAGATTCAACATTTGGCCAGGGACAGGTGAGCATACCTTTGCCCCCAGCAGACTTTCCAACTGTATTACATTACTTATTATAATTATTATACACACAACATAAGGCTTCACTAAAAAAAGTAAATTAAAACACGAATTGCTGTTTTGCAAGGCTAAATGCTTGCATAGTGTTATTTAACATGTTGATTAATGAAGAGGAAGAAATACTAAAAATCATAAAATCATTTCAGTTTTCAGTGCTGTTTCAGTATTATTTTGGTCAAATTGTAAAAATAGAGGTAAGTGGTTATACTAACAATATGGTTACCTGTGGAGATTGGAAGAGTACATGCAGGAGATAACAAAATGAGAGTTAGCCAGGAAAATGCAAAACAGTAGAAGAGAGAGAACAAAAAGAGAGATATACAAAAAGCAAGAGTCTAGAAAATTATCTAGCAATAGTGGAAAACACTGTAGCATACATATTCAAGCAGCTGCAGCAGAGTGTAAAACATCAGCCAAAAAAGCCTACGGAACTTTGGGTTGCAGATGAGGAATCACGCAACAGTTGAAGCACCACAAAGAAAAGAGGGTTTCTCTCTTTACTGAGCAAAACATGTAATGTACAAGATTGGGCAGCTCAATATACAAAATACTACCAAGAAATTGAATTAAATTCAGAGGGCAGGAACTCAGAAACAAAGAGACATCTACAATATTGCCTAATATGGTCTTTCAGTTATCAGTTACTCAGAACAGAAAATTTTCTATAACTATTTTCTAAGATCTATTTCCCATATACCTTGTTCTTCCCAAGACAATGTTTTCATTGCACACAAGGAAAGAAAGGGATTATTACAAAGTTAAATCATTTTGACTGTAAAATGTATACTTTTGTTTATAGGTCACTCTAGACATAAAGAGGAAGTTTTCATGTCTCATCATATTTCTAAACTACTCTGATAGAGCTGTGTTTTCTGCTATGATGATTGCTATATGCTTCTATGTGTGTAAGAATTTTACAGTATATATAAGGCATGGAAATG
Organism: Pygoscelis adeliae; assembly: GCF_000699105.1. Lineage (NCBI taxonomy): Eukaryota > Metazoa > Chordata > Aves > Sphenisciformes > Spheniscidae > Pygoscelis > Pygoscelis adeliae. The sequence goes on along the minus strand of NW_008825619.1, from coordinate 1,982,534 downwards.
AAGGAAAATATTTTTCCACTCCAAAGTGCTATAAGATATTCCTACAGACTATGTGTTTTTACCTAAACCTTTTAACTTAAATGCATAAAAATTAAGTTCTTCTGTTCTACAGGAGCATTAATTTTTGAATGGCAAGATTGGAAAATCACTGAAGTATTTATAAAAACTATAACATTTTATAATACATGTTTATTACCATATTTTATATGCATTTCGGTAGTGGCTAAAGGCCACATCCAAATCGTAATGTCACTATGAAAAGTATTATACAGCGAACTATTATGTTATCCCTATTTTAATCAAAATCCTGAACTCTCCTCTGTGAGAGTTCCTTAAGGATCTCCTTAAAGCGTGATTATTAAGAACTTCAGAAAAACAGCGATGCCCCAATTAAATTCTGCTAGCATTTTCAGTATGATTCAAAAGTATTTGAGTAAAATTTTGCAAAGGAGAAGGATGGAATTTAGTTTTCAGACTTTTGAAATTACTATGTTAATAGAATAGACTATTTTGGGGAAGGAGGGGGAATCTCAAGACATAAAGAACACATTCTCTCATGTTATCACATAAAATTTATTTGACTACAGTCTTTGGATATTTTTTTACAATCTACAACAATTCATAATGAGCAGTTTGCTAACCTTGAACTTATGTGACATTTTGAGTACTCTAGGCTATCAAAGATGTCTTGGATATCTGGATGGGACTGATAGAAAAAGTTATACTTCTGTGGTTTTTTAACTATATATAGTAAACAGTAAACTTCAAAATCTATTAATTTTTTTATTTGTCTATTTCTCAAAATTCAAACTATTCCATAAAATCATATGTCTGAAAAAAGAAATTGTAAGCATGTATGAAAGGTGAGAGCATCTGCTTCACAGAGGTGCTCCCATCAAGTACCTCTTCAGTGCAAAGGGGATAATAAGTAAAGGGGGAAGTAATAAACAAGACACACAGACACAAAGCTGATAGACAAGGGATAGCAGAGACAGTGCCAAGGATGAAAAATCTCCAGCCACCAACTGATGGGTCATTGAGAAACTCCAGGCACAGCTTTGGAGAGGAACAGCCTGGACTTTGTCACTCATAAGAAGAGGGAAGCAAAAACATGGGGATTTGGGATATCTGAGGGGAGTGTCAGTGGGACACTAAGTAAAACTTAGGAGGGAGCATGTAGGGGAAGGGGATGGGAAGGAGCAAAGGGAGAACAGGTGGACATAAGAGGGTATAAGAGGGTCCAGCTGTGTGCAGATCATGGCTGGTCAGCAGGTTTCTCTGACCCAGCCCTGCACCTCATGCCCCCAGCCTGGCCTGTCTTCTCCTTAAAACCTGTGGTAGCTCTTCCTGTGCCTCTTCACTCATTGTCCCTTGCAGGTGTGGGTGCTGTATTGTGATTGCTAGGGATGACATGCCGGCTGCTGGGGGGGCATGAGTGGATTTGGGGTCAGAGACCGGCATCAGATGAAGGTGCAGGCGCCCCAGGCCAGTGGTGTCAGCAGACCAAGGGTGAGTGAAGCAATTAAGGGTATCCGTGCTGGCAGTTGGAGCAGGGCAGCAGACACAGCCCGGGTGCCTGGTGCTGGCTGCTGGCAGGGTATGTGTCTGTATTTCCCCAAAACCAGGTGTGTGGGGGGTGCACATGTATCAATTGCAGCAAACTCCATGCTGGACCTGCCAGCGAAGAGGAAGACCCAGGTCTGGAGAGGGGCACTAGGCAGGCAGAGGATCAGCTGCTTACAACATCCTTAGCAGAAAATGTGGCCATAGTTGTCTCTTTATTATTAGTTGTTATCTCTTATTATTATCTTTGAAAATGATCATTTGGAGGAGTGAGAGGAAAAAAACTTAGTCCATGTAAAATATTAAAGTTCAGCCCTTTAATTCTAGCACTTCAGGGGAATTCATTCAGCATTTTGTGCTTTTGAAGTCATCTAGTATAAGATTTGTTAGATTATATTCCAAATATTTTTAACACTAGTTGATTTCACAAGCTCAAATGTATTACTAATTTTAGTTTTTCATTTCCTCAGTTGTTTTAGATATTTCGAAGTCGGCAACCAGCTTCATTTATTCCAAAAGTCCTGTCACGCAGAATATTTTTCTAACATTATTTTACTCCTATACACTAGCCTTTTACAGAGGAATGAATTTCATTTTCTAGCCCAAAGGAGCAGGAGCCCAAGGACCATTCAAGTTTATTCTAGAACAACTAGCAGGAATTTGCCACATTTGCCAAATGTTCTGGCAGCAATTACATCCTAATCTTGCATTGTTTGAGTAAATCACTCGAATTCTCTGACTGAGCCTTTCCTCACATAAATCTGTTCAATACCCATAGGCATTGAAGGGCAGATGGTCTGCCAGCAATTTTATATTGTTTCATAAGGAATTATGACGTTATAATAATTTGCACTGTTGTAGTGTCAAGGAATCTTAGTCTTGAATGATAAATTATTCCTGTTAAATGCTACACAAATATACCAGGTAAAGATAGTCCTTGTCTCAGAGACTAGAATATTAGTATAAATTGAAGATACAATGGATTGATGCACACTGATCAAGAAAAGCAAGGAAACATTAAGATCACTGATGGAATTGTATTACACTGGTAGTCAGCTAGTTGTTAATTTTAAGGGGTATCATAGCGACATAGAACTATTACATTTAAGTAAATTATAGGACGAACAATCCAGTGAGTGTTGCTTAATGAGAGTTATAGCTTAGTAGGCTCTTCAGGACCTCCCCATCTCAAGTAACACTAAATAAAACTTTGAGTGATCTAATGAATTATTCCTTACTGAAGTCTTGCCATCTCAGCAAAGCAGCATGTCCAAAGCCATATTGGTTTTCATCCTGGCACAGATTCCAAGACCAGAACTCCACAGATGTAATTCCTTCTAACATTTCCTATTCTGACATTTGTTTCTACAAAGGACCATAACAGGATACCAGAACATACACATATCCCTGCATGACCTATTTTATTTACTAGATCAAACACACCTGGGTGCTTTTTATTCACCTCTTATTTCTCCTCAATCTATTCTTTCTGCAAAGGTCCACAGATGTCTTGATTCCCACAAAATGCATATATATAAATAACTGTAAGTACATAAGTATAAATAAAGATCTTGTGCTTAATTACAATGGTTTTTTTTTTCAAGGTACTTACCTTTTGGGGGGAAGAAAATGGAAGGCTTAGAATGCAAGTTTTTGATCCAGATATGCATGAGATCCAGGATACAGGCAACATTGCTATGTGCACTGATTGGGTTTTTTTTGGACAAAAATAAGTTTCTCTCTTGTAGCCGGATTCAAAATCCAATGATTTATCTGTGCTTTCTGAATTTACCTCAGAAATGAAGCAAGATGAATATATAGATATCTTGAATCTGGAACAGGAGAGATAAAACAGCTTGTTTTGAGAGGCTTATGTCTGTGTCAATACAATTATTAAAAGCATCTGAAATATTAGTGTTGTACTGAAGAACAGGAAGAACTGGGTTATTTAATTCATGTAGCTATCTTTAAAAAACTGTTTTCTGTTTTTTTGGTTGGGTTTTTTGGTGGTTTGGGTTTGTTTGTTTGTTTGTTTGTTTTGTTTTTTTTTAATTTGTGCCTCTATCTGTCTTCAGATTTCTAAAAATTAGACCGCCACTTTAGACTCCCCTTAAAGTCATCATGAGGAACTAAAAGATTATTAAGGGAATTAATCTCCACAATTATATGCACATATTTTAGGATGAGAAGAATGGCTTCCTGGAAGTGGTAATTTCTTTCTACTAACTATTAAGGGAGTCTATAATGATTAACATACATACATCATGTTTAGCCTCCCAGGTTAGGGGTAATGAATCCCATCCTTATTTTTCTGTATATTTTCAAAGGAATTTATAGGAGTTTTAGCCTTTAGTATATTATCTTAAATTATTAATTATAATTTCTGTGTTCTCTAGTGTTCACATTCTTTATTGCCATGAACTCTATAATTTTTGTTATGGTTCTCTTATTCAAAACCCTTAACTTTAAGTAGGCAAAGGATGTATTTTTTATGGTTTGAAATGATATTTAGTATAAAATATATATATAAAATGTAATATTTAGTAGACTTTCCTTCAGTAGACTTCTCTAAATAACATTTGTTCATCCACCATCTCAAGGAATGAATTGCTCCTCTCCTTTCCAGTCTCAAAAATAACCTCTGTAGAACTACTTCACTTCTTATGAACCCAAAGGTATGTAAAGCTCACAATATATTTGCATTTAATTCTGTTAATGTAATTAAAATGTTAACAAAATCTCACTCGAAACAATCTGTCAGAGAAAGAAACATTGATTTAATTTTCATGGAGAACTCTATAAGCTGCTAATCTTCCACTCTAGCAATAAAGTAAAGGATATGCATTAGGAGGCTGAAATGTTGGTGGATTTATCCACCCACAAAAACCTCAAACACCTCCTGATGTGCATTTTAATAAGCTTTTCTATATGCCCTTTTATTTTGCTTCTTTTATTATAATATCATATTTTTGAGGTACAGCCAAATATGCTACTTAGTAGCAACGTTTTTGATAACAGAAATACACAGAGAAACTAAATACTGAGAATGAGGCATTATGATTTGATACTTTTTTCTTAACAATATAATAGGATGAAAAATTTACCAGACTTCTCATGGGTTTTTTTCTGTTTGGTTGGTTTGTTGGTTTTGGGGTGTTTTTTTCGGTTTTGTTTTGGGTCTTTTTTGTCTCCTGGATTCAAGGTGACTGGTAACTAAGTTCCTGATCTTCTGATGTGGGATTTTCACCTCCTAGTGGCTTTAAAGCTGACCACATGGCCACATAAAAAAGGACAGGAAGTTAAAAAAGAAACAGGGTTTGCTTTTAATACGAAGCTTACCAGGCAAAACAGGGGACAATGATGTGGAAGAAGGAGGAAAGAAAAGAGACAACGTCATCAGACATAGAGAGTGACTTTGTAACTCTCACAACAGTTTCCAGTCTTAAAGTGAGGAAAGTTAAGTGTCAGGTTAACACTTTGGCCTCACAAAGAACAAACAATTCACTAAAGGAAGAAAAAATTAAAAGTCTTGAACAAAGTAAAGCAATTTTTTTCCATTCAGTTGTATACTTCTTGGGTTTAATCTGTATCTAGCCATACCAAGAATAAAGAATGCTTTGATAAGGCTCCTATTCTTGGGATAGACATCCTCCAGTTTGTTATTTGATTAAACTCTCTTACGTCTGCAGAAGGTATATTGTAATCATGAATACTTAAATGTGGGAATGTTTGGGCTGAAAACCTCAGGATAGTTTGTGTCTAGAAGTAGTACCAAATAGGGACTCTAGAGGTAGTAGCTGGATATTGTTCAGAATCAATATTGGGGTTTTGTTTTGCTTTGCTTTGCTTTTTGAATCAACACTTAGGATCAAGAGATTTAAGCCAAGCAAAGTAAGCCAGTATGCATCCAGCAAAAGGCTGTGACAAAAGGGGTATTCTTTAGTGCCCTCAAAAAAAGAAGAGTCAGATACCAATTTAACTGCCACATTTTTTTTCCCCTGAACTTTTTTTTTTAGTTTTCCTGAAAACACCCAAGTATTATTGCCCATCTCTCTCATGCACAAGCGTATTCCAAGGAAAATCAATATCCTTATCTGTGTTCATGGCATCTATGACATTTTTCTTCTCCAGATGAAAATTTGTGTGGAATGTTTTGGCTGCCTGGGTTCACAGATGGGAATATCAGCATTGTTAGGATTGTCTTTCAACATTTCTATGAACCATACTTAAAAAAAAATAAGATCTTTCCTTATAAGCTTTGCTTTACTGATAGCTTTAGCCTTTCACAGCTGGGGAAAAAAACAAACAAACAAAAAACCAACCAAGAACCAGCACAAATTGGAGGACTCTTATGACAGAAATACGGCTTTTAAAGAATGTATTTTTAACCTAATTTCTGAAAGCAAGTCAGATTTCTGTCTGCTGATTTTGGCGCTTAAGCAGTTAATTTCTGTGGCAATAATAAAACAATTTAGACTATTTGTAAAAAGTTGGTCACTTGACCCAGTACCATGCATTCTAGTTGAACTTTGTGATTCAGTGCCTACTCATTTTTCATTGTAAAACTTGGGTACATGGAAGAAAACAAATACTGTCATTGTAAGCACACATAATCCTTTCTATGTAAATGTTATGCAGTACTCTTACTATTCTTAGCTTATTTCTTCAGGGAAGTGTGGTAAGACTCAAGAAAGTGTGGACTGCTTTAACAGCATGGATTTGAAGAGCTTCACATTTCTGACTCTCTAAGATTCTGAGATGTCACTTCAGAAAAAAAAAAAACCCACACAGAGTTTTTGATTTTTCTACATTCCCATTGTTTTCATATGAATATTCCAGCATTGTACAATTTTTTCTTCACCTTGAGAGTGGCAAAAAAACAAAGCAAAGATTTTTCCATCAATGATTGTCATCAGAAATTTCCCAAATGAGTCTAAGTGAGAAATTTTTTTATAGGCATACCACCCAAGTTTGCAAGGGACTCCTGTACATGACTTGCCTTTTCTGTAAGTTTAGAAGGCAGAACAAACCTGATATATTTTAGAGCTGTTGGCAAGTTACATGCTGGGTCCAGCATCTCCATATTTGCTGTTCCTTCAAGTCTGCAAGAGACCTTGCCACACCGAAAACAAATTATCCTTAAAGGCATGACAAAGAGTTGATTTATCAACCACTTGCTTTTCTACTTTTTCCTTTAAGCCTTTTAAAAGAAATTTGGTAGGACCTGCCATCCTTATTCATAACTTATTTAGTACCTCTTTCTGTACAACAGAGATGGTTAGAAAATATTTAGCCCCCATCCAATGGAGAATAGAAATGGAAATAGAAAACCCCCTTTTCACAGGAAAAAAATGGAGGTTGGGGAAACCGTTCACATTCACACAGTGACTGAAGTGGCTGAAGACAAATTCCCTGGCCAAGAATGCCTGAAATCCAAATCACAGAATAAGGTAGGTTGGAAGGGACCAGTCACCAAACACCTTCCTTGATTGCCGCAATTGCCAACCTTCAAAAATAATAGACGGTAGCTTTCCAATGTCATTATCCAGACCACCCAGCACCTTGAGTGTCCCACTTAAGGTCCCATGAACTTGTATATGGCTTGTGGCTTGTGATGCATGCTTTGTAATTGCGTAAGTACTCCTTATCCATGTCTTCCTCCACAGTGGATTGTTATATTTTTATTTGCTTCATTAAAGTCCTACTTCTACATATACATATATAGCTCATATATCCATATGGGAGGAAATAAATTTCTACAATTGACTACAACTCATTTTTTTTCAGTGTCATGTTTGCTGAATCAGGTATCGTTAACTCTTTTCGATTAAGCTAACAGAAGATGACTGAATATTCTTAAAAACCTGGTATACGAAACCATTTGCTGGAAGATCATTAATTCTCAGGTTTGCTTGTTCTAGCAGTGAGGGTATCATGTTCGATCTAGAAATCCAGATTTTGGACTTCTTTCCCTGCTTTATGTGTTTTAGACTCTTATGAAGTCTTATAAAGTGGCAGGTGCTCATTCTCTAATGTTGGATGCCTTTGCTTTAGGCAATTATACCATTGTTATTAAAGCTTAACGTCTTGCTTACCCTTATCACATTCAGCAGGTTCTGAGTCTTTAAAAAATGTTATTTCACACTATTAACACATTTTTACAACAAAATACTTATTAATGCAATAAATGGAGAATGCCAAAATACATGAGAGGATAATTAAACTAATTTGCTCATATTGCTCTGTTTATTTTTAGCAAAATAATGGTGGTTTTGGTCATATTTTCAGTTCAGAAAATCAGAAGATTTAGCTGCTTATAGACAAAGTGGTTTGGACTTTCAGTTATGAAATTGAAAGGAATTTTTATTTGCTAGAGGATATTTTTATTAATTAAACATGTCCAGTAATTAATGATTAGTCTCTAAAGGGCTAACCTTTGAGAATATTCATTATCCATTGTTACCAATCTTTGCTTTTAGCTGTCTTAGCTTTTACAATCACACGTCCTTCAACTTTAGCTTCTCTATATTTTTCCCAAGAGCCCTTCTGTAGTTATGTGTTCCTTTTCTTCAGCTCTTTATGTCACCTAGCATCTATCCTTTACTTTTGTTCATTTAGGAAGTGATGGCTCTATAGAGAAGTGCTGGATTCTCTGGAGAACTAGCTACGCAGCTGTTTCTCTATAAATACACAGTGTAAAAGGTAAGAGGTTTTTTGGTTGTGTGTTGGATTTTTTTTGGGGGTGTGTGTGTTTCTTTGTCTTTCCCTCAGAACTAAATCTGTACTGGATTTTGTGTTGTTTTTTGAAAAATGTTCTTTCACCATGTCTCTAACACTGGTAACATCCCCATTTGTTTGAAGTTTTTTTTTTTTTAAATATTTACTAGCTTGGGAAGTGAGCCTCAACTATGTTAATCTTAAACTGTTTAAATTGTTTTTGAATCTGTTTCTGCTTACAGTACTTTTTTTCTCTTGTCCTTAGTTATTACTCACAGATTTATTATTTAACTGGGCTTTGAAATCATTTACTTAGGAAGATGTCATTTTACTTTTCCTTTATGTGGTTTACCACACACATGATTTATACTTTACTTGCTCTGATGAGAGAAAGAAAGCCTTCAAATTACCAGTATTGCATTATTTTTCTTGGAAAAAGAGATGTCATGACTGCCTATCAGCACACTCCCAGGAAACAGACTAACTTTTATGCCTCTCTTAAGGTCAGTAATACTGTGGATCTGCAAGGATTATTAATAAACTTACAATTGGCTTTAAACCTACAAAGTGCTGTATATATCATAGGTCACCATCACTGTACCCATGGGAACAGGTTGATGATCTGGAGAAAATGGCTACCCATCTCAAAAAATAATAACCAGGGAAAAAAGAAAAGTCTTTCAGTCGAAATTCATGAAGTTACTGTTTTCTGAAACTAATTTCTTTTTTCTACTGTATATTTCTCTAACAAGTGTTTATTTAAAATCTAAAAAGAACAAGGAAAACTGGGAAATAATGGTTTGCAAATAGTATAAATGTATTTTTCACTCTTCAGCTATCAGATCATCTTGGGTGAGTTGGACTGAAGCTGGGTGATATACATTGATCGCAGGCTGGGAAATCACTGTCTGGAAAGGACCTCAATTCAGGAGATGTTTTTATTTAGTAAAACCCTGGGACCCATGCTTAAGAATTCATGCTGTGCTAAACTGAAATGGCCTAAGAATTTGCCCAGTGGTTTCCCTAATCTATGTTCCAGTAAATTTCACTTTCCAAGTGCTAATAAACTGCAGCCTCCTGGTATTACATATTACCTAAGGTGCTAAGGTGCCTTGCTGTGAAGGTCTCTCTACTGAAAGATCATTAGTCTGCTTACGTTCAGGAAATAAGCATTGGTGTGCAACTCTCTAGATTCATATCTGAATATGTCTTGTCTGCCTGTCTTGGTTTTGGCAGGGAGAGAGTTAATTTCCTTCCTAGTAGCTGGTACAGTGCTGTGTTTTGGATTTAGGAGGAGAATAATGTTGACAACACACCGATGTTTTAGTTGTTGCTAAGCAGTGCTTACACTAGTCAAGGACTTTTCAGCTTCTCATGCTCTACTGACTGAGAAGGCTGCAGGTGCACAAGAAGCTGGGAGGGGGCACAGCCAGGACAGCTGACCCAAACTGGCCAAAGGGACATTCCATACCATGTGACGTCATGCTCAGTGCATAAACTGGGGAAAGCTGGCCGGGGTGGCCGCTGCTCAGGGACTGGCTGGGCATCGGTCGGTGGGTGGTGAGCAATTGCACTGTGCATCACTTGCTTTGTATATTTTTATTATTATATTATTATTATTATTATTTTATTTTATGTCAATTACTAAAATGTTCTTATCTCAACCCACGAGTTTTCTCACTTTTACTCTTCTGATTCTCTCCCCCATCCCACCTGGGGGGGAAGGGGGAGTGAGCGAGCGGCTGTGTGGTGCTCAGTTGCTGACTGAGGTTAAACCACGACAGTGACAAAGCCTAAATATTCCATGCAACAAAGAGAAGAAAATTAAAAAAGTAAAAAAAGACCACCCTCCACCCCCAAAAAACTGAGATTTAGAAATGTTGCTGATATCTAACTCTTCATACAGTGTAAAGATACCTAAAGGTATTAGCATGCTATTTTTTTTCTTGCACCTCTATAAAGCACTGTACAATGCCATCAACTTTTTACAGTCTCCTAGAAGCAAATTTTGTGATTTTTTCTATTATATATATATATAAAAAACCCAAATCAATTGAAATACAACCTTCAGCAATTGTAACCTGGTAGAGCTATTTTGTGAAGATCAATATGTTCCTCTTCCTCGATAATTTTGAAACAGGACAGATTCAGACTTCAACTATGGTGAAGATTTTAAAAAATTACAGCTATTGACCATGCCAGGTATACATTGCCAATGTTGCATTATCAGATTTTGTGGTGCATCATCTATCAGTGGTAAATTTAATATCATGAATAAATATTTTTCTGACATATTCTCACTGAAGGGAGATTTAACTCAGGGAAGTCTTTTTGCATCTGTTATATAGATCAGATGACCACAGTAAACACAGGTAAATTACATATCAACAGATAAGAAAATGCATGCAGTTGTATCTCAGAATATAGTGCATATTCCATTGTTAGAGTCAATGAAAGTCTTGTTCCAAGATATATATAGTAAATAGATACAATTTTTTTAAAGGTGTTTTGGTTGTAATTATCACACTGATTTAGGTGAGTCAAAAGATATGTGAATGAAAAAGAAAAATACACAAACCTTATTCTCTGGTAAAAATAAATTCCCTATCTCCAACCTTGTATAAAACCATCTGTGTGTTATATCTAGCGGAAGGTGGCATTAAATAAAAGAAAAGCAATTATAAAAATGGGGTCAGTGTACCCATATCAAAGTGCAAATCTTCACGTAATGACTACAGCAACATATCATTATAATTTTAGTCATAGACTATTCAGAGTTCCCCAAAGTAATTAGAAATTATGGTGTAATTGACTATTTCATATCTTTAGAAAGATATTAGTGTGACTCTTTAATAAAATCTACATAAATTATATTGCAAGAATATCCTAAGTTGCATGTTATGATTTTAAAAATATAATCATAATTTATATAACAAAATGTATGACCACTAATTATTCTTGTAAAAAAATTACCAGTACAGCAAAATTGTGTATTGTTTGAACTAGAAAATAAATAATTTTGTATCTGGAAAAGCTGTGTTATTCAGGAGTTTGTTTTCCTGTTTTAAATGCAAGCAATCAATGAGATTTGCCTTTTTTCAGAGCTCCTTAAAGAATTAATTCTATAAATGACCTCTGACAAAAAGGATAATGTAAAAACCTATTACTTGCCACAGTTCACTGGCAGATACTCTGCTGCCAAGCCATAATTTAAGAGTACAAAAAGAAATGATAGGGAAGGTTTTTATAAGACACTAGTTATAGTAGCCAGCTCCCACTTATGCATTTGAAAAATTTCTTTCAATCCATTTTCCACTTAAGTCACTGATGCATCTATATTTTTACTATTTCTGATACTAAGGATAAAATTTCATGTGAGACAGACATGTGCCCTAATGGCCCTAATCACAGCCTCTCATCAGTGACTGATGTAAGGACCCATCACACTGTGGTTGTGTTTGATTCAGAACTACAGGGAGGATTTGGTTCCTGCTGCAGCTCAGAAACATCACAGAACAGCTGTTTTTCTGAGGGTTTTTTTTTACATGTTGGGCTCAAAAGTTTTATGAATACTGCTTATGAGTTTCGGGCCCATGTAATTATCTACAAGATCGGGCTAATGAGATGCTATCACTGAAAGGGAAATTTGACTCTGCACATTATGAACATATATCATAAATTTTGGATTTGTTCCAAAGCTTGCTGTAGTTGGTGGAAGATTTTCAGTTTATTACAGTCAGCCTTGGATGAGGCCTTCTCCTGTACTGATAGTCCTGCTAAAGAAAGCAATGGAACTCAGAAACTTCAAAAACTGTTTTAAACTAAAATATTTTTTGGAAGCATGGTCTGATATCTCTTGTCACAGACTAATCTCATTTTTCTTCTTTTCCGTTGCCTGAGAAGGTTTCTACCTCCCTTTCCATTTATCTGATAAATATCAGCTTTGTTCTCTAAGAATTGGATTGTATTTCCAGTATTTCTATTTTCTTCCCTTACACAGTAAGTTGGTTCCCCTCTGTACAATATATACAGTACTAGTTAGGATACAAAATAAAGAAGTCATCTCTACCTGGGTGTGACCAGAATCTTTATCCTCTTTATCTCAATGGGGAACAGTAGATGGGCAGTAAGGAGACACACTTTTAATGGGCTTTTTACAGGCATTTCTTTTCACAAGAAAAGTACCCCAAATCCTACCAACTTGCATGGGTAAGAGAGTTGGTGTTTGAAGTCAAATCAAACATATAGTGTAGTGTGGTGTGGTGTGGTGTGGTATGGTATGGTATGGTATGGTATAGTATAGTGTTACTTGTACAAATCCTGACTGTCACTAGACTCCTAAACTGCTAGGAGCCTTTGACAGCTTGTAGCAGGTCAAGGGGAAAACAAGGAAATTTGAGATGATGAGGAAAATTAAAGACCAAATCAGACACAGCTGACCAGAATTTCATCTCAGCCTAGTCCAAAAATAAGCCTGGTTCAGAGAGAAAGTTATCCTCAAGCAATATAGTTATTGAACGATGACCAGCACAACTCTGATCTAGAATTAAGTGCGCTATCAACATAGGTAAATCATATCAACTCTAAATACTTATGCACTGATCTAAAATCAGTACCTCAGATTGTTAAAAACTATCGGCCTGCTTCTTGGAGAAAATTGTACAAATCTGAGTTAATCTTTTTGCAAAACAGTCACCAAATATCATTCTGTGAGGAATAAGTCTTAAGTTTTCCAAGACAGAAGGCCATTAAAGTGACAAGAGCAACAGAAACCATGTGTTATTCAGAAATATATTCCTTATGGTTAGTAGAAGAAATCTGTGACATATCTGACTTTTTTCCAACAGAAACTGTGAAGGTATTTTTTAGAATATCATGTAGTAAATTACAATGGTTTGAAAATCATTTAACAAACTGTCTAGAGCCTCTAAAACTAGGGAATATCCAACCTTTTTTCAAGAAAAGAAAAAATAGAAAGTAATTTTTAAGCTGTCTGTTTTTCTTCCTTCCCTCATGTGCTATACGACTCCTAAAGAAGCTTCTGTTTATGTCAGAGAAAGTAAAAAGCATTGGTGACATTGGATAATGATTTCATTTAGATGACCAACAGGAAGAGTACTTTAGTATTTCTGAAGTAGTCAACAGTAGTCAGTATCATGAACAAATTACTTCAGAGAAGTGGCAAGGGCTACTGTTTAATTAATGTGTTGAATGAATATTGTTCTTTTGCAATGACAGTAGGGATGGGTTGCTTCCCCTCCAATGTAATTTCTTCTCCTTACAGTGAAGAGTCTTCAGTTTCTGCTATAACATACTCTCTTCACAAGCAAGCAACAGGCACTAGGTTGTTCTGTAGCCAGGATATCACTATCAGCTACTAATATTTACTGGAGGCTGAAATCAACAGATGGAATACAAGCAATGAGAAAGCTTTAATCCAAAGAAGGGGACAACAGTGATTGATTCTAGTGGTATGACAAACCTTGAAATCTGTTGTTAATGACTAATCTGCAGTACTTTTTGAGGAGTACTGGTAATCAAAGAGACCTTCTGAAGTTCTCTGCTTTTGGACAGTATGGGATATCAAAATTACCTTCTTTCGCTGGTGTTTGCTGGAAATGCTATTTATCCTTTTGTTAATGACTGGGTGTCTGCTTCTCAATTATTTCCTTGCTAAGCTATTGCAAGTCTTTGTAATTTATGTACGAGTACAAAGTTACTTAAAAGTCTCTATTGATTAATGGCCCCGATTTCCTTCAAGCATTGCATTTTACAAAAATGAAAAAATTAATTGTAACATTTTAGTTAAAACAGGACAAGTCCCAGATGTCATGACCGTTAAACAGAATCTAATATATGTACTTATTTATTCTTCCCAGAATACAACAACAGCAGCAAAAGGAGAAGTTCAAAACAAATATATACTAAAAGAAAAAACAAAATAGAAGGAAAAATGCATCTCAATAACATTTTGGAGAGTAGGGATAAATACAGTTCACTTGTTCAGCTGTATCTTAAATTAAAGTTCCTTTTTATAAGGCACTGAAATACGATAGTGGTGTTCACTTGAACAGAACTCACGTAGACAGATCTGAACTTTTCTTGAAGTGGAAATGATTGATGATGTCTGCTATTACATGAAGGATGGGTAAGTGGCTGTGAATGCTATTTTATTGACAGTGCTTGAACCTTGACTGATCTCAGAGGAAAAACAATGGATATATAATGTCACTTCATCACACAAGGAGCTTTCAAGACACTTCATAAATGATTTGTAACAATGTTTTACCACATGAATTTCAGATACTACTTTACTATTTTTTATTCCTTGTATTCAAATGCAGATAAATGTAATTAAACATTGCTTAACTATTCATGTTTACTGCTTAGAAAACCAATGCCTTTTCAGAACAAATACCATATAATAATATTTTAATATGTACTTCAGAGATTGAACTTTTGACATGAGCTTTGCAGCGATGACCACTATCAGGACTCAATTGCTTTTCACACAAAAGCCCTTTGGTACAATTCTGACAACATAAAAAATGGATTAAAGTGAAAATCACTTTAACAACTTCATAGATGAAGATATTACCTCACCGGTAGTACAAATGTTACTGCAATCAGAAAGAAGACAATTGTTTTATTAAGGTGGCCATGCTGGTTTTTGCAGTACTATTTCAGCTATTAGTCATGACTGAAAAAAATATATTAGAAAGTTACAGGAACTCTTTTTAGGTAAGAACTAGGCTGTACAAAATTTAGTGGCATATCTTGGGGTTTCTGACAAAGTCATACCCTAAGTTTATGACCTCCACCCATGCTAAGCTTCATTTGAATCAAATGCTAAGCTGTTTAAATTTCTCTTATAAACATTCAAAGGTCAGTTTGATTTTGATTTGTCTTAATTTTTTTGTCTTAATTTCTCTTTAGTCCATGCAGTGAACTCTAGTTGTCAGAAGCTTATCTACAACAAAGTCAGCTGTCCCTGAACCAGAGGATGGAGCAGATGACTGGTAGAGGAGGTAACCTTCTCAACGCTCTTGAGCTAAATCATCTTCACTCACCAGCCAGACTCTCAAGTGCATGTCCCAACACCGGACATACAATGTCAGTTCCTGCTCAATACGATAAATACAGTGTCTTGCACTTCGGAACTAGTAAAGTGCTACTCCTAATACAGTCACTGCACCAAAATTTAATCCACAGAAGGAAAACCTGTCTCAGTTAGCTATCTTAAATTTTTTGATGTTGTTGGTCAGGATTTTTAATTCAGCCATTCAGAGTGAATTTTGATGAGAAAATGCTTAGTATTTTGTCAGAAAGTCTCTCATTATTCCTCCTTCCTAATTCCTTTCACTGCTGGACATTGATCCCCAATAATTTCAGGTATCTGGTGGACTTTTTTACTGAATAAGAGGTTTTGCTTCAATTTAAAAAAAAAAGTTTTCAGAAGATTTTAATCTTTTGATGTCACTAAGATTTGATCTGCAGACAAAAATGCTTCTGTTTAATTTAATTTAACATTTGGTAAAGTTGTAGATATAGATCCCCAGCTCACTCCTCCCCATCTAATGTCTGGCACAGTTTTGGCTCATGCCAATGAGCTCTCTCCCAGACACTACCTGAGCATAGTTTGGAGGTTATTGTGGGCCAAATGCCATTCTTACTAGGTAGTACAGATGACACCACCTTTTTTTTTTTTTCCTGGTTAGGAAGCATGGTGAGAGAGAGAATGTAGTGCATTTTATGAAAACAGGCTCATTTCTAGTAATGTAGATGTCACCTATAGGAGAAATTAGGGATTTAACATTGGGGAATTTAGATAAAACATTCTTAACTTTATTTTGACCTTGAAACGAGACTGTGTTCTAGATAGTGACTGTTTTTACAGTGTGTGAGAATGCAAGGTTCTTCCCTGGCTCTCACTCAGCCTTTTCTATTGATGTTTGTTCAGTATCAAAGTGATCAGGTTTTAGGGTTTTTTTGTTTTGTTTTGTTTCCTTCTTGTCAGACCAATGAATTCAATCTGAGATTAAAAAATTGGTCTATTCTGTCTCCTTTTTCCTGGACTCTCATCATCTGTAATAAGGATTCTTGAATCAGAATCAAATATAATATCAACAAAAATAACATTACATGAAATGAAGTAAAATCCAACGTCTTCTACAGCTGAATTAGTACTCTAGTGTTAGCTATTATGAAAGCCTACTTTTGACAGGAAAGTAGTCATGATTTACATGAAGAATAACCAATATGTTAAATAATGAGCTCCACAGTGACAGCCACTTTTCAGAATATAACCACAGTTTTCAGCAGTCCATTCTAACACTTCCTCTGACAGAAAATTCACCTAGCAGATTGAATTTAATAAGGCAAGAACAAGCACCTTATTCTGAAAATATCACTTACAGTGCCACCAGCATTGATGTTAAAGTGATAACAGAATACTGCCTCTGATAGCATTTCATTGTATTTCATAGTACATAAAATACCACAGAAGCAAGAAAGATTCTGGGATGTTCACAAACATAGGTTTAGGTGATCAACAAAAATCAACATATGCATGAACACCTGTATGAAAAGGACAAAAGTTTTACCTTTGTACTTTCCTGTCCCTGCTGAAGTCCCTGGATAGTGCTAATACCTGAGATGAAAGCAGGTGTGCAGCTACTCTCAGTGACCCAGAAAGGATGATGAGAAAGAAATTGGGTGGCTAACTAGCTTACAGAAGTTTCAGTTTATAACCCCTTCACTGTTTATTACATGACAAGGACAGCACCTGACACAGCCTTTCCCCCCCAGTATGTATGATCCTAAAGTGACAGAGTTTTGGCATTCTTGATCTATTAACCCAGATTTAGAGTGAAGGGAATGGAAGAAGTGCAGCACCATATCACATAATTCGAGGCAGGGTACGTGGTGGTTGCCACAGATGGATTGTTCAACAGACAATTCCTGTACCTGAGCAACAGCTAGAATCACAGTTTCTCCATCGTACCCTATATTCTGTGAAACTTATTTCTTTTCCAGCTTGAATATCCACTGAGGGTTAGAAGAGTTCTGTTTAAAATTCATTGTACACTGAGAAGTTTTCCATGCTCTCAGATTTCTTAAACACTGCAGGTCTGAAAGAAAATAATTCAGTGTTATAAGTGGGTTTATGCCTCATTTTATGTATACAGAGTGTTGTGAGAGTGTTCACCTGAAATACAGGTGGTTTTTCAAAGTGTTTGTTTTAAAGTGTCTTGCTGTGTGAGTCTTGATACATAATGTTGAAGAGCTACTTTTTTTGGAATGTCAACCTTAAATTAGATAAGAGTTTACAATGCTGATCTTAACTGAACAGCTTTCAAGTCTCAATTTAGAAATTTGTCATTTCTATCCTAAGTGCAAGAAAGATTTGTGAATCAAAACTTTGCATTTAGGATTTATTAGCATGATTTAAAAATGTGTAGTCAAAAATGCATTTTACTGACTTAGGGAGCTAGGTTTTAACTAGAGATTATGTTTAAAATAATAATTTCTAAATCAAATCCTTCTGTGGCTTTTAGCACAAGGTTGTTATAAAACCTAGGGAAAATATATTATTCAAACTTTTTAAAGTGTCCATTTTGGTATACAACCAAAAAATCAACAGGAAAAAAATACAGGCATTTATGATGTCCATTTTCCCCTTGATCTGGCCAATTTCTGGGATTTTCCATATTTTTTAAATTGTTTTACGTTAGAACTAATTAGCACGGCAAACACTGGCCAAATTCCAGCTGTCTGAATCAGGGTGTTTAAGGGCAATCTTATAAAAAGCTATATTTTAAAGAAATCCACATGGTTACCGGTTTTGCTGTTCAGCAACCTAACAAACTAAAATAACCCAAAAAAAGATTAAAAATTCAAATTCTGTTTCAAAATGGTATGTCTTTCTATCCTAATTAAATAATCAAGTTAACAAAGTAGTAAGAAGCTGCTATCTTAATTACAGCTTTCAGTTTATCTTAATTGAGGAATACAAGGATGTTGCACTTCTGTTATGCTTTCTGATGTCAATGACAAAGGGCTGATGAAACTACTTTTTTCTATGATTATACAACAATTTAAATGGTACATTAGGAATTCACATTTTCTAAATGTAGATGTAGCAAAACTCCCACATATAGAGAAAAGCAGTATAAAGCCCTCTTAAATCTCCCTCTACTTTAATATATTTGCATAAGACTATATAATTATATAGTTGTTACATCTCACTAGTACCAGAACGAATTTATGAAATATATATTGTCTCTTATTAAAAAAAAAAAAAAATTATTGTTGTAGTCAATATCTAAATATTCCCAGATTAAATCAGTAGTCCTTGCCTTCTGTATACCATCTGAATGCCAGCTTTAAAAGAGCTTTTTTTCCTGTAGAATTATATCTAGTACATAGCAAAGCCTGGAACATTAGCAAAAGAGGTCTTTAACTACTTCAGCACTTGTTTGTTCTTAGGATTTCCTACCTATCTTGCACTGTGATTTTGTCTCTCTAGAAAGTTTTCTGAATTCCTGTGAGTGGAAGGTTAACTTCTACTTATTCCAAATAGTAAGTCATAGTGTCATAGAATCATAGAATGGTTTGCGTTGGAAAGGACCTTCAAAGATCATCTAGTCCAACCCTCATGCCGTGGGCAAAGGCATCTTTCACTAGATCAGGTTACTCAAAGCCCTGTCCAACATGACTTTGAACACTTCCAGGGATGGGGCATCCACAACTTCTCTGGGCAACCTGTTATGGTGTCTCATGACACTCATTATAAACAATTTCTTCCTTATATCCCATCTAAATCTACCCAGAGAGGTGGCGGGGTGGCTCTGTATGTTAG
The DNA here is from genome assembly GCF_000699105.1 of Pygoscelis adeliae. NCBI lineage: Eukaryota > Metazoa > Chordata > Aves > Sphenisciformes > Spheniscidae > Pygoscelis > Pygoscelis adeliae. Next base: position 1,963,393 of record NW_008825619.1, on the reverse strand, counting down.
GGAGTGTTTCGATTGTATAGAGCTTAACGATTGTGATGATGATACGGTTGAGTGTTTATGGGTAAGGATGAGGGGGAAGGCCAACAAGGCAGATCTCCTGCTGGGAGTCTGTTATAGACCACCCAACCAGGATGAAGAGGCGGATGAAGCGTTCTACAAGCGGCTGGCGGAGGTGTCTCGATCGCTAGCCCTTGTCCTCATGGGGGACTTCAACTTCCCAGACATCTGCTGGAAATATAACACGGCAGAAAGGAAGCAGTCTAGGAGGTTCCTGGAGTGTGTGGAAGACAACTTCCTGACACAGCTGGTAAGTGAGCCTACCAGGGGAGGTGCCT
>NW_008825619.1:1954204-1960773 GCF_000699105.1 Pygoscelis adeliae | reverse complement strand
AAAAATTCTTTATTGAAAGAGTAGTTAAACATTGGAACAAGCTGCCCAGGGAAGTGGTTGAGTCCCCATCCCTGGAAGTATTTAAAAGACGGGTAGATGAGGTGCTTAGGGACATGGTTTAGTGGGCATGGTGGTGTTGGGTTGACGGTTGGACTCGATGATCTTGGAGGTCTCTTCCAACCTTAATGATTCTATGATTCTATGATTCTATGATTCTTTCAGTTTTATACCGTTGCCCCTTGTTCTGTCACTACAGGCCCTGGTTTATAAAGTCTCTCTCCATCTTTCTTATAAGCCCCCTTTAAGTATTAAAGGGCCGCAATAAGGTCTCCCTGGAGCCTTCTCTTCTCCAGGCTGAACAACCCCAACTCTCTCAGCCTTTCTTCACAGGAGACGTGTTCCATCCCCCTGATCATTTTCATGACCCTCCTCTGGACTCGCTCGAGCAGGTCCATGTCTTTCTTGTGTTGGGAACCCCAGAGCTGGACACAGCACTCCAGGTGGGGTCGCACGAGAGCGGAGCAGAGGGGGAGGAACACCTCCCTCGACCTGCTGGCCACGCTTCTTTTGATGCAGTCCAGGATATGATTGGCTTTCTGGGCTGCAAGCACACATTGCTGGCTCATATCCAATTTTTCATCCACCAGTATGGTGGACATCAAGTCCTTCTCTGCAGGGCTGCTCTCAGCCCATTCATCCCCCAGTTTATACTGATACTGGGGATTGCCCTGACCCAGGTGCAGGACATTGTTGAACTTCATGAGGTTCTCACAGGCCCACTCCTCAAGCCTTTCAAGGTCCCTCTGGATGGCATCCCTTCCCTCTAGTGTATCAACTGCACCACTCATCTTGGTGTCATCCACAAACTTGCTGAGGGTGCACTCAGTCCCACTGTCTATGAAGATATTAAATAGTTTTGATCCTAGTATGGACCCTCGAGGGACACCACTCATTACTGGTTTCCACTTGGACATTGAGTCATTGACTGTGGCCATACAGCCAGTTCCTTATCCATCTAACAGTCCATCCATCAAACCCATATCTCTCCAATTTAACAGCAAGAATGTTATGGGGGCCATACCAAAAGCCTTAAAAACATGCTGGCAGATAACCTCAATTGCTCTTTCCTTGTCTACTGATGCAGTCACTTCATATTAGAAGGCCACCAGATTAGTCAGGCACGATTTACCCTTGGTGAAGCCATGTTGCTGTCTCTAATCACCTGTCTTCCATATGCTTCAATATAACTTCCATGAGGATCCGTTCCATGATCTCACCAGGCACTGAGGTGAGGCTGACTGGTCCTAGGGTCCTTCTTTTTACCCTTTTTACCATTTATCGATGTGATATTCCCCTTTCTTCAGTCACAGGGGACTTTGCCTGACTGCCATGACTTTTCAAATATGAAGGAAGTGGCTTAGCAACTGCATCAGCCAATTCCCTCAGGACCCTGGCATGCATCTCATCGGGTCCCATTACCTTGTGTATGCTCAGGCTTCTCAGATTGTCTTGAACCTGATCTTCCCCTAGTCCTAGTAAGGGCCCTCTATCCTTGCTGTCCATATTGTTTGCAAACGAACAGATTATGATTCTGGAGAAAAAAAAATTAAAATGCCAAAGTACTTGTACTGTTCAATGCATTCAGTGATCATTTTTTGGCTTTTTTTTTCTTTTTTTTCTCCTTGTATATTTCCACTACTTGCAAAGGTGACAGCAATTTAGAAAAATGAAACATGGTTAATTTCTCATTGTATTTATCACACTAACTAGATCCTAAATACCAACCAAGAATGAGTACACATTGTGGTAGAAACTGTACAAATAATTCAGTAGTTTCAAAGAGATGACATGCTGAATAGTCAGAACAGACTGAAATATGGGAGAGGTATAAGTAGTAACCGTAGTGTTTGATGGCAGCAATGTTGTGGTTTGTGGTTAGGTCATTTATTGCATTATCGTGTGTAATTTAGCAAAGTGGGAGGGGAGTAGTAATATAGAAAGGAAAGGGAAAAGGACATTCTAGAGTAGAGGAACATGCCAAGGAATTACACCTTGACATGAAGCAAAAATTCTGTTAGAAATATGATATTAGAAAGGCATTGGGTTAAAAGCAAAACCAGAATTCTCAAACTTCTGCATTTCCACTGATTGGAATACCTTTTTGACCCTTTTAAATCTCCTTCAAAGACCATGTGATATGAGGAGATGAAGTTGTTATTTGTGGGGTTCTAGAGTTAGAAGAGTCTTGGTAAGGAAGGAGATAAAGTAACGATTCTTTGTTCTTACGGTATACTGTGAATATAGACAAATCTGGCCATTTAACTAGCAAAGAATATTGAATTTAATTTACTCATGCAATTATAGTCAGAAAGGCAATTAAAGACAGAATTCCATTTCACTATCCATGTATAGTACTTATTAATATCCAGAGCAGACAATGTGTGGCCAGGTTTATGTCACAGCAGAAAGAATAGGTGTGAAAGCGAGCCAAGAAAATTTCTTTAGCTTTATTTCAGTTCCAAAAGGAATACTGGAATGATAACCAATTGATTTGTAAGCATAGCAATACAACCAATGAAAGCCGACATGGATTTATTAGGACCTCTAACAAATCTTCTGAATAAAGGAGAAACAGTAAATCTAGGGTTGACCTGACAAAGCACAGCTGATTGTAGGTTCCTTGCTCAGTCAATACAGAGAACTAGGAATTTGGGGGGCAAAGTTTAAAACATCCTAAGTGTCCAGTTCTGGGTATCAAACTTCACAAAAGATAAAGATTGTGCATATTTGTGGTCCAGAGTACAGCAGGGAGAATGATCATAGGTTTATAAATGATTGTCTGTGAAAAGAAAATGAAAGACATGTCTCTTTAGTTTACAGATGGACACAGAAGGAGAGAAAAAATGAGATGACTATGCAAACATGTAAAAGGCTACTGTCATAAGGAAGGGAATAATTGACGATAATGAGAACAAGGACTGAGAGGTTTAATTCACAGTCAGGGAGATTTATTTAATTTGAGAAAATGTTTCTAGTAAGAACAGTGAATTATTAGAGTGGATTGCCTGAAGAAGTTTTGGAAAGGTTCTCATCATTTACGAATATGCTGCATAAACTTTTGTTGGGTATCATATAGATATGTAAGTCATGTCTGGAAGCAGAAGACCAAAGTGGACGGTCTTCTTATGTCAGCCCTAGTATTCCATGTTTCTATGTTTCTCTATTACTTAATGATGAAGCCAACTGTTCTGATAATATTATATATTGAATTAGACATATTCCAATACATATTGAATTAGGGCTGTATATCTATAGAATGCTTCCAGTAGTAAGACAGTGAGTTATTTACATTAAGCTATGCAAGCTGGGACACTTAAGTATATCTGACCAAAACTGAACTGAATCTCCTACATCCCACACTGATCTGGTCAAGAAGTCTGTTGTCTGCATTTTTCTCTCCCCCCACAGCTCTTTGTATTCTGAATGTCAATTAAACCTTCAGTTGAAGACAATACTCCTGATTAAATTTCTGTGAGAGACATTTTGATTTAGATTGGTCCATACTTCCTTTTTAAAAATCTTATGTTGGAAAATTCCTAGCCATTTCTGTCCACAAGTTAATGTAATCAGCTTCTGCTGTTTGATTTTTGTAGGAACATTTTTGTTGTGCACTTTCCTGAAGGAAAAAATACATAGAAGAGGAAAGAAAAATACTCTATAACAAATGTCTATAAAACATTTTTCATCTTCAAAGATCTCTGAATTATCTAAAAAATGTGGCTCTAGTGTTGAATTTATTAATGTATTTCCTAAGCCTTGTACTCTGTGTTTAATGAGGCTAACCATACATGTAATGCTAAAGCTGTGTAAAGATTTATGGAACTGAGATCTACCTGCACAGTTTTATCCCTAGAGCTAAAACACTGAAAGTTGCTTAAGATTCCTTACTTACATGACACTGTAATTTCAGTGGAGAGCTTGCATTTCTTACCACTGCTTCCCAGGGTTTTCTTTAAGTCTATTTGGAGAACAAAATGTAGACTACAAAAGGCATCAGACACTTTTTCTTCATTTCATTTTTGTCCTCCTATAAAACATCCCACATAATTTAACAGATGGAGTGCCAATATTGCAGATCATAATATGGTTATGACACTGCAAAAGTTAAAAAGGCAAATATTCCCTCTTACAAATGGTCAAAGGAATAATATAATCATATAGCCTGCATGGGGTAAGATGTTTCCATGATGAAATGCAACAAGTGTCAGACTTCTGCCCTGAATTATCTGTAGAGAAGATGCTTTTTGTTACAGCTGTGATATCTATTAGCTATTAAAAAAAAACCAAAACACTTCAAGATCTTTAAGTCTGAAAAATCTGTTTTTCAATCTGTTTGGTAAATAACAAAAAAGATTTCTAATTTGTGAAAATAAACATATAAATTTAACAGTGTTTTATATCAACACTTGTTATAATTTTATAGGCAAATGCCAGAATCTACAGTTACCAAAACAGTGTAAACCAAATGATAGCTGCAATATTCCTTTACTTTGAAAACTGCTTACTTGGTCTGCTCTGATCCTTTCGCACATTTTATACCAATGCCAAAGTAGGGTGACTAGTTGCTTTTTCCCTGCAGATATATTTAGTATATTTTTAAAGTTTCCCTTTGCAATACATTATCTACCCAGAAGGTGATAAGAAAATACAATTTTCTTCTATCAATCTGCAAACCAAATGCTTCTAGTTAAGTTGCACTGAGAAAAAAAAACACAGCTTACACCTACCCACTTAGTTCTTGAATATTGGAAAGATGAACTGTAGAACTATTAGAGCTTATAAAATTTTAAGTTGCCTCAAAACCTTTAACTTCTCAGCAACAACCTAAGAAAAGTTTTCTGACTTTGTTTTAAGGCAAAAGATATTATTAACCTTTCAGAAAACAAATAGTATTACTTTCATTTTCTCTGTAGGAAATAAGTTTAGCCATTAATAAGACTTTCCTGAAAGGAAAAGATGTTAAGTGTTGAAAAGTCTTTATATTTTAACTGATAGGAGTTTCTCTTGAGGAGAAAAAAAAAAAAAAAAAAGATTGTATTTTGTAAATGGCTAAAAATCTTATTAATCAATACCAGCCTCCAGGTAGGAGAACTGCAATGAATTTATATTTACAATTATAATAATTGAATATACAAATTAATTTATCACTTCAATTAACAAAATAGGGCAGTTCACAAACTGCTATTGTGTTTATATCTCATTATGTTGAAGATTATATATGATTTTAGGAAACTTGGGTTAAGGCAGCAGTCATAAAATATTCAGGAGAGTCTACATAGGTACATAGAACCAATTTAGTTTCCTTTTTTCAACTGCAGTAATTTAGTCGTACTTTTCTTTCAAAAAAAGCTGATATATCTAACATTCATCATAATTTCTTAACAGGTATTCTGATTTTACCCCCAAAACAGGTAACACTTGTCAGAGTGTTCACTTTGTAATTGCAGGAACCTTTGTTACTGTCCATACAAACTGATTTTCGAACATCACAGGTTTCTTAGAGGGAGTGGGGGGGAGTGAGGAGAAAGTTGCTAAATGACCTTGCATTCAGCTGACACAGAACAAATTCAGGAAGGTTTTATTCCAAGCATTGCAAAAGTCATCTAGCACAATTTTAGGTGTTTGCACCTATTCATGAATACAGCAAGACTGTGGTGGAAGCAGACCAGCCAATATCGTTTTTCTCAATCAAGGACATCACAGTTAGTATGTTCAGAAACTAACAAGGTAAAAGCCCATCTCAGAATACCCATTGATTAGAAGTGTACCTTTAGCCAAAATGGATGTGGCCAGGCTTTTCACAAACGAAGTTTACTCACTTATCCACCTCTCTGAAACAGAGAAGTCCCTCTATTAATAACCCTATTTTGAAGTTTAAAAAACAGGGGCACAGAGAGTTCAAAGGGCTTGTCCCAAATTACCTCAGGATTCTCTGTTATATCCAGGAATTAAATCAGAACCTGGCATTGAAGTTTACTTCCATAACTGCAAATCTAGTCTTCTATTTTTGCTCTTAAGAAGAAAGGATATTTCTCCCTTATCTTATTGTTATCTTCTATGAATACCTTTTCCATAAAGGATTTTTTTTTGCCATATTTTTATTACCTATACTTTTACATCTAAGAGAAAAGACTGCTGCCATGACCCTAAGGGCCATTTTTCTTTAGGAGTCACAGGTGGAACACTCTCTTTCTCCTCTTGCTGGTGAATATTTTAGCTGTTGCTGCATTTTCTGTTTCTTCTCTTCCAGAAGAAAAGTAGCAGCTCTGACTCAGCGTGGGTGGGGACAAGAGGGACGGCGGCCAAGCCCCCTCACTTACAAGAGCAGCCCCCAGGGAGCGCGAGCGACCCGGAGCGCAGTGAACAGGGCAGGCAAACAGGGCGTGGTGCGTCAGAAGGGCGTGGCATGGCAGTTCGCGAGGCAGTGCGCGCAGGCAGGGCGCGCAGGGAAGGCGAGCGGGCAGGGTGCAGTCCCCCTCCTGGCTCTAGAGGCCAACTCAACTAGTAGT
>NW_008825619.1:1918192-1952420 GCF_000699105.1 Pygoscelis adeliae | reverse complement strand
GTCCCCATCCCTGGAAGTATTTAAAAGACGTGTAGATGAGGTGCTTAGGGACATGGTTTAGTGGGCATGGTGGTGTTGGGTTGACGGTTGGACTCGATGATCTTAGAGAGGTCTTTTCCAACCTTAATGATTCTATGATTCTATGATTCTATATCCTTACCAAGGCATCCTTGAAATAATGTGAATACATTATTCACACCTTTAATTTTCATAGAATCATTTTGGAAACAAGCTAACAGCACAATAAAAATGCTTAATTTTAATGGCTACCTATCTGTAGGTATCTGATTACCCTTTGTAAAGTATACGGTAAAACAGACAGAGCACATGACAGTTATAAACCCTCAGTAATAGCTGCAAATGAATTTGCTCTATTTTAAGGTTTAGGAATTTTATTAAATATGGCTTAGATAAGCCTCAGCAAATTATTTATTGGGCAATAATCTTTAAAATGAATTTACTTTTGCTGGTGGTTGACCAGTTATAGCTGCTTAATAAACCATTCATAATAAAATAAGTACAGGCATAAATGCTGCATAAACATCAACCAAGCCATTTTAAATTAACGTAATCATCTGTTTATAATACTTGGTTTGATTCAGTGATTATAGCAGCCCTTTACAAGAAAAGAAAGCCAGCCAGGGTTATTTTGTTTGGTTTTATTTTGTATATGCACTTCTTGTAGTTTTGTGGGGAAAATTTTGAGATGATAATGTCATGCAATGAACTTGTAAGTCACAGATTTCATGGGTGCATATTTTTTCTCAGAATAGGTATATGTTACAGCTGCTATTAGCTACTCTTTTGAAAAATGTTTTTGCAAGGAGGACCTTGTCTTGGCTTCCAAGAGTTATCTCTTCTCAACTTTCACATGATCACTGTGGACAGTGAATCCCCAGCAGCTGTGGTGATTCACTTAACCTGATACAAATCTTAAAAGGTAGAGTATACTATATTAACTATTTTTAGTTGCAGCCTATTAGAAGATCCACTGAATTTTCAATTTGTGTTAGAAAATGTCAGACGATGAAATAATGTTCCACAACACTCTTTGAAATCCTGAATTTTAACCATTTTGATGGCTATTTTCCCAGGCAAACCTCTGCCTCAGGTTGAAATTTTCTTTGAAAAGTTCTGCTAAAAATAATTAGTTTGTGGATCTGTTGCTGATGTTAACTGTTTTCTCTAAATTGCCCTTGAATTTTGGAGCAGGGATTTGGATTTTTTCAATGGATTTTTTCCTTTAGAAATTTGGGATGTTTTGTCTATTAATATCTATCACATTAATATTCTCTAAAATTTTGTGCTTGCTCACATAATTACCTTTTGTGTTCAGGAAAGAATAACTGGAGCAACTAACTTCCAGATGAGAGCAGGGTAGAAGGGAGGAACAGAGCTTTGATATAAGAATGGTTGATCTTGACTAAAAGATGGAATAAAATAACAAGTTTTAACTTCTCCATCGCTTCATGCTTCTTTGATTTTCTTCAGCCATCACTGTGAGAAGACTCACGGGGGAAGATAGGCAGGTGTCATTCATCCATTTTTACAAACAGAAGAACTAAGACATTACAAAAATGTGTTTGATTTTAGAAACAAACAAACAAACAAACATAAAACCAAACAAATCCACATACTTCTAATATGATGACTTCTGAATGAAGCTAAAGTTACATGTTCTTCTTTTCTGCAAAGACTATCTCATGCTTTCTCAGGAACAAGGTACTCTGGCATACAACAAATACTTTTTGGTTGGGACAAGGACAAGGTGCTTTTGACATACAACAAATATTTTTAAGAACCACTGACTACATCAGTCAGGGTCAGATGGAAAATAATAGTTCAGTCTTCTACAGTATATAGAAGATATTAATTTTGTAATAGTAAGCTGCCAAAATATATGAGCATTTGTTTCCTCTGGTGCTTTAGTTTTCCCTAAGTCTTCCCACTACATGTTTAATAAAGTTATTGTTCTATCGATACAGAAGTTCATTTAATGCATAAGATTGTAATGCAGAGGGGAGACAAAAAGACAGTTTAAAGTCTTATGACTTTCAAACTGAATAAAAATAAATAGTAATAAGCTCTTTAGCCATTTAGGTAAAAAGAAGAATGAGCATGGCATTATGAAATGAGAAAGATAAACTAGATATAATTCCCAAATAAAACTGAACAGTGTTGTCACCTTTGAGGATACAAGCACTGTAGAGAATGTGAAAAAATGCAGAGAAAAAAAAAGACTGATGATTACATGTGAAGTAGAATGAAAAGAATGCCATGTGCTCAAATTAGATTAAATGGACAATATCCTGTCAGGATTTTGAAAGAGCTGGTACTTGAATACTCCGCTTATTCCGAGCTTGATAACATGAGTGACTTTAGAAAATTTTTTTCAGAAAGAATTACAGATGTAAATGGACACATGCAAATATTTTACCCATCCAAATGTTTTACCAATGGCAAATTATATTGCTGTAACATGGTATCTTTCTTTAAAATGACTGGTTTTCTACATGAAGTTAACACAGAGACATTAATCCTGAACATAGACTTCAGGATATTTGATAAGGAGGCACACAGAATTTACTAGTTCATCTTGAAAAGACTAGCTGATTAACTAGTAGGAAATTTTTATTTTTGTATTCATTGACCAGAGAAGATTCAAACAGGTTTTAATAAAGAAAGTGTTTAGAGTGATAAAGGCTTGTGATTAGTCTTGTGTTGGAAAGAGGTTCCTCAAAGATCACTTTAGAGTCGATCATGTTTAATTTTTTTTACCGAACACAATAGCTAGAGCATGTTGGTGAAATTTGCTAATGGCACACAATTGGGAAGGATACAAAAGATAATATAATCTGTGTAACTGTGAGGGAAGAAGAAATCTGCTTTGTGAGAGTAAACAAGTTTGGCTTCTGTAGCTTAATAAAATGGAGGCTGAAAGAGAATATTGTCATTTTCTGTGAATCAGGAAACTTTGATGGTGGAATGCGTGAGTTCAGATGGAGGCAGATAAGAGCTCCCCCTTGTTATTGCTGATTCATAAAGATGTTGGGAAGCTGGGAGCAAAAATAGGGAATTATCAAAGAAATCGCCAGAGATTTTCCTTTTTGCTGACACCACCACCCCCAACACTCATGTCCTTGTCTGTTGTAATACATATTGCAGAATCTTGTCTTGTTTGTTCTTATGAGTTATTATGCTGAAATTCAAAAGGGCTTCACAATACCTTTAGTTTTGTCTCACATGTCACAGGTGATGTTAGGTAAGGCTGCACATGCTTAGGAAGGAACTGAAAAACAGGGTGCGTGGGCACTGTTATCAGTGGTGGCTGCTCTCACAGCAGGGGCCCCAGCCACACCACATCTCGTGGCTAGATGCATCCCATTAAAATACCTTATCTGCCCCTCCTCCTTATCTCCTGACACTCCCCTTTCGAGAATACAAGGCTCTGTAGTTTCCAATTACGTACCCATTTATGAACCAGCACATGTTATTAAATTGCAGGAATCACATGTCACTTGATTAATGTTAGGTTAATTACTAAAATTGCTTGCACCTTCTGGCACAGGTCAGAGGATCTCTCTACTTTGGTCCTGTTAGTTGTACTGTTGCAGCTGTTAGGTGTACTACTGGCTGCAGCATACTGCTGTTACCAGCTTCCAAAAGACATTTTTGCCCCGTTTTTTGCACCACATGTTTTCAATTTCAAAATAACTTAGTATTTTTCTTTCTACAGCTTGTATTTACAGTAAAAATAAATGCAAATACAGACCACAAGTTAAAAAGTACATAATCACAGATCTAGCTTTACTTCAGTTTCATGGGGATTTCTCATCCTTACATGCATGTTTAAATACTTGCTGAATCAGAACTCTTTAGGATGATTGTCCAAAAATGCTTACATCACTCTTCAGTTTCAAAAGCAATGTTTTAGCGAGTCTGTTCATCTGGGAGTTAAGTGCCCTTTGGGCTATATATTTTTTAAAAAGAAAACTTCAGGAAAAAAAATATATTTTTAAGTCAGAAAAGGGGTTCTTTCTTTTGCTATTGGATGAAGGAAAAGGTATTAGAACTTAACAAAGTTAATCTGGCATCTCTATCATAAAAATTAATAGAAACATTTTCATTTCAATGCCAAGTGGCACTTCAAAGACTTGACTCAGGTAAAGACTTAAAACAGCAACAAGGCAGCATTAAGTGAATTTATCTAAATGGATGTGGGAATAGTCAGATCTCTCTTACAGATCTAACTTGTGGTTAAAATGACATTACTGAAGCACCTTAAGGACTCACTGTATTCACTGCTTTCTTATGTTTATCCCAAATATTTTTCAGTGCTTGCACATTGGCTTAAAGAAATACTCATGGTCATACTGTGTATTGTTTTCTTCCTAGAAAGTTATCCAGAGGGAAAACATGTGATTCTTCTTTGGCTTCTATCTTGAGTAATCATTTGTGTCTCTAATAAAGTGATATAATATGAGGAGATTGAAAAAAAAGTCTGCTTTTATCATTTTGCAATGTTTTCTGTGCATGTATTTATTTTAAAGTAAGTAATTATGTTTTTATATGACTATAGTCTGTGAGGTTTAGGAAAAACCCTGGAATGCTGTAGAATTAAATGTCTAAATCTTGTGGTTAATTTCATTTCATTCATTTATTAACATGAATTAGCTGAGTTTTTAGCCAGTCTCCATAGATTTTTCTGGGATCTTGTAGTATTTTTCACAGTGAGAAAAATGGCCAAAGTGAGCAGGAGAGGACCATGCCCACTGGAACTGGAAAAGATTATTGTAGCGAACGATTCTGCGTCCCATTTCATTTACTTCCACCACTAGTTTAGAAGCATCTGTAAGGAAGTCAACAGAGTTTTGCTAATGTAAGTTAGAGCATAACTGGATAGCAGTTAGTTTTTCCAGCTGTTAACACTGTGTGTAAGTGTCGAGTACAGTATAGTGTTTTGTCTCACTGTCAGATAAGTTGTCCATGAAGCATACAGAAATCCTGGAGCAGAACATGATCTCTAGCAGAGCCATCTCTAGTGTAACAAGCCAGGAGACTCCCACCCATCCTTTTTTGACCCCATTTTCTTATTCTTAACAAGCTGAGCTTCTTGTCAGAGCATGCTTCCTCCTTCCCACTTGCTCATGCAGCTTCTGGGCCTAAGGAAGGAAAAATTTAGCTTATTATCTTTATAATAACCTTTGAAATTAAAAAGGAAACTGTTGTAGTAATGTAGAACTATAATATATTATCTTCACTTTTTTTTAGAAAAAAGATACGGTTAATTTATTTTAATATTGACTTACTATAATTTATATTTATATATTATTTATAAATTTATATTGATACTGTATATATACAATTTGTTTCATACTACATTTTAAACCAAAGGAGATGCCATGCAAATATATATCAAAAGATGAAATTTAAAGTTGAATTTCCTAAATTAATACTATGGTTCTTCTGATATTAATATACAAGATTTTACACTGTTACTTACATGGAAGCTTCAGAAATCTTCTAGCCTGCCCACCCTGTTGATGCAAAGTTGCCAAAATCTCATGCTCCTTCTAGAACTGCAAGATGGGAAGATGGTGCAGACATCTGAGCTGGCCTTGCCTTAGGTCTGGAAACAGAATGGCCGCATTCAGACAGCGCTCAACCTGATCTAATAAATGCTACCTAGAGAGACTATGAAGAGACTTATAATAATTAAGTGGAATTATGGGTATATTGGATTAGGTCAGTAAAAGCTCACGGACACTTACAAGTATGATCCAAAGTGTTAAGAAATCCATATGTATCTCTGTAAGTGTATATTCAGTCCTAAATAAAAAGGCGTCAGGTTGGTGAAGTAATACTAGAAGTACATTCAGTTTATAAAGTTCTAAGAGCAATTATACTGCCACTAGAAGTAATGAATTTTTTCATTGAATCAAGTACAATCATGTTCAGAAACTTTATACAAGAATTGCATGGAAGTTAACTTGCATGCTCAACTTTAACAGACCATCAAATTTAAGAGTGTGGGGGAAGCCCAATGGGAAAACAGGACAAGATTAAATTTCTTGTGGTGTGGAACTGGATGAATGAAATAATTTAGAAGAAATATTGATATTTCAAGAGGAATAAAATAAAGAAGATCATCTAATATCCTCACTGTAGATAAGTGAAATCCATCCATCCTTCACTGAGGTTAGTATACCTCTCTTCTGCCCACGAAAAGTTTTCCCTGATGTTAATGATTGTTTCAGCTTCTGTTCGTTTGCCTGATGGTGAACAGATAGATCTCCATTTCTGTTGTTTTCAGAGAGTAATTAAACTGTCCACACTGAAAGGAAAAATCACACTAAATTGGTGTCTTCACTATAAATTGTCCCCATGCAGTCAAAAGAGCAGGAACATGCTCTTAAAATTCAGGGGGGAGGAGGGGTGGAGGAAGGGGGAAGAGCCCTTCAGTTTGCCTATGATTTACAGTAAAACCCTATTCTATTTACAGGATCATATTCTGGAAGTTAGAAGGGCTTAGAAATATTGTTTGCTTTCCTATACAAGCCATCAGCCTCTGCTACACAATATACTAAAAGGAAGTACTAAAACCTGCTTGTATCATTCCTAGCGTTTCTTCAAATTCTGTCAAAAAGTCTAGGACTGCTTTTGCAGTTTCTACCAGTGCTATTCACATACCCCTAAAAATTTGTGCGTTGGTGTTTTATTTTCTTGAAGAGCAAGTTTTCAATGAGATTAGCTATCAGGAACCTCTAAGAAGAGTTTTTGAAAGCTCTTGTTATGAGGACAGAATTCTGTTCACTTGTAACCTGTGATTGTGTCACATTTTGCTTTTCTAGCTCAAATTTCTCAGGAAGGTGACTATAGGCGGTGAACAGAAATTGGCTTCCCTCCCCCTATATTATATAGTAATTTTGGTATGCATATTTATGTGCATAAAAAATAAACCAAAATTTATATACTAATACACACTTCTGTGTTTTCTTGCTATATACACATAAGTATAAAAAGAAAGAAGATATAGGGTTATTCACTTTTATGACACTGTTGTCTATAATTGCTTATCTTAGTTCTCTGCCACGGTCTAATTGCATTATTGGATTAACATCCCAAAAAAAAATATTCCCTAGTTGCTTGACGTCAAATTTGTGTTTGCATAACAATTTAAGTTACTGTTTAAACACATAATAAGCTGCATGTTGTAATACAAAAAATATAACAATGTGCCTGTTTTGAAGACTTTGCATAAGAAAGGAGGGTATGTACTTTGAGTTAATTTCCATAAGGTATACAGAGTATGAGACATACTAAAATGACTCTTTCAGTCTGTTTGAAAAAGCCACTGTTTTCTTGAAAGTGCAGTAACCTCAAGCATGTCTCCAAACCTTTAAAAGGTCTCTTGTAGAATATAGGCATGGATAAATTGTATTTATATTGCATGTTCACAGTTATCTTTGCTACAGAGACAATTGCAGATGGGTGAGTTATTTTATTTTTAAATTGAAAGTGTAATTTTAGCTCCTTTTATGTATTGAAACAACTGGAGACAATAACAAATAAAAATAGCAGTGGCTAACACCCATAGCTTTGCACTGCCCAGCAAGGCCTGAGAAGAAGAAAAATTGTGATGGCTGTGAGACCTGCTCTTTGCAAAAAAATAGGATTTTGGAGCTGTTTGGTGAACTGGGAGAAGATGTGCAGCAGAATTGCTTAGGTACAGAATATTCTGGAGAGATAGACTCAAAAGTAAGAATGAGGGAAGTGCCTGCTTTTGATAATTATGTATCTAGGGAAACAGGGTTTATGTGTATGGTTTTTGCATGAGATACTTTATCAGTTTCCCCTATTAGAACAGTCCTGTTAGATGCCAAATATTGCTAATTGTTATAGACAACGGAACAGTCACATGCAAAGGGTAAGTTAAAATGGTTGTTGATAGCGGATACCTTTTACTGCCCAGTTTGCCATGCTAGCAGTGACTTTAAACAGTTACAATAACAAATGTGATATATTTGTATTGCAATCTGCCATTAGACAGAGATTGGTTTCCTTACCCCTTTATGTATATTCTAGTGGAATAGAGTCCTTACAAGCACTAGTAAGCACCTCTGTGAAAAGAATAACTATTGTCAATCTGTAGCTGACCTAAATGGCTGTTCATGAGCCTGATCCAGAACTCTTGTACATGATAGAGACTGCCAGCTTCTCCTGTATCCATGTGAATAAGGAATCCAAGGTGCTTCTTGCATTTTCAACCTTTGATACAGGTAACAGTTTGACCTTCTCAGATATTGGCTTTATCTATTGCGTGTACTGTTTAGGAAAGAAAGGAAAGTATTTAAAACGTTGTATTTTAGAATACGTATGTTGACAAACAGGCAAATCTAAAGCCTCCTGGGTATGCTTGGGTGCATAGTTGGAGCATTGTCTCCATGTTCTCCTTTTGGGAACCTTTAAAACTAGGGCTGCTGAAACATCATAAGACATTCATTCAGAGCAAATCCTCTTTATGTGTGGCTGATAAAAAATATACTATATGGCATTAATAATAAGCTTGTGTAGGAATACTGTTCCTGGCCTTGTGAATCTGGTCATCATCTCTAGCAAAAATTAGGGGGAAATAAATTATGACTTTCTTTAAGCACAGTTTTCATCTGAGACTTAGGTCAGATAAACCAGCTGATTTTTGCTGAAGAAAATCTAGTGGTTTATTTACTCTTTCTTCAAGGATTTTGTATGATTTAATATAGCTTATAGGATAAACGGAAACTCACATGCTGTATCACAGGGCAGCAAACTCTGAGCAATGCCTGGTAACTTACCAAATGCTTTATAGTAAGTTATAAACGTCATCCCAAAATAGTAATAGAGAAAGAATTAATAACTCTCTGCTTATCTCACTTCTCAATGAAAAAGAAAAAAAAATTGTGGGTCACTGAAAAAAGTTTAGTGTATGTGGCATCACCAAGCATTCTGTTAGCTCCACATTATAGAAACATAAAAAGGTTCAGAATTTATGGGGGGGAGGGACATACGGGGAGGGAAATGAAGCTGTAGAGCAAATACCTGCAAAAAGCACGAAGAGTGGGAATGAACTTTCAGAATGGCAATGAACTTTCAGAAGAAGCTGACTTGTACACAGACTTCCCTTTGGTAGGATTTCCCGATGAGCACTGAACAGGAAGACAAAATCAATCTGATACCCAAAGAAAGCCCTACATAAAAATTATCATTTGCTCAAAAAAGAAAAGGGAGAGAGTGCAGGGGAGGGGTGAGGAGGGAAGCACTCTGCTATTCCTATCCGTATCTTGAAAATAGGTTTTTATTTCTTGATTGCACCTCATGCTGACGTGGATAAAGGAAGCAAAAATCATCAAAGCAAAGATTTCAAGAAACAGTCTACATCATTCAGTCTTCCTGCGAACAGGAACATGGGCAGAATATTAAGAAGAAAAAATGCTGTCATTAATAAGCTACAAGGAAGTACATGCATACAGAGTACTTCTACATTCACTCTCTGACCATGAGGATGTAAAGGCTTAAGTTACAATATTAAGGACCAAAGAATCTGTCCATAGAAGTTGCTCAGGAACCGTAACACTGAACAGGGGAGGGAAGAGAAGGGAGGGTTATTTCTCTTGGGCGGGGGGGCAGTGGTGGGGCTGATAGAGAGTGTAAGTTTTCGAAGCTGTTACAGCTAAGTAACTGTGCTCAGCGCTTTGAAAACATACCTGCTAATAACACAGCATAATGGTCAGGTGGATCTGTGGTGTCCCTAAGCTAATTGGTATGAAAAATAATATGCATTTTGAGCCTGGAAGAATGAAGTAGTGAAATGGCATAAATCATGCCACAGCAAGCCACCGTAATCATCTACTGTGATCACACTTCGGAGTTTATTACCTTGAATGTGAGTTTCATTTGGTTCCTATGTCTGACTCCAAACACTAAGGAAAAAAGAGTTTTAAAAAGAAAAAAACAAAACAGCTTTTAGGCAGCGTTTGTCTGGAAGCACTCGATTTGACAGGCTTAGCACCAGGTGACAACAGAGGAGCTACCTTGAACACTTAAACAAAGCTTACAGTAGCATGTCCCTGAGAGGAGGAAAATGGAGTTGCCTTGTTTTTTCTCCTGATTTTTTTTTTCCTGTTTTGCTACATCTAGCTAAAAGAGTAAATAAAAGAAGGTTTAATATACCAAGGCCAATCATTGCAGTTTTAACAACACGGTCATCTGGAGAAAGATCTTCGAAGGCATTTTTGAGATGAGTTCTCAGAAATCATTCTTTCTTATTTTCTGGAGAAATAACACTAGTGTTAAGCATCCTGAGTACTTTAGATTTTGAGGTAAAAATTATGTGACCTTAATTATGTTCCCTCACTGTATTAAAAAAGTGATAACCTTTTCCACAGGGGAGACTCTTTTCATTCGCGTGCAATTACTCCTACACTTGTTTATGTTACAGACTTAAAATGTTCACTGTGAAATCTGTATCAGCAAGGCAACCATTCTGGATTCACTGAACAGACACTAGTAATCCCACACTGCTTGTGACATTGCCGTATCTGGCCAAAATATTACAGCTGGCAAGATCAATGAATAGCATTTAGGCCAAAGGTAACTTAAGACTTCTTAAAGTAATAAATTGCTATTGTGTTTTATAGCAGAGAAATTCAGGTCTATTGTTAAAGAAAAATCTGATGTATTTCTTATGTTTCTTCAACACAGACATTGGTCTATGTGTTTAAGTGTTTGTAAGCACCAGTCCCTGCTCTACTGTGGTATGTCACTTAATTTTCTTTGCACTCTCTTGCTTCCGTTCTCATAAAAGACAAGTCTCCTAAAAAAGATGAATGAATGGCCTTGGTATGTCTCTCTGCTGATATTGATACTTTAATAGCCCAAAAGATACTTTCCCTGCATTACCACAGCTAGTGACAGGTCAGGGACCTGTCTTGCTTTTGCTGCTTTCAACAGAAATCTAAGGCTGTCTCCAACCTGTCTCTTCAGTTTTCTTACATTTCTTACATTCCAGTAAGAATGTGATTTATTTATTTAGTTAGTTATCTACTTATTTATTTATTTTGCCATGAGCGGCAAGAACATCTCTTACATTCAAGACAAGTCTTTTTGTGTTTGTACCGGTGAGTGGCGGGGGTGGAGGCAAAAGGAGCATTTGTTGTGGAAAGAAAAAAAGTTTGGCCTTGAAGAAGATCTGTCTGTTTCACACTTCTCTCATGAACACTGCTTGAATGAAGAGCAATAGATCCACAAAACATTAATGGCCATTCTGGGGGCTTTGTTTCATCCCAGCCAAGCTGGCATGGAAAGACTTGAAGTGGAAACAACTCAGGGTTGTTATTTAGATGTATTTGTTGGGCTTTCATATGTAAGGGAAATGAAACAAGACACTGCCATAGGAGCTTAGTGATATTTCATGTACCTGTTGAATACAACTCTCATGAGAAAATATTTTATCCTTTCTCTTTCTATTGGGAAAAAAAAAAAAATCAGGTTTTGTGGCTGCTAAAGGGGAAGTTTAGATAGACATTTTGTATTGAAAGGAGACAGAAGTATGTATAAAATGCTGTCTTGTATGGGCGTATTTTTAATCTTCATTTTCTCAGCCTAAGCAAGAGTAGGAAGGCAAAAAAGTGTGGTAAATAATATTTATGTTATTCATTTCACACATTTAGGGGATAACCTTTACTTGAAACCAAGGAAGAAGTAGCATATGGTAAAAACTGTATTGATTTCCTTTGGCGCTACTATATCGATACCCAACGTGTCTGTTTAAATAGCCACACTCCTTGTACCTGTACGTTTGTTGTAAAGAAATTCAATAATGACATTTTTGTAATCAGTGATTAGCAGTTCTTATGAAACAAAATGTGCTTTAATGCAAATTAATTTTATACTCCACGTAATGAATTTCAAAGATATTAAGATATTAACATGGTTGGACAACTTCAATGAGATTTACTTGTCAGTTAAATTTTTCTGAATTTGCCTTATGATGGCATGGACTGGCTCTAGAAACAGTTTAGAAAACCCTGCCTGGATAACATTGGGTTGTTTCTGGATTTTCTTTCTATCAAAAGTCAGTGAATAGGAAACATGACTCTGAAATAAAACAAAGTCCTTTGAGAATCTCAGAGCGTCCATTGTCTCTATAAACTCTCAACTTTTAGGGTCTAGCACTGGGTTGTAGGAAAAGTCTGGATTTAAACAGCATTTTAGTCATAAAAATGTACTTTTCCAGATGTTTATTATCGTCTCAGAACTATGAAACTAGGTAGAAGAGGCTCTGTAAAGTCTTGCTTCGTGTCCGTTTAGATGAGGAAGCTGATGGTCTCAATTGGGAGACAGTTAGTTCATTTTGCTAACTATAGGCTATGTAGCAAAGACAAAGTGCTGTTAATCTAGAAGGAATAAGGAAAGAAAAAAGAATGCACATTAGAGGTAGCTTTTGTTATTTATATATCGACAATATCTCCATGGACATAACTGATGTTTATACTGTGATTTGTCTCTTAACTGCTGCTGCTAAGAGCAGAGAAGTGACATTGAACATAAGGGAACCTCCCTTTTTTTTTTTTTTTTTTTTTTTTCTTCAATCGTATTTCAAAGATTCATTTCACAATCCTAGGTAAGGTGTAACAGAAAGGAGTATCTTCTTTCTTAATGCTGCAAATAACAAATTAAAACTGTTATGTGTGTCATCATCCTTTTAGAACAAAACACGCAAAAGAAACTGTTGAGCATATAAAGTTATCATCAGAAAACTAAATATAATTGTATCGCAAATTGTGTGAAAGGAGGAAGAATGAGTGGTGAATGTCTTCATCCAGAAAGTCTGTCACTTAGACTAAAACAAATAAAAAAGAAACCCCCACTTCCCAAAACAACCAAACACAAATTGACACAACTTTTATTTTGCTATGCCTGAAATTGCTGACCAGGAGGTAGTGTGATAACCTCTGCTCTCAGCTGTGATCATGGCATTGAAAAGTGTGATTGTGAGAAATTGGACAAGCACAGAAATTTCATCAATGACTGAGTGGACACACACAATACAGGATGTGCTTATTATGAAAAAAATTTACATTTACTTATAAGATAAATGCAACAAGGCTGCTACCTGGTACCCTGCTCTTTTAGTTTTATCTTTTTTTTTCTTTTTTTCTTTTTTTCTTCTCTTCAGATGTTGTATACCTTCTAGTCACTAAAATTTGAACAGTTTTAGACACTGAAAACAATATATATATAAGCTAACACATATGAAGAAGCTAGCTATATGTGCATTGTTAAGACAATAGCTTGTGGGCTGCACTGGGGCTGTCTAGCACTGTTGTTCATTTATTATTGGATAGTCTGCTGTAACAACAACTTAATTTACAAAGAATAACATATCAGGGACAGCCACTGGTGGTACTGCTAGTGGTGCACAAAGATTTCATTTACAACATTAAGACACAGTATAAATTGTTCGTGTATTCCAGGAAAAAGGGTTGGACGTATTCTTGTTTAGAACCACCTAAGAAAACCCAAGGGTTTTGAAATGCTATTTTTAAGTACACATTATGCTAATATTTGTCTTTTATTTGTGTTATACAACCACAACATTTTTAGGTGTTACCTGATATCCTATTCCTTTCATCATTAATGTCTTGAATACTCTCTCTCAATAAAATGATAAATGTTTGCAGTAGTAGTCTTTAATGATAATTACACAAGAGAGGTATTAAGTTTCTGAGACAGGATTGTAAAATATGCTTTTCTGAAGAAAGAAACTGTAACAAAAGACGTAAAGCACTGTAATCCCTATTAGAAGTAGTTTTCCCTGCATCTCTACCTCTTATGGTCTGACACTACTTTGTTCTGTAACCTTGTCAGAAGTATAAGCTGACTTTCTTTTTTACTAGTAGTGCATCTGACGTGTATAAGTACATTAAAAACATGTACATCTCAGGAGAGTGCTAGATGAGCTCACTTGTCACTCACTGGTGAAACACTTCTTCTGCAGCTTAAACAGTGCTTAAGTAGCATTGCCAAGACTGTGTAGACTGGAACTCTCCAGTGACATATAATACAGGAGAAGGAAATACTGAGGTCTACTTTTTGCAGATGTACCTCAGGCCGCTATCGCTCTGGTTACTAGTAAAACCAAAGTGATTATAGCAGACTGAATAACAAAGTCAAAGTTGTTGAAAACTTTTTTCAGTTTATAAAAATGCATGAAAATACATTTTCCAGGGAATGGAAAGTCCTTAAAGAAAGCATCAGAGGTATTGATGTAATGAATAATCTTTATCTGCCTTATTTTATAGAACTGTATTACATGGAAATACTTGGAGAGCAGCATACCACACCACGTACATGAGTCAGATTTGGGCCTTCAGTCATATTTGCAGGTCATCACAATACAAGTATGATTCACAAATGGTATAGAAATGGCTTCAATTAACACAATGTTGTGACTATAGTCACTGTGCTCAGTTTATAGAGGGAAGATGAATTGGACAGAGATTGCTATTATTTATATGTTTAGTAGTATGAGGGAAATAGGAATGCTTACCAAGAGAGGCACCGTCCAGTCTAAGTGTATAGTAACGTATCCTTTGCATTTAGATTCAGGATATCCTGTCTGTAATAACTTCAAATATCAGCTTCATGTTCCTATCCGATTTACTTCCACTTTCTATTGTCCTACAAACTTAGGAGGATCATGAAATTCTTTTGGTGGAGAAGCTGCAGTTTAACTTCTCAGATTTCTGATAGGACATTAGTTGGAGGGGCATCTCCAAGGAATTTTCCAGTCCTGTTAACTCTGATCTTGCAGAAATATTATTCTATCTAAAGAGAAGGAAAGGTTCCAACTGACTTGACTGATATTTTATTTCCAAATTGTTCCATTCAAGAGAATATGATTACTAAAGATTATTTTCAGAGTAAGATATTACTCATTGTAGATTACAGCACGGGAATTTGGTCTATATTCTTAGTATTTCTCCCTTTTGATGGGAGGGAGGGAAAGGCCATAAAAATGGCAAACCTGACCACACCACTGTGATATTTCTCATGGAAAATACTTTCTACAGATATTAATGTCTAAATGGTGAATCTACAAAATTTAATTTTTCCTACCCTAATTTTGCAGCTTTTGAGTGAGATACGCTATTTGTCATATTTTGGTGTATAATGTGACTTATTAAACTCTTAAATAGCTACATAGTCTGCCTTCAAGGCTGTATTTCACTCACATCAGGTGTTATGTCAGGAGATTCCAGAAGCAGTGAAATAAAAAGTACTAGAAAAAAGCAGACAGCTAGTCTGTTTCTCTGTTTTTTTTATAATCATGCACTAAATCTTTTTTGTAGTCAGATACACAAGACAGCTATTGCTTCCATGGAAAAGCAGTGGAAGCTGAAGTACACACTGGGAGAAGTGAGTGCTAGTCATCCACTCTTATCACTCACTTGCTCTGTGACCTGAGGAACCCTTGCTCTGTACTGTTAATCTGCTGAATGAAAACCATTTAACAGCTGATGACAGCTGTTGTGCGCTTCATGCTTGCACTTAAACAGTGAGAAATGCAACACTTCCATTGCTGTTGTATGTTCTGGATATGAGCATATCAAAACAAAACAAAACGTTTTAAAAGCCTCTGAGTGAACTGGCAAGAACTGATTGTATTGTAAAACTGAAGTTTTCCTGCAAACCAAATATAACTCTACTGGGAAATACCATCAGAAGATTAAGTGATCCCTGAAAGATAAAACTGGAATTAATCCGGTCAGATGGTTAGGCAGTAGCTTACTAAAGTCGTCAAATGACTAGAGATCAACAAGTTGTGATATCACGCTGGGAAATACTGCAGAACATGCAGCATTGGAAGTAACAATTTGTTCCCAAATTTGTTGATATTTGCCTTTAAATAACATTGGTTTTGAAGTGGGATAGTAGTTTCAGGACAGACGTAACTTATCATTCCCCCCAGAGCTTCATAGGCAAATCTGGGCTGATAAATACTACCCCACATGCCAGTCGAAATGAAGGTTCATTTTTTTAATAACACTGATTTTTTACAAATACAAGTTTCTGGAGACACTTGCATTGAAACTCCACAAAATTGGGGATAAGGATATTCCCATTAGCGAGGAAAGAGATTCAGATATTGAAGATTCTGGACTCTTGATGTTGACAGTTGCTAGTATAGCCAGTGTAAACAGTTTGTTGGGCATTATCTTGTGTTACACGTGTGTCAAATATCTGACTAACAGATCTTAGTAGCAAACAAACTAGGAAGCTTCTAAACAGGAAAGCGCAGGCATCTGGGATAGGATAGGTCACCAGCATCCTTACAAGTGTGCAACTGCAATTCTCAACCTTTTCAAACTATGATTAGTCATCTAATTGTGCGTCCAAATTTAGTTCGTGCATTTTGCATGCATAATTAATTGATTTCCTGAAGATCTCTCCTAATTTTTAATTACTGCTGAAGCTAGCGTTAAATATGGAGTGAGCCAGTCTGCACACCAATTTCCTTTAGAAACTGGATGCAGACAGCTTGTGACAAGCGTGAGTATTCATGGAATACAGAAACTGGCTGCTGTCTAGGCTGGGATATGTGAACTTGACCACGGGTTCAGGTTCATTCACTTACTGTCTGACTCAAGTGAAGTAATTCAGTCTTAATTGGTTACTGAGGCATTGCTCAAATATTGGCATAGGAGGAAAACTTTTTACATTCCAAGAAAGTCTTCTGAAACTCTTGCTGTTTACACCTGTGATTATACAAACATGTAAAGCATAATACAGAGTGACAGAAACTCTTATCTAATCTGATTTTCAGTGCTGAAATCAGAAACTGGATGACAGTGTATCTATCTGCCTTGTTCTGGTGTATATTTCCATACCTTGTTAATCAGATGAAAATCTCCACATGCAACAATTATCTGAGCAGCAATACCACTGAGACAAACAGGAGCTTTGCCCAAGTAAGGACTTAGTGATTTGGCCCACCTCTTTCCTCTAATCCATGCTGCTTTGTGAATATGAGGAATTTTTCCTCTAGATGTACATCCCAAAGCTCCACAGTCCAGTCAACATACACTGAAAACAGTAGTAGCACTGAACTGATGCTCTTTGTGAAAGAGCCTTGCATTTTGCTAACAAAAAGGTCACAAATTTGCTGAATATGTCCCTATTAGCAACACCCTATTTCATTCCCCTTTCTCTGTCATCTAACAACAAATGGCTTTAATAATAGCTTTGCTGCTGTGTTCCAATTTCCATCTCAGTCTCTGCTCTACTTCTGTAGAGCAAATCTTAACAAACCAAAAATGGAGATCCTCACTCCATTTTCCATTTGTCCATTCTTGTCTTGTTAGGTTAAACTCTTAGTGTGTAAATTAACTTGAATATGCTCCACTAGTCTTTTCCAAAGCAAAGGGGTAGTGTTGGTCAAACAGGAGATCAAATGAAATAATATTTTTCACTTGTATGGCTGCTTCTTAACATCCCAAAGCACTTCACAAAGTTAGGCTGCATTAAATTTCCTGCATTGTAGGGACTGAATGTTCAAATCCCAAGGAAGTAAAAATATGGAGAAGGAATAACTGATCCCATAATCTACAGAAGAGCTGTAGGTAAGGTTTAATTCATATAATTACCAAATGATTTACATATATCATATATTCCCAAGACTGAGATTTCTGTACTGGGATGCATTTAAAGCAGACTTTTCCGTTATGCATTTTTTCACTATAATCAAACATGCATTTTATTTTATTGCCACTGTGGCAGTAGATTTTATCAGTAGGGTCATAGAGGGGCTAGACAAATTTGCGTGCAACAGATCAATAAATGGATATTGAAAGGACCAGTCTGGAGTGTCCTGTCTAGCTTTGCTAATATAACAGGTACAGATATTGGGTGAATACAAAGGGAACGAAACACAGAAAGTGACCAAGCTCATGTGTTTAAATAGGGTTTCCTATTGCTACTGCCAGACAGAAATATTTGGCCATAGAGACTATTGGGCTGACCCAATAAGGCATTTCCTCTGTTGTTATGTATCGTTTCTTCCTATTGCTATGTCCAGCAACAATCCTTCTGTTCAGAAAAAATTCTGACTTAGATATTACAAAAAGTATTAAAGGAATTTTCTTTCCTTCTCCTTTCATGAATGTACCACATATGCTTCTCAGTTAAACTTATCATAGAATCATAGAATAGTTTGGGTTGGAAGGGACCTCTAAAGGTCATCTAGTCCAACCCCCCTGCATTGGGCAGGGACATCTTCAACTAGATCAGGTTGCTCAGAGCCCCATCCAACCTTATCAAATATTCTAATTTGAATTTTGTTTTTAAAGAAACTCTGAGAAGTGCTCAAACAAAAAGTTCAGTAAAGCCTTACAGGTTTTGTTTTGTTGTGGTTTTTGTTTTTTTAAACTACATCAGGTCTTCAGCTGAAACAAAATCCCAAGCTTTAAACTGAAAATTGATTGTTTTTTGGATGAATGCCTCATCATGCCTTAAAATGATTTTCTGCTCATACAGATGTAGCTAGTAAGTCTTTCTTTCCACTCATCTCTTGTGCTGGTCTACATTCTTTTCACTCTGCACCTCACTTGTACACTCTCCTGTCTTTAAAGAAAATTATATCCATTCACAGTTAATTATATTCTTCTAATAGAAAACAACCTTTAAAATAAATTGAGACCTCCTTTGAGCCACTTTTAACTTGTTCTTTAAACTGCAAAAACTCCTTTGTCCTCCCATGGAGTTTCAAAATTGCAGTAACAATTATTGATTATTAACGTACTCTTCTACAATTCAATCCTTATTCATGTGCACATTATTACACTTTTCTTTTTGATCTTTATTTTTTTATTATTTACTGTTTTCAGCTACCAAATTTATGCATTGGTTTATAATTTAGCAGAAAACATGTGCAGGGTGTTATGTGTCCTCGTAACTCTATTGATGAAATATATACACCATATAAAAAAGCAGTATCTTGTACTGATATTCCTCAGTCTACCAGTATGACCAAGAATATTTACTATGTTATTAAGACCTGCAGTGTCAATTCTAACTGTCATTAAGAGAGTAAGACTATTAATATATACTGACAGAGTAAGACTATTAATATATCTAGAGGATACCGTAATAGTATCTCCATCAGAAGAAGCTCTGTTAGTTCAAAGGCAATAGCTTATTTAATAAATGCCTTCAGTAATAAAGAAGTGTAAAAAAGTCAGTTTCTTTGTGTCAAAAACCAATAGTATGACATGATTTTGGTTGAACTTTCCAAATATTGTAGTAGAATTAACTTGGGAAAAGTTCATACTTAAAGTCAAACTTTGCCTGCAACCGTTGAAAGCTTTTCCACATGTATAATAGATATAGCTATACTAATTTCATCATTGGCTTTAGATATTTGACTTCAACTGTGTAAGAACAGGGACTTGTCCAGGTGTTTTATGTGACTGTGGGGTTTTGTGCTACATACAATAAAGTTTGTCTTGCTCTCTTGTCTGACGTGCTCTCTTAAATTCCAGACAAATTCTAGTGTCATTTTTCACACGAAATACAATTTTACACCCAGCAGTATGTGGAATTTAAGCTGATGGGTCCATTTGGGCTTCCACTCAGTGCAATTATGAGATTTGGGATGTAGTTCTCTATGGTGACCAAAGAAGGGATACTGCATAAGAACCACCGTTCTTGTGCAAAACTATTTTTGCTACACTTTGCAAATACACAACCCTTGTTCTGAGTTTGCAGAGAATCCTTCTGGAATGAGGTCATGTCTGACTGATGCTTCTGCTGCAATAAATACCATGCAATGTAAAAAAACTATGGAAATGTGTTCTTTTTTAAAAGCTTTTCAAGACTCTAGCAATGTTTTCAGTTATAATTTTTCTTTGTGGTGTCTTCTAATTTCTGTTTCTAGCATATAAATCCATTAGTGTAGCATCATGGAATTGTTACTGAAGGGAAGTTTCAGAAACTAATTGCAAGATTTTCTTAACAGCTGCTGCTGGTTACACAACTCTGGTTCTGCTAAATTAGGAGAGGATTATATGTCCTGCTAATAATACATCCCCAACCAACTCTTTCTACATAGATTGGACCACCAGTTGCACTCTGTGGTTGTGACAGGGTAAGGCATGAGGAAAGATTTATTTGGATACATTCCATGTCATCTAGGAATCTATAATATATTTCAAAGATTTCTGAAGTCAGATTCTGAAATCCTTCTTAAAGTATTGTACAACTGGAATGGCACATTTTGGACACCCTGAAATTCCTTGCTAGATATAAAATATAATTTCAGAATGAAATCCAATAGACATCATGTGCAAAATCAGTATTCAAAAGAAAAGATGTTTAAAAACTGAAAGAAATATACTGCCCTTGCTATAGCTACTCTTTGTTTTTTGTTGTTTTTTTTTTTTTGTCTGAAAAACATAAACTTAAGTGATCAATGGCAAACATATACCCACTGTTCAGGGTGAAATTATTAGTCCACCTCCTAGACCCTCTCTCTTCTCAGCCAATAAGCATTAATAGTTTTTTTGTCTGGTTGATTTTCTGCAGCCATTTCTTACCCTTGAACACAGGGAAATTGAATTAAGTGACACAGACACAATGCTGTAAGAACTGATTCAGAATAGTTAGATTATCTTACATTCAAAAATTAAAACAAAATTTGGTGTCATTGTGAGTTTGTGTACATGTCCACACACACTCTTGCATATCTGTAACATGTATATAATTGCTTTCAATTACAGGACAGTATGTCACAAAGAAAAACTTTAAAATATTATTTTCATTTCAATTTCCTACCTTAGTATTACTAAAATGCTAGATCTTTTCTTCAAGTGATAGAACAGTGAGAACAGGGACCACTAGTGTCCATAATATTACTGACACAGAAGATACATCAACAAGTATATGTGTGTATGTGTATATACATGCATATTTGTCTACACTTTTGCTTGTTCAATTCAGTAATAGATAGAACATCTTTACGGGCAGAATCTGTTTGTTCTTAACCTTGTGTGTTAAGGACCTCATTTTTGATCTGGGAGCTTCTTGTGATAATGTAATAAAGCTAGGTTCAGTCTTGTCCCAAATAATGTTTTCATTTACTTTTCACAATATTCTATTCATTATTTTGAGGGCTGGGCAATATCAAGCCAGCCTGTGCTGAACAAATGTGACTAAGAGAGAAGCCTCTGCTCTAAAGAGCTAGCTTATAATGTAAATAGAGACACAAAGAACATGTTCTATTATCAAATAATGCAATGACTCACAAACTTAGTATTAATTTCAGAGGCATGACCTTAAAGAAGTCATTTGACTTCACAAAGACGTTTCCATGTACTTAAGCTGATGTGTCAGAGTGGAGGATTCACACTGACAGGAGGTCGCTGGCAACTTTAGGTTGATATTTCTGAGTTAGGAATCAGAAACATGCTACAGATTCTCTAATCCATTTGGCAAATTGAAAAGTCAGCATTTTACCTTCTGATACAGCTGTAAAAGAGAGAGAATAGAAAGTGTCTTGTGTTTGCTTTTAATTTCTGCACATTCTAAACATTAACAATGTCCTGTACGCTCTATGTAATAGGGAAGTATTGCAGTAAATGAAATTCTTTCATCGGTGAAAAACATCTGTATTTGCCAAACAACTTCTGAAAGCTTCTAAGTGTTATGATTAGAAATGCAAATATTTCAGAGGATTTTATTTTTAATATAGCGTAAATATTTTTAAACACACAATTGTATACCTATATATGATGCTGGATGATCATACACTAACAGTGCAACATTTTAATTTTATGAAAAAATATAGTACAACTCTCTGATAATGAGCAGGCCAAATAACTGGAATTTTATTTTATCTCAGTGTTTTTGTGACATGCACTGTGCTTTCATCTGGAATGCCAGGGATACCACACAGATCAAAATTCTCAATATCTACTAATCTAAAAAGGTCATTCATATTTGCTTCAAGACTAAGAGTAGATGATGAAATATGTTTATTGGTTAAATCTGAACTCCAGGAGCATTTAGAGAAGGACATCACAAAATGTTCCATGGGTATATTTTGGCAAAGAAAGCCTGCAGTATCAGAAATGTATGTTGTATACTAGTAGCAGTCATGAACTTTTCTCTATAATTTCCTCAATTTTAATTATGATGGCCAATTAGCAGAAACCAATCGCCAAAATTAACAAAAAGAAAAAATGTTTCTACAACTGTAGTCAGTGAAAGATGGTACTTTATGATTTTTTATATTCAATTAGTTACAATCATTAGCCACAGCTGGGACCTACTGAATGGATCTGACCATGCTACTGTTTGTTTTAATTTGTCAATACTTTATCTGAGCTTTTGGAAACTTCTCAGAAAGGAAAAGAGTACAGCTGAAAACTAAAAGACTAAACTTGCTTTACATGAGCAATAATTATAGAATTACCTTAGACTGAGTAGGTAGGCAGCCCAGAGCAAAGACCTATGGGTCTGGGAACATATTTAGTTTCAGTATCACCAAATCCCTATCATGAATATTGATCATTATTGCTTTTAATTTATATAAAGTGAATGATTTCTATAATAAAAGGTTTTTTTTTCAAAAGGTACGAAAATATGACTGGTGGAAAATCATTTATTATATCCAGAATGAACGATAGTGCATTACAGATACTCATTTGTATTTTGTCTCCTTTTTTTTTTTTTGGTGTAAAGAACTGTTATATTTTTTGACAGTCACAACAAAAGAACAAGTGACAATATTTGAAGTGTTATAATTATTCATGACTTGGGAGGAAGAAAGCCCTCTTTCTCTCTTCACGTTCGCAGGCCCTTCAAAGCATGCACCGCTAAATGATCAAACATTCCAGTCATACTTAGGGAACAATTTAATGTGTGCTAAAGTCAATGGGAATCTTTCCACTTCTCTTTGCATTAGCTTGTTAGATCATAGAGTTTTTAGGATGGGGATTGTCTTTTCATTAGGCACAAACCAGGAAAAGCAAATATGATCTCAATCTTCATTACTTAGTACAGATACAATTATAGAAAACAGTAGTGGGTTTTCAATCCAATGTGTCAATCTGTAGCCTATGTGAGGGAAAAAAAAAGAAATAGAAATCCTTTAAAATATTTCCCTTTTTTCTTCCTCTTTTCTGTGCTAGGTGAAATCCCAGCCTCCTTTACACTAACTTGCCTTTGGTACTGGCTTTAATAGTGCCAAGATTTTTCCAAAAATATCAGTTTAACAGCTAATCCCACATGATTTTATTTAAGGTAATTTGATACTATAACATTCTTCACTCTTTGCTAACTGATTCCCATTGGCTACTTTCTAAAAATATTTGACTAAAACACGATAAAATAAATGTCAAATACTGAAAGGTAGATGAAATTAGATAACGTATTTTACAATACTTTAGATTTGCAAATAATCCATAGGATTCCTATAGGTTGGAGCTTGTTTACCAGCTAGCACCAAATGTTTACCGTAAGGTATATTGTTAGTTTTCTTTTTTCCCCATACTCAGAAGAAGTATAACCTATCAAAAGAATATGCCTTTTGACTGGAAGTCTAAATATTTTAGGTCAATTGAGTCACATCTATTGCTTACTGTGTGTTACTAGGTTAGTCATCTACTGACAAATGTAACAGAGATTCCAAATAAGATTATTTTTATATTACTGTTTACAAATCTGAGTTCTCAGCTGGGATTAGGGAGATTAGAAAGCACAAACTATTAAAAAAAACATGAAGATGTGTTAGCTTGTGGCAAGCCAGCAAATCTGTTATCATCTTTGGTTATCTTGTCTGTGTTTTGAACAGAAAAGTTGCCTATGGCTGAAATTACTCAGTAGAGACAAACAGTAGACACACATGGCACATCCATACCATGCACAATGTTCAACATACAAATTGGATTTTGGGTGCTAGCTGGATCCAACTGGCCTCTAGCACAGCCTTAGGCCTTATGTCACCTGCATTGACAGACAGAAATGCCCAGGGAACCCCTCTGCCAGAAAGAATCACTCAGTGCCCACTGCTCAAGCCCCTTCCACCTCTGACATACCATCACGACGTCTGGAGTTGGCAAAAAGTCAATGTTTGCTTGCATCAAGATACTCCTGCCTGAAGATATCATTCAATTCCTTGACATTGCCAGACTGATGCAAGTTGTATTTGTGAGGGACAAAGCCTGGGTTCCAAGTGATTCAAAATAAGTCTGCAATAAGAATGTAATGCTCCCACAGCTAATTGAGTCAAGTCTGAAGGGATACATAAATGGTAGTTTTTTGCCTTATTCACTCACAGCCCAATGTATAAAAGTAAACTGTTGTGAACTGTTGTTTTAACAAAATTTGCCACTTCCAATAGTGAATGCTAGTCTAGGTTAACAGAAAAATGGTAAACCCGAAAACTGAGGAACAGACGTGCTACACATTCTGTTGACCTTGCTATGATATGGCAGCAACTCACAGAGTGGCAGGACAGACAGCTGTATGTAGTAACTTCCGGAATAATCAGATCTTGTAAGCCAGAACACTTAGAAACCACCTTCTGAATAGACCTAAACAGCTGCTTGTATTGTTCAAATGTATCGGCTGCTATTTGAAAACTTGCTTCCTCCAATCCAAACTTGCAAGCGAACACACATTCTTTTCAATTTTCTATGACCTTATCAAGTCACACCTCACTTTGTGTAACCTCAGGGCTACAACTTGACTGGTTTTGCTTATTTATTTATTTATGACTCCTGCAGATACCTAAAAACCCAGCTATGCTGGCTTCACTCTGCAGGTCAAGTAGGAGTAACAATGTGGTCCACTGAGAGCTAAGCCACAGCTTTCTCCGGAGTCCTCTCAAATTATTTCATGGTAATACCCATTGCTAACATAGAGTGCCGCAACAGTATTACTGTATTCACTATAATCTCCCAAATGGCAAAGGTCAACCCATGTGG
Source organism: Pygoscelis adeliae (assembly GCF_000699105.1). Lineage (NCBI taxonomy): Eukaryota > Metazoa > Chordata > Aves > Sphenisciformes > Spheniscidae > Pygoscelis > Pygoscelis adeliae. The sequence goes on along the minus strand of NW_008825619.1, from coordinate 1,927,395 downwards.
AGACACAGCAGCAACAGTGTCAATGCTAGCTGTTATTTTACATTTCAGGGAATCCAAGTTTAAGAAATTATTTATGTAAGTTATCGTCTTTAAAAATAGCCATCCAAAAAAGCAGGAGACAAGCTTTTTTGAAGTATTGAACCAACAATTATTCAAAATGTGTAGGAAAAATATATGCACCCTCTGTTAACATTTGCCAGAATACAGCATTTCTTTCCCAGCTTGCTAGCTTAACTGACTTAGTTGAGGTAAAGAGGGAAACTGCAATTTTTTCTACCTTTGGTCTTGACGAGTGCACTTTTAGAAGCGGGTTACAAAGTGTTTTGTGAGTCACGTCAAATAGTGATAGAAATCCACCACCTTCACCTTGGTCTCTTGAGTCCAGTGAGTGATCAAGGGGTGCTGAGAGACAGTAACTGCATTTGATCGTAGCAGATTGTTTTCATTCACCCTGACGGCTACATGAAATGACTGACAACCATACGAGGAAATAAGAAGTGCTAAAAGGGGCGATGCCATGTTGGGAGAGAGGAAAAGAGAAAGCCATAAATCACTCTTTTGTTAAAAATAATTTGTAGGTGATGGTTGTGATAGTTGCTCACCACTTTTCGAAAGCGTTTTTACTGTAATATTATGCAACTCCGCTTCTGCCTACTGCACCCGCCTGTTGCCTCCCATATTAAATACATGTAATAAGGGCTTCAGGGTAGACACTGCCTTTCTTATGTGATTGTACTAAGCCTCATGGGATGAAGCTGCAATAAATATAATTGTTAATGCAAATAAGATATCAATTAATATTACAATTTTATTAAAAGTATGAGGTCAGGAAGGGCAGGTGATGACCAATTAAACCTGTCATTAGGGATGGTATTTTTGCACAGGTCACCTTTTTAACAGGTTAATACAATGCATTTTTTTTACAGTCCCGTAAAGCACACTGTCCGTGTTGCTGTTTGACAAAGAATTAGGAGATTTTTTTAGATTGTCTAGTCTCAGATGTATCCTTCCCCCTCCCTTTCCCAGGTTGTCACACATGTGTAGACATAAGACAAAGAAACTATGCAAGCTTGACTTTTCATTACTTGGCATGAATTTAACACAGCTTTAATTCAAAGCCAGCCGCAGAGCCATAAAACTAATGCAACATATGGTTAAATAAGTGTGCTTACTTACATTTATTACATATAGCCATATTAGTTTTAAGCATGTGTACTGTGATGGTGTCCAAAGACCCCTATCAAAGTTAGGACCTGAGTGGAGATAGATAGGAAAATATCTCTCCCAGAGAGTTTATATTCTAAATGTCACATGAGAAGATGAAGGCTGAGAAGGATATGACCTATAAATAAATGAACATGATGACTGACACAGTTTTATTTATTAAATATGTTTGTTGTTGCTGCTTTTCCCTAGATAATTCATCCTAAGGAACTACCTTGCAAACTTGCTGAAAATAATTAACAGAAAAAATATCCATGGCAGATGAGGCTTTGAAAGCTTTTGATAGATCCTGTCTAGGTCAGTGGAATATTTTGCCAGCGAGGACTTTGATAGCACTAATGGAAGTCCACCTGAGCCCCTACGGATGATAATACTACCAGTAGACACACTGATAAATTATAATGGGCACAGCAGCAGCAGCAGCTACCCCAGAAACATCCTTAAAGTGGATTTCCTTTAATGGCTGGGAAGACAAATGGCTCACATTTTATCATTGGATTCCTCCTCTTTCAGAAAATTGCCAATAAACTTCCTGTTCTTAGCTGAAGATTTGGCAGAGACCTGAACATAACAAATTTAACCATTCAGTGGCTTTCATCTGTTTATTTATGTCAGTTATTTGTTCAAACTGTTCTTAAGCCAACCGATCTTATGTCTTTTCATATCTGAAATTAAGATAATTTGTTTTTTAAATGGCTCACATGCTCAAGTAGCGTTTCTAAGGAGGGCAGACTCCTGTAAAGTTGTTATTCAGAGGTGACTTCTTGTACTGTGAGTACCTAAATTCACAAGGTACTTCCCATTTAGATTTGGGAGTTTCTTTCTGGTCTTCCCAGACCCGCTCAGCATGAACAGCTTGTACCTAACTCTTCCTAAACCCAGCCAGAACCCCCGAGCATTAACTGTGGGCATAAAACCAAATGTCACCAAATTTATGTGGCTTAATGAGCTACCTCGCATTGGCTGTGCTTCTGTGCTTTGTTAGCACTCCGATTTTCTTTCGCTTAGCAAACAGTTGCAACAGCCATAGTTTGAGACATTATTCCCCCATCCCAAACTGTTTGCTCTTGTTCTGCTGCTGAAGACCATCCTTGCAGCCAGCATGGCAGAACAAATATTCCTTTTCTCTTATAGGTTAGTTTAAACTCCTATTCACTGCTCATTTAATCTAGTCTGTTGCCTTATACTAAGTGGTTAACACATATGTGAACTTTTCTTCTGCTGATTTAATTTCAGGGAATGATGATCTCTGGCAGAGGTATGGCACTAAAGCTGGAGCTAGTTTCACTAGTGTTTCTCTATAAACACCTTTAGCTCTTTCAATTACAAAGTAAACCACAATTACTTGGAATCTGTGTGAAGGAAATTGCCCCACATTTGGGATGGGCTAACAACATGCTGATGAATAGGTGGCTCAGCTGACAGGTAGAACTTGAGTGTTCTCATACCTTGGGGACCTCACATTTAGGTCCTTTAAGTAGCTTGATACTTGAGGCACTTTCGAAGAATATCTATGCATACTCAGACCTTCTTGTGAAAGTCACTGTCAGAGACATTAATGCTTCCAGAATTGCCTGGTCACTATATAATAGCTCTTTTTGCTCAAGCATTCAGTAAGAGAAGTTAGGAGACTTGGATTCAATGCCTTCATCAGTCTGTGGAGTTTCAGAAATATACTCTCAAAAGACTGCAGTACAATAGAGGTTAGTTTAGGTAGAAAGCACTCTCCACATTCCAGCTGAAACTGTACTTTGGGGAGCAAAAGAAACGGGATTATTTTGTCCAGGAAAAGCATGAATGATATAATCCAGTGACAAGGGCCTTTGGAAACAGGTATCACTACCTACTACAGAGACCCATCTTTTATGTAATTATTTTGCAAAGAGGAAACTAATTCCAACACTTCCGATCTTCTAATTGTCTCTCTTCGTAGTCCAAAAGCAGGAGACTTTCTAACAACTTCCAAGAATGATTTTTGCAGAAAACTTACTTGCCATTTGAAGCTTGCAGCTATAGTGTTCTTTTGAAGTCCACAGGTCTGTGAGCAATGTCTTACAGACCACCAGTTGTCAAAGGAGTTACCTGCAGAGCTATTATGTTTGGTTTTGAACATCCAGATCCTTAAGATTGTGGCTGTAGATGAAACTTAAGTTGCCAAAGAGAGCTGACTTGTGAATGAATGTGAGCTGTGACATTAGCATTAGATATTTAGGGACTACATTTCATTTCTCTTTGCTTTCATTTAATGACATTTCTGCTCTCCTTTCTGTGCTATTCAAGTGCAGTTAATGTTTAAGATGCACATACATACTGGTAAACTGTTTTTTGTTTCTTATACGGTGTTAGGCATATGCTTTTCTGTAATCCTTAAATTATGCTATAAATAATTCTTCCTAGTATTAATAACTTATCAGTCTGCGTAGCACTTTAAAACTAAAAAGGTTACAGAGAGCTTGTAAGGTCTGACTCCAAGGCACTTTGTGTCTGTATCTAATCTAAAAGAGAATGGAAGCAGGGGTGGATAACTAGCCTCTGGTTAGCTCAATCTTTCATATCAATGAAAGTTACAGACCACATTTGTCAAGATCAAATCAAGATTTCTATGGGTATGTAGGGCACACTGCACTTTCAGCGTTTATGTGAGTGGTACATGGAATTACCTCAAAAGTATTAATCTGAATAAAAATCTAACCATATAAACCCTTAAAAAATGGGCTGATTATATAGCACAGGGAATAATTAGGCTTATTATTGAAGAAGACATGGTTTTGTCTGTTTGCCTATGGTAGGAGCTTTTTCAATGCTATTAATCATATTAACTACCATAGCACTCAAGGAGCCTGATTGCACTGTACCTGTATAATGCCTAATACAGAACATAGAAGGGTCCATCCTCCAAAGATACAGACCTAAATGACAATAGGGACATAGACTGTGAGTATGCGTAGGGATTGTCTTGACTCACTGTAGTTATAAATATCACCTCCAGCCTTGTGTTGTGTTGATTATGTGCTGTGGTTTCTGGGCAAAGTGCACGGGCAGAGCAAGTTTTCAGCTGTCCAGAATATATTCCACAGAAATATGCTGTATAACCTTTTTGCATGTTTCCAAACACGCAAAATGAGAATAACCATTGAATTAATCTCATGATTAACTTACCCATGCCTGAGTGATATTTTGAAGGTTAAAGACACTACACTATAGAAATGCTGTTATTGTGGTGTTGTCAGATATTGATCAGGAGTTTGACTCCTTAATTAGGTCTAGTTTCAAATAAAAGGAAGAACCTTGTTTTGAATGATCATGAATGTGAAGAGAGGGTATGCAAGAACTGGAGTCATTTTCCAGTTCAGTGTCATCACTGGCAACCCATAAAGATATTTTCTTTTGTGTCTGAAATAAAGCTAGACAAGCACATTGATAACAGACGGAGGGTCTTCACACAACGAAGTATTAGCTTTTTTCATCATTATTCTTTTTCTTGTGGAAAAAATCAGCAAAAGCTAAGCATGTAATATCTTAGTAAGGATCTCAATGAAAACATTAAATAATTGCAGGAAAAGTTTACAAATGCTATCTGTAGTGAAAAATACCAGTGACAACCAGTTTTCCATAGCTGTTAGGAAACATCTATGCATTATAAATTGGTCTCTTTATAGAATGATATGCATATTAAAACTGCAAACATAAGTCACACTTTAAGATGAGAGGATGCATTTTTGTAAATCAGGGAAAAACATTCTGAAATCATGATTAGTAACCAGGAACACAAGTTCCCAGCTCACATAGAGGCCAAGACCAAATGTGATCCTTGTAGAAATAAAAATGAGAGTTCAGAGTAAAATACTGCAATAATACGACTCAGATGACAATTCCATATCCTATTCCAGAGTTTACAGTTTTAAAAGCATATTGATAAATGGAGAAGGTTGAGAAAAGCCTTGCAAGGATGAATCATAGTCTGGAAAACCTGCCTTGTAGTAACAGACTAACAAAACAGAATCTAATTATCTCAACAATAAGGAGGTTAGAGGGTTGACTAATCATGATCTGTAAAGTATGTAAGTTGAAAAAAGAAGTTAATACTAAAAGGCTCTTTAATTTAATAGACAAATCCAAAGTGAAGTTCAATGTTGTAAGACTAGAAGTCAGGAACATGATTTTGACAGTGAGAGGAATTACGTACTGGTAAAATTTACTCAGATGTAGAATTTGCACAATGTGAAATATTTACCTCTTTTTTTTTAAAGGAAAAAACTCACATACTTTAGTTCAACAGTAATTAGATGGCTTTATGAAAAGAAAAAAAAAACAACAAAAAACCCCAAACCCAACAAAAAAACAAACTGATGAAGCACTTAGCCTAAATGATATGAAAGATCTCTGTAGGTAATTATAATGGTCTTTTCTAGCTTTGACTTTACAGAAGGAAGTCCAGAGCCCAGCAACTGCTTCCACTTTTCCAGGATTGAAACATTGGCTCTGTTAAAGTAAATGTCTGTATCCCCCTCATGAAGTTTCAGGCTGCATCTCAGAAGTTGTATACCTACAGATTCCTGTATTTTGCTCTCTAAAAAAGACCTAAATATGTGAAGTGATCTTCCTGTACTATTATCTGTGTCTACAATATTTTGGGTTTGGACCTTTCTCAAAAGGAGCAAGTAACACTAAAAGTTTTAGTAAAAAAATGCTAAGGAGAATGCAATTAGAATGTAAGTAAAAAGTCAGGCACATATCATGGCAAGTACCATACCTTTGGGAAGCTCTAGTGAGTATTTGTTCTCACAGGACACTATTCTGAAATTATCATATTGGCCATGCAGGTGGGACTCTACAGTATATTTCTGATTTATCTGGCATATAGCATAAACAGCAGTACAGTGAACATTTCATTTTACTATAAATGAAAGATTTTGAATTTGAAAATATATATGTGATTTTTCTGGGTGGTATTCTTGTTAATCTGTGTAATTTTATGTGAAAATAGTTACAGATCAACTTTTTCTTTTATAAGCAAACTGTAAGAAGATAAGCCACATAGGAAAAAAAATTCTTTCTTGAAATTTAGTAAACAGCATTTTGGTGCTACTCAGCTAGGAAATATTTACTATTTCCCCCAAATCTTAATTTTCTGCATGTTCATTTCAAAATTGTTTGTCCATTTTTTCTGTTTACTTGGTGGACCTGGTGGACTCATTCTATTTCCTTTTAATTCCTTTCTGTTCTGCAGTTTGGCATGAATTTCTTCTGCAGTTCTCATTTACTTGAAGTCTTACAAAGGGCTATGCCTGCTATGTATTACCACCCCTGTACCCAGCAAGTGAGCTTATCCAGTGACCTGAGTAGAAGATTCATTGTGGATTTCAGTCCGCTTAAGATGAGCCTTTTGCACCATGAAGCTAGTGAAAGACCCCATTCCAATGCATAAAGTGTATTAGGACCACATTGGTTCACCCTTGCATAAAGGGGAATGGAAGTCTGTTGGCATTATGAATATTTGAGTAAGAAGATCAAGCAGACAACAGGGAGGGGTAAAGAGTCAATTGCTGTTCCTGCAGTTTTAGAAAGCCCCTCTTGTTCTGCTTCAAGTTTGCATTTCACTATGAATTGTTTGGAACGAATAGCTAACCAAACAAACAAAATTTGTGAGGCACTTTTTCTTTTCTTTTCTTTGTTAAACAGTTATACTTTCTTGCTATTAATTTGAGCACCAGTATGCGACACACTATATCTGATTTAGAAATGAACTCATGGAAATTTTACAGTGATTGGACATGGGGGACCAAGCCATGCCTCAGTTTGACTGACACAAAAAGAGGTTGCATGGGATGGAACCCAGCAGAGTTTGGCCTGTCTTCAGTCAGACTGACATGTACTGTGATTTCTTTAGATTTCACTGTTTACAAGTAGAGTCAATTTGGGTTAATACTAGAATACAATGCCTCCTTGTAAGAAGCAATGGTGTTACTTAGCAAGTGGCATTCTTCTCTCTGAATGATTGCTCCTGGACTCCTGCTTGCTGTTATAAATATGCAGTGGATTGCTGCAGATACCCTCCCAAATAAGCCACAGCTTCGAATTGTACATTTAGCTTTTTGAAAGTTGTAAGAGGAAAAAAATGCATTCCACTGTTCTGACCAAACGCCTTTTACTTAAATCCTTTGATCATATACTTGCGTAGAGTCTATGGAAAGTTTAGCTTTATTGCTGTGTTTGAGAATATTTGTGCAAACGTTAGAGATGATCCTTTGGTAACCTGTAATAAATTGCCTCCTGATATTACAACACAGGTGGGAGATCATTATTCAGATTGACTAGTGCATACTTTAATATCCTCCAAATTTATCTTATAAAATGCATGACATACTCATCAAAATAAAGACTGTCCTGCAAAATTTGGGACAGATGGCAGTGCAAGATGACATCTTTTCTAAATGTGTCAAAATGTTCACTCAGTCAAGCAATATGATTGGTTGCACATTCTTGGTGCGTTATTAAAATAACAAAAGCAGTAAAATTCACTTGCATGAACACCTGCTACTAGAGTCACTTAAGTAAGGCAAAACATATAATTAAGTAATATAAAAATAATTATTTCGCTGACAAATAAGTTAACAGTTTAATGCAGCTATTACGTTGTTTAAAACGTTTTAAGTCAGTGAATTACACCTGTACTTAGATTTACAACAGTCAAAAACAAAACATGCTTTCCTAAGTGATACTGAAGGAAGTATCCCTCATACCATATAACGAAACACTGTATGAGAGCAAACACAACAGGCCTACTGTTGTCTGCTAGATGGTATCTTTTAAATCAGATGATAGTATGTATTCCTTTACCACTTGAAACAGGAGAGCATAGCAGTGATTGATAAGCCTGATATCACAGCCAGAATTCAGATTTGAGAAAACAAAGCACTATCTGCTCTCTTCTGAGGATCTGACGTGGTGGTAGAAACAAAGCATCTAGAAAAGAAGAGCTGCTGGTTTGTTTTTTTTTTTCTTTTTCTCAGCATTTGAAAATGTCAGAGACTCAGCTTATGAAGTCTAAGTCTTGTGGTAGGAAGTCTCATCAAGGCATGAATATGATTTTTGTTTCAAATTATGGAAAGATCTTCAAGACCCCTTCATTTTGTTTTCTGCTGTGTTCTCAGAGAACTCGGCCAGTCCTCACCTGGTCTCAGTTCAGAGTCTCACGCTCTGGGTAATGTTAAGTGCTGTTATTAAACTGATCAAAGGAACATGCTGTGGAGTGAAACGGAACATACCTGTTGGAGGCCTGAGCACATATATGCTACACCACCTTCAATTTGAAATTACGTACAGGAAGTGAACCAGAGACCCTGTGTTGTAGCACTTAGCAATAACCACAGGGCCCCCTCTTCGGCCCTTACACTTGATCTTCACAACAGTGGTTAGCTAACTAAAATATGGATGTTAAATAACTGGTCCGCTTATGAAAAAAAAAAATCCGTTTAAAACAATTGGGCACTGGGCAAATGCCTACTTTGCTGTATTTGTATGGGAGGAAGTGGAACAGGAACAAAATGCTTCAGTGGTTGGTACGCAATTACACTGTTAGCTCCATGTAAATGCACATGGGAGAATATGGTAACAACAGGCTGGCACTGTAGAAACTGCAGCTTTAAAGGGTTAACAAAGCCTGCACTCGCTGTATGCGATCATGGAGCAGGGAGAGCGGCAGTCTGATTGGGTGCCCCCCCCCCCGACACACACGCACACGCACACGCACACACACACGCACAGGTTTACTTCTCCATGTGCGAAATGCCCACCTGTTCAGCCCCACAGGCCCCCGGCCCGGCTCTGCCACCGCCGCTTCGCGCGGGGATGCGACGCTCCTCGCAAGCGGCAGCGGATGGATGGAGATACGGTTTCTGTAGCGATGGGGCTGACTGCGGAGAGCCATTGGCTGCCGGCTTTGTAAATTTCATTCAGTTTGGTCCAATAGCAGGAGG